>NW_024070186.1:56063968-56264632 GCF_014754425.2 Oryx dammah
CTGCCTCTTGAGAAATCTGTATGCAGGTCAGGAAGCAACAGTTAGAACTGAACATGGAACAACAGACTAGTTCCAAACAGATAAAGGAATATGTCAAGGCTGTATGTTGTCACCCTGCTTATTTAACTTTTATGCAGAATACATCATGAGAGACGCTGGACTTGAAGAAACACAAGCTGGAATCAAGATTGCCAGGAGAAATACCAATAACCTCAGATATGCAGATGACACCACCCTTATGGCAGAAAGTGAAGAGGAACTAAAAAGCCTCTTGAAAGTGAAAGAGGAGAGTGAAAAAGTTGGCTTAAAGCTCAACATTCAGAAAATGAAGATCATAACATCTGGTCCCATCACTTCATGGGAAATAGATGGGGAAATAGTGGAAACCGTGTCAGACTTTATTTTCTTGGGCTCCAAAATCACTGCAGATGGTGACTGTAGCCATGAAATTAAAAGACGCTTACTCCTTGGAAAAAAAGTTATGACCAACCTAGACAGTATATTCCAAAGCAGAAACATTACTTTGCCGACTAAGGTCCGTCTAGTCAAGGCTATAGTTTTTCTTGTGGTCATGTATGGATGTGAGAGTTGGACTGTGAAAAAGGCTGAGCACCGAAGAATTGATGCTTTTGAACTGTGGTGTTGGAGAAAACTCTTGATAGTCCCTTGGACTGCAAGGAGATCCAACCAGTCCATCCATGTCAATCTATGCCAAAACCAATACAGAATTGTAAAGTAAAAATTAAAAATAAATAAAGAAATAAATAAAAATTAAAAAATAAAATAAAAAAATAAAGGAAATCAGCTCTGGGATATTTTTGGAAGAAATGATGCTAAAGCTGAAACGCCAGTACTTTGGCCACCTGATGTGAAGAGTTGACTCATTGGAAAAGACTGATGCTGGGAGGGATTGTGGGCAGAAGGAGAAGAGGACAATGTAAGGTCGGACCCAAGGGGCCATGATGGGCTGCCCCTTCTCTCCCTCCCAACTGCGAGAAGGTCCCTAACTGAAGGGTCCTCCAGATCCTGGGGACCAATGACAGCACACTTCGCCAGTTGCCATGAGAAGCCGCCCCTCCTCTCCCCTGCCGGCGGGGGAAGTCCCTAAAGGAGGGAGCCTCAGAGATCTGGGGACCAATGACAGCACACTTTGCCACTAAAACCGCCCCGCCCCTTGCAGGGTGCATATATAAACAAACTTCTAACACAGTCTGGGCGTGGACTTCCTCTACCTGCCCTGTTCGGGTCTGGAACCCGCCCAGGAGCGCTTTGCCATTAAAGCCTGTTAGATACTCTTTTGGTGTCCTGGTCGTCTTTTACCTAACAGAAGACAGAGAATGAGATGGCTGGATGGCATCACTGACTCGATGGATGTGAGTCTGGGTGAACTCTGGGAGATGGTGATGGACAGGGAGGCCTGGCGTGCTGCGATTCATGGGGTCACAAAGAGTCGGGCACGACTGAGCAACTGAACTTAACTGAACTGATGGATGGACTTGAAGGCATTATGCTAAGTGATATAAATCATATAGAGAAAGAGATACTATATATTCCATATGTAACCTTTGAAAGATGAACTTAAGGAAGGAGAATGTAGAATGGTGGTTACCAGTGCTGCCGTCTCGGAAAACTGGGGAGATGTTGCTATGGGGTACAAACTCATAACCAGTACATTAAAAAGTTTCAGCAATGTAATACAGAGCATAGAAATTATAGTCAACAATATCGAATTACAAACTTCAAAGCTGCTGAGACAGTGGATCTGGTTTTTATCATATACACCCAAAAAATGATAATTGTGTGATGTGCTAGAGGTGTGGCACCCCACTCTAGTACTCCTGCCTGGAAAATCCCATGGGTGGAGGAGCTTGGTAGGCTGCAGTCTATGGGGTCGGGAAGAGTCGGACACGACTGAGGGACTTCACTTTCACTTTTCAGTTTCATGCATTGCAGAAGGAATGGCAACCCACTCCAGTGTTCTTACCTGGAGAATCCCAGGGACGGGGGAGCCTGGTGGGCTGCTGTCTATGGGGTTGCAAAGAGTCGGACGTGACTGAAGCGACTTAGCAGCAGTAGCAGCAGCAGAGGTGTTAGTTATATTAGTAATCAAACTGCAATATACAAATTTATCAAATTAACACACTATACATGTTAAATGCTTTATGTTAATTATGTATCAATAAGAAAGATAAATCTGATAAATAATTATTTCAAATATACAAAATATCTTTGAACTGAAAAATTTTTTTAAAAAGCTGATAAAAATGGGCCAAATGCCTTAACAGACAATTTACAAAAGAATATAGACAAGTAGCAAAGAAACCGAGAAAAGATGTTTTACAACATATGTCTTTAGGGAAATACTAATTAAAGCAACAATGAGACACTACTACAAAACCTGTTATAGTGGCCAAAATCCAGAACACTGACAATACCAAGTGCAGGGGGTAAAGTGGTAGGAATGCAAATTTGTACAGGCACTTTGGATGACAGTTTGGTGGTTTTACACAGAACTTACCATATAACCAAACATATGTAAACCTTGGTATTCACTCAAAGGAGCTGAATACTTCTGTCTTCACATAAATCTGTACATGGTTTCTTATTGCAACTTTATTCATAATTGCCAAAACTTGGAAGCAAACAAGGTGTCTTTCAGTAAGTGAATGGATAAAGTGTGACAGATTTCACAAAATGGAATACTATTCAGTACAAAAATAAATGAGCCAAACCAAATCATTTAAAGACATGAAGCTACCTTAAATGCATATCGTATGTCTATGTGTGTGTGTGTATGTTAGTCGTTCAGTCATGTGTGACTCTTTGTGACCCCATGGACTGTAGCTCAACAAGCTCCTCTGTCCATGGAATTATGCCATTCCTTTTTCCAAGGGATCTTCCCAATCCACATTGCAGGTAGAACCATCTGACTAACTACAAAAGCCCAAATGCATATTACTAAGTGAAAAAAGCCAACATTTCAAGTATATATAATGTTTATTGTATAGTTTAGTTTAAGACAAGAAGAAAAATTCTGAAATATGTTCAAATATAGAATTATTATATTATAATCCTAAAACTAATATAACTTTGTCTATGACACCTCAAAAAATTAACAAAGAATAAAAGCTTCTTCCTTTCAATTTTATACATGTATTAATTAAAATTTAAACAAATTTAAGAAATGTATTAAAAACATTCCAGGAAAGATTGATAGCTAAGAAGTGCAAACTCTATTGGATATGTAAAAAATGTAAAAAATGTACTTATATTATTTGCATATATTCTATTATTAAACTTGAAAATTTGACCTTAGTTGAGCTTACATTATCATTTTGACAAAAAAAACTGACTCAACTGAATTAATAAAAAGTTAGCTACACAATTTCAACTTTGTTGAGACCAAATGTGGAACTCATTAACCCTCTAAATAAAATAGTTTACCTTGAATAATCTTTTATACAGCTTTAAATAATCTACACACTATTTTTTTTAATCACAAAGAATTTAGATATGGAGAAAAAAAACAATAAAGCATTTGACCTGAATAAAATATCTTATTTCAAGAATAATTATACTGTAAGTGAATCGTATTTTGAAAATATGTCAAATATATTTTAAAGTGTTACTATATTTACTTATTTTCTTGAGTTCTAGGTCAAAACAGGTGTCTGAATCTTACTAAATTCATTTTGTTGTGAAAATTATGTTTGCTACATTGTAATACTAAGCCACTCAGTTTTAGAAAATAAAGCATTTTATCCCAGTTTTCAGAAACAATTATTTTTCATGAGTTGACACAGTTTTTGATTGAGTCTGTCAGAAAAACTTGTATAGTACTCTTGCTGTAATAAATGAGATATTCAGGCTCTAATTTCCATAAAAATAAATTTTTGAAAACAACAATTCTAGGATTTATTAGATTTTCCAGCAAAGCACTGTAATTATCACATACATCAACCATAGCTAGTGCTTAATTCAAGTGCCAGTTGTGATCATTTGCTGATTTTCAAGAAATACCAAAGATGTATTTGCAGTTTACCTTAAAATGAAGAGTTCAGATAAGTTTTTCCTTAAATTTTGGATAAATATTTTTATGAAGAATGTAATAACTTTCTATCAGAATTTACAAAGCTGCATGAAAGTTTAACTGATTATTTTTCCCTTTGATCCTAGTAGGGCATTAGGTATCTATCCATTGGGATGTGAAATTCACCCCAATTTCTTTTCTGTTGTTTCACATACTCTGATTTTTCTGGCTGTACACTTACTTGACTGTTCTCAAATTATCTGAACTGATACTTGAGAGCAGCTTTCACTGTATCAATGAGAAAGCTTAGATCAAAGGAAAATATAAGAAGACAACTTGAACATGGTAAAGCATTTAATAAATAATGAGTTAAAAAGCACAAAAATAAAAAGTTTCATATACCCTTCTCACCAACTCTTAAGAATTCAGAAACATAACTCTGAATATTCTATAAATTCAAGTGTGATATGCACTATTCCAGTGATATTTAAAGTTATAAATTTGTAAAAGATGGAATAGAAAAGTATGCATTACCTATCTTACTCTTGATGAGTGTGGTGATTTATTTGATATTTTTCTCAATTGTATGTCTATTTTCAATGAAATCATGCTATGTGATTCTGGAGTGATTGATGATTAATAAATAGGATGGACTTACCAGGTGGCTTTAGTGATAAAGAACCTGTCTGCCAATATAGAGGACATAAGAGATGCAGGTTTGATTCTTGGGTCAGGAGGATCACCTGGAGGAAAGCATTGTAACTCACTCCAGTATTCTTGTCTGGAGAGTCCCCATAGCCTGGCAAGCTATAGTCCACATGTCACAAAGAGTCGGACACAACTGAAGCGACTTAGCATGCACACAGGCAAATAAGAATATAAAACTTAAATGTTACTACAAAACGGACAAAATGATTTTAACATATGTTATGATCTTCCCTGGTGGCTCAGACGGTAAAGCATCTGCCTACAATGCCTACCATGTGGGAGACCCGGGTTCAATCCCTGGGTCAGGAAGATCTCCTGGAGAAGGAAATGGCAACCCACTCCAGTATTCTTGCCTGGAAAACCCCTTGGATGGTGGAACCTGGTAGGTTACAGTCCATGGGGTGCAAAGAGTCAGACACAACTGAGCGACTTCACTTCACTTCACTTCATGTATTGCAGAAGCTCTCTTGACAGTCCCTTGGATTGCAAGCAGATCCAACCAGTCCATCCTAAAGGAGATCAGTCCTGGGTGTTCATTGGAAGGACTGATGATGAAGCTGCAACTCCAGTACTTTGGCCACCTCATGCAAAGAGTTGGACTCATTGGAAAAGATCCTGATGCTGGGAGGGATTGGGGGCAGGAGGAGAAGGGGATGCCAGAGGACGAGATGGCTGGATGGCATTACAGACTCGACGGACATGAATTTGGGTAAACTCCAGGAGTTGGTGATGGATAGGGAGGCCTGGCATGCTGCAATTCATAGGGTCACAAAGAGTAGAACACGACTGAGCAACTGAACTGAACTGAACTGATTGACATAAACTATAGCTCCTAAGTCACATATAAGTGAAGATAGTTTAAGCAATATTACTAGAGGCTTTGACAACACAACAAAGATCAAAGTTATTGCAGATTATCTCATGCTTCTATATCTCTCTCTCATAGATTTCCAACTAATAGTAGGTGATTATAGGACCTGAGGGGCTTCCCTAGTAGTTCAGCTGGCAAAGAATCCACCTGCAAAGCAGGAGGCCCCAGTTGGATACCTGGGTCGGGAAGACCCCCCAGGATAGGCTACCCACTCCAGTATTCTGGATTTCCCTGGTGACTCAGATGGTAAAGAATCCTCTTGCAATGCTGGAGACCTGGGTTTAATCCCTGAGTTGGGGAGAACCCCTGCCAGAAGGCATGGCAAGCCACTCTAGTATTGCCTGGAGAGTCCAATGGACAGAGGAGCCTGGTGGGCTACTGTCCATGGGGTTGCAAAGAGTCAGACATGACTAGCAGAGCAAACAAAACAAGCACAGCAGAGCATAGCATCTGATATACCCTATAATGGAATACTGTTTACATTTAGTAGGAAACATTTGAAAAATTAAAATAAAGATCCACTTTGAGACTGAAATTTTTTTTAAGATTACCTATTAAGACTACTCAGAGCAGATTTTTCCTATCAATAATTGTAGCAAAGTGAGAATTTTAAATATAAGAGAGTTTAAAAATTCATGGCATTTCATGTCTTCTGTCATCAAAGTGTGCTTGGTCGCTCAGTTGTGTCTGATTCTTTGTGACCCCATGGACTGTACCCCGCCAGGCTCCTCTGTCCATGCAATTTTCCAGGCAAGGGTACTGGAGTGGGTTACCATTCTCTTCTCCAAGTATCTTCCCTACCCAAGAATTGATCTCAGGTCTAATGGATTGCAGGTAGATTCTGATCTGATGCCAATTTTAAATATATGATTTAGCAGAATGATACACAGCTAAAACTCTGAAACTATACAAATCATAGCCTATGGTTGCTCAAACAATATAATTTATTGCACCAGTTTTATTATCACAATCTGATGAATGACTCAGTTAGATAAATTTGAACTTCCAGAGAACTCCCAACATCTATTTCATTCATTAATAAGGATGAATAAATTTATACACAGTCCTGTACTATAATATGAGACCACCAGTTAATAACATTGTGGCTGGTGGCCCAGATCAAAATCTGGCTTATGTTTTGACTTCAATAATATAAAATAACCCCAAACACTTTACTAAAGATTAAATTTAATAATCCTCAATCTAGGATAATAATCCTTATTTTTTGTTTCTTCTTTTTCTTCTACCCTTTCCACTAACCCATTAAGCCAGCAAAAAACAAATCCAAACCGTATGTTGCACAATTTGATAACAATTTATATTCAACAATCTAATTTGTATATGAAATAAGTGGAGATTTATTTACAATTCCAGTTGATTATCTAATTTTCCTTGTTATACGGAGCAATTGCATTACATTATAGATGATCTTCCTTTGCGCTGAATATATGAGTTAGATTCAACTTTAATGAGTTTCTGGAGTATTGATAACATAATAACATAAGCTTTAAAATTTATTTTAAATCATATTGTTAAAAATGTAAGCACAGATTAATAGGAAATACTTTATGGACAATGCATTGGTTTAAAAAAGTTAGCAAAATCTTGACTATTCTTTAAATGATGAAACTGGTTTAATATCTTATTTTTCAGGATATAGACACTTTCGAGGATGCGAAGCTGTCCCCAGTAAATTTTCAGAGTAGAAGGATTTAAAGATTGAAAATATATATTTGATGGTTAAACTCTTTGACAATCACAATAAAAAAGACCATCTTCTTAAGTAGGTTTTACAGATTATTAAATATAATAGAAGTTAGACACCCTAATCCTACCTGGTGCATTGATGAGAGCATTTTATTGCAATTATATTCATATCAAATGATTAAAATTTTTCAAAAAATCCCAGAGGTAATCATCCAAGCAGCTTCTGGCATGTGACTGATTGCTTTTGAAATATATCAGAACCCCCTGAGCAGAAGTAACATTATCTCATTAGAACTGATTCGAATGTATTCTTTTTAACGGCTGAGTAATACTCCATTGTGTATATGTATCACAGCTTTCTTATCCATTCATCTGCTGATGGACATCTAGGTTGTTTCCATGTCCTGGCTATGGAGCCGATTATACAGAGTGAAGTAAGCCAGAAAGAAAAACACCAATACAGTGTACTGACACATATGTACGGAATTTAGAAAGATGGTAATGATGACCCTTTATGCGAGACACCAAAAGAGACACAGATGTATAGAACGTACTTTTGGACTCTGAGGGAGAGGGAGAGGGTGGGATGATTTGGGAGAATGGCATTGAAACATGTATACTATCATGTAAGAAACGAAATGCCAGTCTATGTTCGATACAGGATACAGGATGCTTGGGGCTGATGCATTGGGATGATCCGGAGAGATGATATGAGGTGGGAGGTGGGAGGGGGATTCAGGATTGGGAGCTTGTGTACACCCGTGGTGGATTCATGTCAATGTATAGCAAAACCAATACAGTATTGTAAAGTAAAATAAAGTAAAAATAAAATTTTTAAAAAAGGTTAAATCTAGACATAAGGTCACCATGTCATTATTATATTCTATTGAAAGAAAAAAGTGATATCTTAGTGATGAAAACATGGTACCTATTGATAGAGATTTCTATTGAAAACTTATTTATTTTTGCTTGAATTCATTTTGAGACCCAATGTCTTTACACCAACCTGGAAAAATATGTGTTGTTATCTCTTCAAACAATAATTCCTTCAATTTGCTCAACTCATGATGTCTAGCCTGGAAAAAGAAATCACAACCCACTCCACTAGTCTTGCTGGGGAAATCCCATGGAGAGAGGACCCTGGTGGGCTAAAGTCCAGGGATCGCTAAAGAGTTGGACACAACTTAGCAACTAAGCAACAAACATGAATTCTAGAAACCTATTAAACTGATGCTTATCCTTCATAAATCCCTGGAATCTTATTTATATTTTCTTACCTCCAGTATCAACATGAATAAATTTTACTGTTTCCTTTAATGGAAGTCTGGTCTTTTCTACTTTTGAGAAGATGAGAAGGCCTGAGCCTGGCAATTAGGGCAAAAAGCAACTATAGAAACAGTAAAAGCTCAATCAAGAAGCATGTTTACTATTTCAAATAGTATTTGAATCAGCTGAGACTGTTGTTTGCAGGTAGCTAGAGAACTTACTTGTTTCTGATTATTGAAAAAAAAGGAGGGGCATTTATTTCATAGATCACATACTTTCATAGATTTCATATTCCACACTGGTTCCTTACTATTTGCTTCCATTCCTCCCCCTTTATTTCCACTTCCAGATACAGTTCATTCTTCAAATATCCACATGACATCAGCTGTCACCCTGTCTACATCTTTCGACCTAACTCACTCATGTGAACAAGGTGAAAACCAGCAGTTAGACCTACATTTCCCTGGTCCAATAAAAAGAAGAGAGGTTTTGCTTTGTTTTGTATCTTCTGACAAACTTTTACACATGTCCAGGATTGATCCTGATTGAAACATCTTAATGGGTATATTTCAAATGATATGGATCAATGTGGCTAGAGTGATCAAAACGCACTGTTTGGACAATGATTTGTCACACTGCCTAGGATAAATATCTGTGCTGTTTGACCCTGGGCAGGATCACAGGAAACAAACTTGGAGTTATAAGTGTAGCATCATTAAGATACATGACCGCCAAATGGGCAAGATGCAGTTCAAAAAGACATTTCAGGCACTCTTACCAGTAGAAAATGGAATGGTGGTTAGATAAGGAAAATCAGCCCATCTTCACCTTAGCAAGACATTAAGGTAATTGATCAGAAAATAAAGTTCAGTTTCTTACAGAGAGTTAGAAAAAAAAGATGTGCATGATATATATTAATTGAATTAAAAATTACCTAAATATGAAGTTAATATATTTATCATATGTTAAATAAATGCTTATCATAGCTTTTATTAATATTTGATAAATATTTCATTTTTCTTCTTGTTGTGCTCCTTCTGAAGTGTGGTTATATATAATCCTTGGCCTGGAGATCTCAGGGTTGACTTGGCTTGGATGATGTTGTATGAGTAGAAATGCCATATATGACACTTGACAGAAGCTTTATAAAGTCCTTGTGTAATTTTCCCTGTCTTTTTTTTTTTCTCTCAATCACAATGATTTGAATGCACCTGAAGAGAAGCTGAGAAGTGGAATAAGGATTCAATGCAGCGAGATGAGGCTGATATGATTTGACATGCAGTTTTAATAAAAAATAAACACTTGATATAAGTCACTGAAAGTTTGAGGTTATTAGTTGCTGCAGTATGCTAGTACATGTCCTAATATTTTTTTCCTATCTTATATCAAGAACTGCATCAGTTCAGTTCAGTTCATTTCAGTTTAGTCGATTAGTCCTGTCCGACTCTTTGCGACCCCATGAATCACAGCACGCCAGGCCTCCCTATCCATCACGAACTCCCGGAGTTTACCCAAACTCATGTCTATCGAGTCTGTGATGCTATACAGCCATCTCATCCTCTGTCGTCCCCTTTTCCTCCTGCCCCCAATCCCTCCCAGCATTATATTATGTATATTATATATTATATTATATTTCTTTATTCAGATACACTCATTAATATTATGCAAGCCTCCAACCTTCTTGACTACAGATTATTATATGCCATTAACCTTGAGAAACCTTAAGGAATGCTTATGCATAGATATTTCACAGATGAGTCCTTGTCTACTCTTTCACCCCGTAAATCATTGACCTAGCCCACTCAGATAGCTACTACCACCTTGTGATTTTTATATCAAGCACAAATAAAAGCCCATCAGCTAATGTTCTAATAGCTAACTGAAGGTCACTCAGTCGTGTTCGACTCTTTGCAACCCCATGGACTATACAGTCCATGGAATTCTCCAGGCCAGAATATTAGAGTGGGTAGCCTTTCCCTTCTCCAGGTGATCTTCCCAACCTTGGGATCAAACCCAGGTCTCCTGCATTGCAGGTGGATTCTTTACCAGCTGAGCCACAAAGTAATCAGGCAAGACTATTTCACCTGAAAAAAAACAAGGTTCCTAAAGGAATAGGGGATTAAAAAAAAAAAAAAAGGAACTTTAAACAAAGACAGCTAAAAAACATGCTATTCAACATGATTATTAGCAAAGAATTTTTTTTAATTTTTATTTTTACTTTATTTTACTCTACAATACTGTATTGGTTTTGCCATACATTGACATGAATCTGCCACGGGTATACATGAGTTCCCAATCCTGAATCCCCCTCCCACCTCCCACCGCATATCATCTCTCTGGATCATCCCCGTGCACCAGCCCCAAGCATCCCATATCCTGTATCGAACATAGACTGGTGATTCGTTTCTTACATGATAGTATACATGTTTCAATGCCATTCTGCCTAATCATCTCACCCTCTCCCTCTCCCTCAGAGTCCAAAAGTCCTATATATGGAATTTAGAAAGATGGTAAGGATAACCCTGTATGCGAGACAGCAAAAGAGACACAGATGTATAAAACGGACTTTTAGCAAAGAATTTTAACTACAGTCTCTCTTCATTCAAGATTGGGTTTCATTTTATGTAACTAAATACCCTCAAACTACAAAAAGTTTGCTATGTGCTAGATTCCAAAACGTTATTTTCCAAAGAATCAATAAAAACAAAAACACATTTCTAAGATCAATACATCTTTTTTCCTATTTATATGGAACATGATTTTTCTTTACAGTGTATCTAAGAAGCTAGCCTATTCAGAATAATTTTGGCAGAAAACTCAGTCATGCAATATAGGTAAACATCTAAAGCCTGTTCTGTGTTTTCAACAATCATGTCCCCATGACAGAAGAATATATAAATGAGTCAGTTCTACAGAAACTTGATCAGTTTAGTATTTTCCTTATCATTTCATGTTTAATGTAATTCAATTCCAAAATTCCATGTACCCTTTCATCTTCCTAACAGCATAGCATATAGGTTAGAGCTAATCTCATGTATCAGTGGGGAAGGAGTGTCTGACTCAAAGCCTTCCCTAGTCATTGATCCATGAGTTCTCCCTTTTTGTTATCTTATTAGATTTGTTGGTACTCTTCTTAATCATTTTTGGAAATGTTTAGATACTCTCATACTTTTCTTTGCAAAGAGGAGACTCAGCTCATCATCTTGGTACAACCAACTTCCTTGAGATGTTTGTAGTTTCCCCAAGCTTCAATAGGAAAAAAGCAAAGCAGTCTGTTTGACCTCAAATCCTCTTATATACCTGGGGTTTCTATCTGTGTTTCTCATCTATGGGGACTTCATAGGCAAAAGTCACAATGGTTAAAAAAAAAAAAGTGCAAAAAGTAATATAGTAGAATCTTAGTTAATATTCTAAAATTTTAAAACTGAGATAAATGTATGAGTTTATATATATATATATATATATATATATATATCATGTAGATTCTTTCAAGATTATAAGGAAACTACCTTATAAACTTAAATTCTGTTTCCTTCTGTTTCCACAAAACTCTGTATGGAAATATGCCTGTATTTTGATTCATTAGAGTATATGGTGTTGTTTTTAATTTTGCTATAGAACATTTTGTGGTTTGAATATTTCAAAACTTATTTTGATAATTCTGGATTTTTTATAAGCAAATCATCTTCAAATTGCTTTCATAAATAATTAGACAATTATAATCATAGTTTTGGAAACATTCTAAAATTCTTTAAGGATAGAGCCCTAAGAAGTGGAATTATTGAGTGAAATAAGATGGATATATTTAAGAATTTTGTTATGCACTACAGTATTGCTCTCCAAACAGTTCGATACATATCCTCCCACAATGGATGTTTGTGTCTGTTTCAGCACATCTCTTCAACAATATGAATGACACATTTTGCTCTTCATCAATAGGTAAAATGATTCATTATAAAAATGGCTCAATTTCTTACAAAGTCAAACAATGTCTCATAGATATATCTGTATGATAGTCTGCAGATTTTCTACACATGGTGTTTCTATACATGGACTTTTTAACTTAATGATTTTATTACTAATCTGTAAGAACAAATTATGTACTAGATATTTTATAGATTTTAATACTGTATAATACATTATAAATATACCTGCTAAGTTAGTTTGCCTTTTAATTTGATTTCAGAAATGTAGAATCTGTCAATTTATAATTATACAAATCATTCAAATTTACATTTATATTTTTTATTAGCACTTATACTCAGCAAAATCTTCTTGCATGGCTAAATATCCAACTATGTATATTTCTTTTATAGCTTCATCTATTATATTTAACATAGTTGATATTTAGACATAACATCTATCTATAAAATATAGTTAACAAATTATCATAATTCCTTGTGAAATCTCTTGATAATACTCCATATTACAAATCCATTTTAAAACAGTAATCTTTCCTTACATCTTTTGTGGAAGCTAAACACAAACTAGATATTCAAATTCACTTTAAATATCTCTTGGAAGTTATTCTAATATGGCAACATTGGAATATACATATTATGGATATTTCCTTTGATGTAATTTCATAGTATCTTGATATAATCCCTATTAGAAAATCAATCAAAGAATATACTATCTCCCAATAACCTGATTTTCCTAGATTTATATTAAATGCACAAATGAACATTCAAAAATCTGTAGATTTGCATTTTCAATGACACTTTGGATGTCAGGGACTAGGATTCTGAAAAGAATGACATTTTGTTGTTGTTGTGTTGTTCTTCTTTCAACTTCCTACCAGGGTTACATAAACATATCACTCACAATTTTTCTTGCTCACAGACTGCATATCTATTTTGTATCAGCAGGGGATTCTTTTCTATGTCATCTTTACGCAGTGACCCAGAGTGTAAGAAAAATTTCAAACTGTCTGAAATATCATCAGTAAGACACAGCAGGGTAGACACAAAGAACACAGAAATGAGAGTCACATGTTTCCTTTCTTGGCTTAATCCTGGAATCCTGGAATCCAGGCATTGATTTCACTTCTATTTTATTGGTTAAAACAAATACTGTGTCCTCATCTAATATCAACAGAGGGGGTATCATCAACAATGAATATGAAAAGATAGGAGCCATTCATAATGGTGAATAGCTCCATCAGCATAAGGTAAACAGTTAATATTTGAAAGGAAAGAGAAACTATGTGAAATCAAGATAAAAAAATGCCCAACACTGGAATCCAGATCAATGTTAGACTTCAGATATTAAAATTAAATAAAGTAGATTTAAACAATCTAGACAAGTGTGTTACTATGAAACACATTGAAATATGTTTCTTTAAAAATGTTTCAAACCCAGATAACTTTATAGATAAGTAGGAAACAGTGTCAGACTTTATTTTTTTGGGCTCCAAAATCACTGCAGATGGTGATTGCAGCCATGAAATTAAAAGACGCTTACTCCTTGAAAGAAAAATTAGGAGCAACCTAGATAGCATATTCAAAAGCAGAGACATTACTTTGCCAACTAAGGTCCATCTAGTCAAGGCTATGGTGTTTCCAGTAGTCATGTATGGATGTGAGAGTTGGACTGTGAAGAAGCCTGAGTGCAGAAGAATTGATGCTTTTGAACTGTGCTGTTGAAGAAGACTCTTGAGAGTCCCTTGGACTGCAAGGAGATCCAACCAGTTCATTCTGAAGGAGATCAACCCTGGGATTTCTTTGGAAGGAATGATGCTAAAGCTGAAACTCCAATACTTTGGCCACCTCATGTGAAGAGTTGACTCATTGGAAAAGACTTTGATGCTGGGAGGGATTGGGGGCAGGAGGAGAAGGGGACGACCGAGGATGAGATGGCTGGATGGCATCACGGACTCGATGGACGTGAGTCTGAGTGAACTCTGGGAGTTGGTGATGGACAGAGAGGCCTGGCGTGCTGCGATTCATGGGGTCGCAAAGAGTTGGACACGACTGAGTGACTGAACTGAACTGAACTGAACTAGTTTATATAACTTGAGTGTCTGA
Organism: Oryx dammah; assembly: GCF_014754425.2. Lineage (NCBI taxonomy): Eukaryota > Metazoa > Chordata > Mammalia > Artiodactyla > Bovidae > Oryx > Oryx dammah. The sequence goes on from NW_024070186.1 coordinate 56,078,577, forward strand.
CTTTTTTTAAGATTTCCACAGCTTTTAATTTTCTCTACATATTTTAAAAACATTATATGAAAGAAACAAATTGTTAGTAAAATCTAACAAGTATTCTGCAAAAATGAAACATTATGCAAAAGTTTTCATAAAAATGCTAGCACATTTGATCCACCATCATGGTAAAAAATAATATTCCTTGATCAAACGAGGTTTACAAATGAGTGCAAGCATGGCTTATGAACAGTAACAAAGGGTAGTATTCTTTATCTCAGCATTTCACCCACATACACTATTAAGGAAATGAGATCCAGCAAACCACACAGCAAGGAAGAAAACAAAAACAAAAATGTGGTCTTACACATTCCTTTGGCTTCCCAGGTGGCACTGTCAAGGCAGGAGATGACAGAGACTCAGGTTAGATCCCTAGTTGGAAAGATTCCCTGGAGCAGGAAACAACAACCTGCTCTAGTAATCTTGTCTGGAAAATTTCATGAACAGAGGAGCATGGTAGGCTACAGTTCACGGGGTCACAAAAAATCCAACATGACTTAGAGACTAAACAACAAAAACAAATTATGTTACATATCATCTAATCTAAATGGAGAGCTAAATTGTTGTCAGGCATCCTCCTGGGTTTACTAAAAGGTAGTCAAGTTGGTACTTAAACCATTTCTCCTATGGTTCTCCTATGACCCCCAAAGCTAATGTATTGGCCAAAGGTTACATAGTAAGTGGCAAGGAAGAGATTTTAATGCTAATCCAGGCAGTATCAATACTCATGACACACAACACCTATTTGTGTTTTCTATAAGACAGTGTATAATCTTATAGTTTAGATTATAGTTTCCATAATCTTTCTAGGCAAGATTACAACTACTTTGTGACCCCATGAACTGTAGACTACCAGGCTCTTCTGTTCATGAAATTTTCCAGGCAAGATTACTCACACAAGAATTACCTCACACTGGTCAGAATCTGTTCAGTTCCATTCAGTCGCTCAGTCATGTCCGACTCTTTGCAACCCCATGAATCACAGAATGGCCATCATCAAAAAGTCTACAAACAATAAATGCTGGAGAGGGCGTAGAGAAAAGGGAACCCTTTTGCACTGTTTGTGGGATACAGTCACTATAGAAGATTCCTTAAAAAACTAGGAATAAAGCCACTATATGACCCAGCGATTCTATTCCTAAACATATACCCTAAGAAAATCAAAATTGAAAACGACAGAGGTACCCCAGTGCTCACCACAGCACTTTTACAACAGCTAGAACATGGAAGCAACCGAGATGTCCATCGACAGATGAAGGCATAAAAAAGTGTGGTACATATACACAATGGACTATTACTCAGTCATAAAAAGGAATGCATTTGAGTCCATTCTAATGAGGTAGATGAACATAGAGCCTATTATATATGAAGTCAGTCAGAAAGAGAAAGGTAAATACTGTCTACTAATGTGTGTGTGTATATATATATATATATATATAATCTAGAAAGATGGTGCTGATGAATTTATTTGCAAAACATCAGTGGAGGAAAAGACATAAAGAACAGACTTGTGGACACTGGGAGAGGGGAGAAGAGGGTGAGATGTATGGAAAGAGTACCATGGAGACTTACATTACCATGTGTGAAATGGATAGCCAATGGGAATTTGCTGTATGTCTCAGGGAACTCAAGTAAGGAGTGCTGTATCAACCTGGAGGGGTGGGATGGGAGCAGCATGGGAAGGAGATTCAAGAGGGAGGGGACATGTTTTTAAATTAAAAAATGAAAATAAAAAAAAAAATCTTACCACAATTGCTGCTGTTGTTTTTTAGTCACTAAGTCATGTCCAACTCTTGTGACCCCATGGACTGTAGACCATCAGGCTCCCCTGTCCATGGGATTTCTCAGGCAAGAATACTGAGGTGGGTTGCCATTCTCTTCTCCAGTGAATCTTCCCGACCCTGGAATCAAACCCATGTCTCCTGCACTGGCAGGCAGGTTCTTTACCACTGAGGCACCAAGGAAACCCCCCCCACTAAAATTATTAGTTTTCATAAATGCCATTGACAAATATTTTAAAAATGAGGTAGTCAAAGAGGTATAATTCATAGTATAAACAGGAGTACCCAAATAAAATTTCTTTTTTTTAATTTTTATTTTTAATTTATTTTACTTTACAATACTGTATTGGTTTTGCCATACATCGACACGAATCCACCACGAGTGTGCATGAGTTCCCAAACATGAACCCCCCTCCCACCTCCCACCCCACACCATCCCTCTGTATCATCCCCGTGCACCAGCCCCAAGTAGATCTATGAAGTAATTAAATGAAGGGGAAAACAATGTACCCGACAACATGAAAGAAAGATTTTTTAAAAATGTCCCTCCTGGGTTTTTGCAAGGCAAGTCCTGAGGAAGTGAATTTTCTTGTGTCCTCTGTCACACACTTTTGACAGGTGTACTAGCCATTCAAGCACATAAAAGAAGACATTAAGAAATTGATAGAATATTGTGTTCCTGAAGAAGATGACATAATATTATAAAGACATTACTTTCCTATAAAGCTTCATACAAATGTAAATTTATTCCATTTAACACTGATGAAAAAAGTGGAACTTTACAGAAATTATTCTGACATCATCTGGAAAGAATACATGGTTAAAGACAGCTAAGGAAATTTTTAAAAGAAAAATAATTGGAGGGGATTATCTACCAGATACTAAAGTATGCTAAAGCAAATTAATTGAGTATTTTACTGGCTCAAATATATTAAATCAAACTAGTAAAACAAAGCAAAGAGCAAGGAATTAAACTATATTTTTCAGTTCATACCTACTGAGCTCCTAATAAAATGCTAAGTTCTATGTATACACACTGTGAACAAGCTTATGGCTTTTCTTTAAGTACTACTAATAATTTTTCTTAAGGTATTTTTTTCAGTATATTGGGCATTCTTTTAAATAAAATGATTTTTTCCCCATTGGTCTCATGCTTATTATCTTTTAAAATGTTTTTGCTGATCCAACTTTAAGGTTTTATTTTCTGTTCAAATGTTACTTAGGAATATAGTGAATACATGCTCCCTTAGTACCCTGAACTATCACTATCTATTGAAAGCTAGTGAACATTATTTTTAAATATTAATTTAGTAGGATGGTCTATTTCTCCATACAGTTGTCTATTTTTGACATATCCACAGTTGCAAGGAGAGATCAGGGACCCTATTCCACACAAAGGAAAGTTCCATTGATTCTGTAGGTGTCAGAGCACTTATCCTGCCCCAAAGAATGAAGGTATAATTCTACTATCAAGAATATTCCACATAAATTTTAGGAACATTTGTTTCAGTTCTGTGGAAAAATGTCATCGGTAGTTTGATTGGGGTTGTGTTAAATCTGTAGGTTGCTTTGGGTAATATGGCTATTTTAACAATAGTAATTATTACAATCCAAGAGCATGGATAGTTTTCATTTCTTTGAATCATCTTAGATCATAAAATTTATATGTAACCATAAGAGACATAATATTATCAAAGCAATCCTGAGGAAAATAACAAAGCTGGAGGCATAATCTTCTAGACCTCAGACAATACTTCAAAGCTATAGTAATCTAAAGAGCATGATACTGACACAAAAACAAGCATATTAATTAATGGAACAGAACAGAGAGCCCAGAAATAAACCTTCACACTTTTGGTCAATTTCTGACAAAGGAAGCAAGAATATACAATCAAGAAAACATAGTCTCTTCAGCAAGTGGTGTTTGGAGATTGGACAGTCAGGCACATGTAAATCAGTTGGGTTAGAACACTCATTCAGACCCTACTCAAAATGGCTTAAGATATGACACCATAAAACCTCTAGAAGAGAACACAAGCAAAACATTTTGATATGACATAAATAGTAACAATGTTCTTTTATGTCAGTCTCCCAAGGCAACAGCAAAATAAACAAATGGACCCAATCAAACTTACAAGCTTTTGTACAGGATAGGAAAACATAAACAAAATGAAAAGACAACTTATGGACTGAGAGGAAATATCTGCAAATGATGTGACTGACAAGGGCTTAATATCCAAAATAAACAGACAGCTCATATACAACTCAGTAACAAACAAGCAACCCAATTGAAAAATATAAGATATATCTAAACATTTCTCCAAAGAAGACATACTCTGAGTTAACAGACATAAGTAAAAATGCTCAACACTGCTAATTATTAAAGAAATGCAAATCAAAACTAAAGTGAGATACCACCTCACACAGGTCAGGCTGGTCATCATTAAAAAGCCTAGAAATAATAAAAGCTGAACAGGATGTGGAGAAAAGGAAACCCTTCTTTAGTGCTGGTGGGAATGTAAATTGGTGTGGTCACTATATAAAACATTATGGAGGTTTCTTAAAAAAACTGGAGTTGCGTATGATCCAGCAGTCCCACTCTTGGGCATATATCTGGAGAAAACTAATTCAGAAAGACATACACACCCCAATGTTCACAGCAACACAATTTACCACAACTAAGACATGAAAAGTGACCTAAACGTCCTTTGACAGATGAATGAATAAAGAAGATGTGATATATACATACACATTGTGTGTATATATACATATATATGTATGTGTGCATGATGGAATACTACTAAGCCATAAAAAAGAATGAAACAATGCCATTTTCAGCAACATGGATAGACCTAGAGGTGACCATACTAAGTGAAGTAAGTCAGAGAAAGCCATATAATACTTTGTCACTTACATGTGGAATCTAAAGTATGATGCCAATGCACTTATTTACAAAACAGAAATAGATTCACACATACAGAAAATAAACTTATGGTTCCCAAAGGGGAAATGGAGAGAGGCATAAATTAGAAGTTTGGGATTAGCAGATATAAATAACTATATATAAAATTGATAAACACCAAGGTCCAACTGTATAACACAGAGAACTATATTCAATAATTTGTAACAAACAGTAATGGAAAAGAATATGAAACATATATATTTATATATGTTTTATATGCTTATACATATGTATAATACTGAATTATTTTGCTATATAATAGACACTAACACAACATTGTAAATCAACTACACTTAAATAAAAAGAGTATTCCAATAATTTATTCTTCTAGCCTTTACCCTTTCTTGCCAGTTTCATAGGTCCAGATTTAAGGAGGTACCTTATACCTTATACCTACATGTGTTAATTTCTTTCCATTTATGAAAATAAGGAATATAGAACTAATATGTAAGAACAATAGAATATTCTGATTCTGCTTAGACTAAAACATAGCATTTAGACAACAGTTTTTGTATCTTTCCTGTCCAATGAGATTTCTATGTTTCTAAATAATATGCCTGCAATGTGGGAGACCAGGTTCAATCCCTGGATCAGAAAGAGTCCCTGGAGGAGAGCATGGCAACCCAGTCCAGTATTCTTGCCTGGAGAAATCCATAAAAAGAGGAAACTGGGGCCTGGTGGGCTACAGTTCATGGGGTTGCAGTGTTGGAAATGAATGAACGACTAACACATACATGCATAGACACACGGTAACAGGAAGAAATAGTACACCATTTTAACACTTACTTGATCTTCCATTTTGACTGAAGGCAACTAAAAAGATCATTTAGAGGTCATTTATTCTGCTGTTTGCCATCTTATTTATCAATATGACTAGTTCCCAAATGGTGTTAAAATATGCCACCTGGGAAGCCCCAAAGCACCAGTCTATTTCTACTGTTGCAAGTTTTCATTATCTAAATAGCTAAACTCAACTGGTTACAAGCCTTAGAAGTGCTTTAGAAGTACATCATAGGAACACTTTGATAGCTCACATTCATTCCTTTGATGCTTTGTAAAAATAGGACAGATATTACACATAAATTAAAAGGTATCAACTGAAGAATAGGTTAAATTAAAATTTTAATATTGAATATCAGAACTCTAAATGATATATTTCAAAAATAACTGGTGATTAATGCCAAAAATCATACATTAAGTGAGTCATTTCAAATGCAGGATAGATCAGTGGATTTTAATGTAACTTAATAAAACAGTTCACTGATAATGTTTCAAAATTTACACTGCAACAGCTTTTAAAAAGCTAGCAATTGCCAAGTTTGGTATAGCATCAAAGAAGAATATCCACTATTATCTCAAAAAGTCATTCAAATAATTATATTTCTAATACCATTTCTGAGTAAGCCTGGATTTTCTTTACACATCAACAAAAAACAGATTTGGCATAGACTGAATAAAAAAGGTATAAAATATAACTCCTTGATTAAGGCAGAAACAAGGGAAATAATGCCACTTCTCTCAAAAATAGCTTTTCATAAATGTAGGTTTTAAGTGTCTTTTATACAAACCTGCAACAGATTAATATTTTATAAAATTAATATTTAAAAAATAGTTTTCATATTTAATGTGTAAACATCAATAGCTATATTAACCATGTACTAAAGTTAGATTATACTGAATGGCACATGAGAACTAATTGTTTAATATTCTGAAATTTTGAGAGGCAATTATTAAACTATTGACAGCTAGAAATCTGAGATGATATCAAGATTTAAGCCATACAAATCACAATGTTACAAATCAGTTTGTTTTTTTTTTTCCCAGATATCTGTTTTACCAGCCATCACTGACATAACCCACCTAAATAAAAGCTGTATGGAGTCCTTGATAATTTCAGAGTATAAAGAATTCCTAAGATCAGAAAGTTTGAGAACTGACTTCAAATATATAATACATATTATGCTCATAATTAATCACATATTCTAAAACTAAATATAATTCAAAATCTTTGATAATTATTCATAGTTATGGGATAATCAAGATGAGTATCTAAATTATGGGCAGAGTTGGGCAAGTAATACTTACCAAACATTGAACATGAGCCATTATATCATGTCATATGATTTTCCATATTTTAGTTTGGATGTGAAATAACCATATCTATAAAGAATAAGTGAAAAACATTGGAGATTTAGAAATAAACTGAAAATTTCTGAGATGATTCTTTTGTGGTACCCAAATTTAAGGGGTTTTGAAAGATGAGAAAGGATAGTTAACTTTCGTGGAAGTTATCAAATACACCCAGAAATTAATCAGTACTTTTGGTCTTTGATGGTATCACCTCAATTCCAGCTCATCCATTCCTCATTTGGATTATTAGAGTGAATTCGTTAAACTATCTAGAGTGTGTAACTTTTTGCTCAAAATTTCCCAGTGGCACTCCATCTCATTCAGAGTCAGTCAGAATCTTAGTAGTAACTTACTTGCCCTACATAATCTGATTCCGATATAACTGAATACTATTGCTGCTGTTCATCAACTTACTTCCACCTATCAAGCCACACGTAATTTTATGGTCTTGTTTGAAGAGATGAGACTTGATATACTATTAGGGCTCCTAAATATGCTGTTATTCTAGCCTTGAACCCTTGAACTTCCATCATATTGATGGCTGCATGGCTTAATTTTCATTTACTCATATTTCTTTCTCAGCCACTCTCACACTGATCACGCTACTTAAATTTTAACTGCCTAGGTGACCCTTCTCCCTCTTCCCTGTTTTAATATTTTCTAATTTTGTATCTTCTAACAAAATGTCATTCATTTCATTTATGTTCTGTCTCCATAGCTAAAATGGATGCTCTCTGAACACAAAGACTTTTTAAAATTTTTTTGGTTATTTTTATCATTTTTGTATCTTCAGGGATAATAATAAAGCAAATTATGTAATTTGTGCAAACATGTAATTTGTGATATGCAAACATGTAATTTGTGTTTACAAAATATACTTTGAATGAGTGAAAGAATGAAAGAACAAAGATAGAAAACAGAAGCCTTAATCTAATATTGTGTTTAGTGGATATCTGATAATACAAAGTTGGTAGAACTTAAGAACATAAGTGTACAGAAAGATAGGAAAGAATAGAGCCTGGGAATGAAGTAGTCAAGGTAAAATCATAAAGGGTTATTTGTAACATGTGTAAGGTATTAAATAAGGACATTTTGAATCACAGGAGAGTGAAATAATCAAAATAAAACATTTTAACACAGAAGAAGGAGGAAAACGTGAAGGAGAAAAAGAAAAGGAAAAACGTGAATAAAGAGGAGTAGAAAGAACTAGAGGTCAGGAGAAGGGTAGAGGGCTATCTAACTAAACCGAGTAATAAAGAGGGCAGAGAGGGAAGCTGAAGTCATGGTTTAATTTCCATTATAACTGACAGAGGATAGGCTGAGAATGGAATGCTTAAAAAATGTAAATGCTTAGTAGATAAGTAAAAAAGTAAAGGTAAAGGCAACAAGACATAAACAGCAACAGCAGCTTTGTCAGACAACTGGATATTGGAGGAAGTGGTCCACCGGATCCATTTAGTTTGGCATCTACAAAGTCATATAAACCCTTGACAGCAGAGTTCCTTTGGTGTTGTAGAGAGAAAGCCGGATTCTCATATTTTAAAATAGGAAACTTACAATATCCAGTGGAGTGGCTCATACAAGACTCCTCACAGGTTATTTACCAAGATTTCAATTTTGCCAAGATCTAGTTTCTTATCACTTCACTAAGGGTTTTCCCTATAAAGAAATTCTCTTTTTTTTAATTTTTTTACTTTACAATACTGTATTGGTTTTGCCATACATTGACATGAACCCACCACAGGTGTACATGAGTTCCCAACCCTGAACCCCCCTCCCACCACCCTCCCCATATCATCTCTCTGGGTCATCCAGTATATGGACAATAATGATTAAAGCTAGAATCTTCCAACAATATTCATTATGTTATATTAACCTCAACTTTTGAGAAACCTAGTAGTAGTAAACATTACTGGTATAAGCAAGTTGAAGCCGGTAAATGAAGTAAAAGTAGCATGACTTGACTTTACTATGAGAAGCAGACTGGTTACAGGAAGAATAAACAAACAATGATATTTTGACAGAAACAAAAAACATTAAATATATTTTTAAAGGCAAGTATGCTTTCCACTATATGTGAAGTACACAATTGCATATATATGAATATATATGACTGGTAATATTGCTGATCAGATATTTCATTCAAAAGAAGAAAAGACACAGTATGGTGTCTCCGCAAATCCTTTAAGTGTAATTCTGTTATATAAGAAAGTATCCCATTTGACTGTGAAAAAGTAACATTATTTGCTGAATATCTTTCATCTACAGCGTCTCCTCACAATAAAGCTGGTTATAGGTATGAGAATTAATGAGGGATCAAGGACAACACTTCACAAACAATCCCTTAGATTGACAAGAGAAGATGATTCTCATTATCCTGTAAGATCACCAGATATTACTTTAGTGCTGTGCTAATGAAAAATGTAAAATGCAACAGGAGCCTAAGTCCCCAAACCTATGTACAGATGGTCAATTGATTTTGAAAAAGAAATGAGCAGTCCACCTTTTGTCCATAACCTGAATTTCAGAGCTGGCTATCTTACCATCCTGCCCCCCATATACAAGGCATATGAAAATACAACAAAACAAAACCTTAATGCAGGAACACAAATGAGTAATCACTCTACTATTAATAATAACATTAATTTTCCTCATTTGACACTACTTCCAAACTGCCAAAAGAGCTATGAAGTTTAGACTGATTTAAGGGAAGAATTTGAAGCATTTATTGTATCACTAAAGTAACTACACAGGAAAATTAAACATTTGTAGTTGCCTTTATTTCAAAATCCTACTAAAGTTAATTTAAAAAATCATTTAATATTCTTTTCAACTTTGTTATACAAGCTATAGTAAAGGTCAGTGAATCTGACCTGTATATGAAAGAAATTTATGCCACCAAAAGAAAGAGTGCTTCTTATGGAAAATTCTATATGATTCTGGACAAAAACTAACTCAGTAGTGACTAATGTTTACTACAAGTCAGTACTTCCCTCATTTTACTTTTTGTGGCATAAGCCCCAGAATCCCAGTATAAATGAAAGGAAACAGAGAATACCAAAAGGACACATATTGTGGACTTCTTACTAACTTTGCAAGTGGAAGCCCAGAGCCAAATTTGATTTAAGCTGAATAAATGCCATAAATGTTGCAACTTAATAATCATAAAGCAATTTATACCTGTTTCCTGCAAAATTCCTACTAGTTATCCAGTGCTTGCTATTCTGATTACCCTTTACCAGAAATAATTTACCTTAGATAAATCAAGATAGAAATTTAACCAAAAATAGAAAGTGGTATGAGCCTGAGAATGATAAATTAGCAAAGTAAAGAAGCTGTTTTATTTCAAATGTTTCTTTCAAAGCTGTTGGAAAATTCATGTTTAAAAGATCCACAGTATGTGTATCAATATTATGACTAGGAACAAAAAATATGGAAAAAGGAGTTTTCATTAAAGGAGAAGTGAAGCAAAAGAAGATATTTTTGCCTATTAAATTTTGCAAATAAATTTTGCAATCTTTATGTTCCACCTCTATACAAATTCAAACTTTCTGACTTTAATCAATGATGCTAAATAAATCACATCAAAATGAAATAAGCTGTTTTTCATGATTTAAGGTGAAAATGTAAAGAAAATGTCTTAATATCATTATTTAAACCTCTTCTATGCCATTTGGTATTCTCACCTGGAGAATCCCAGGGATGCTGGAGCCTGGTGGGCTGCCGTCGATGGGGTCGCACAGAGTCGGACACGACTGAAGCGAGTTAGCAGCAGCAGTAGAAACAGCATGTCATTTGGAATGAAATTTTGCATCCTTGTTATGGAAAAAGATTAGAACATTTTCAAGTAGGAATTCAAGAGTCTCTTCATTTATTATTTAGCAAATAGCTTTAACATCATTGAACAGAGATCCTAAATAGCATTATTATACACCATATGGATGATTTCCATCTGATATGACAATCTAGATGCTATTAGTATGTTACTTTGCCATACTACACAACCTTAATTAGAACATCAGTTCCCTCCATATTATCTTTGGGTGGCATTATCATTCCCAAAGTGGACACATTGTCTACATGATCTGAAACGGCTCTGGCACCAAGAACAGGGTCCAGAAAACCTGACAAAGGAGAAGGTAAGGAAAGACATGCTCTTTTTCTTTAAAGACACAACATGAACATTTCAAAAACCACACCCACTGTCATCCCAATGGCCCAGACGTGACACAGACCTAGCTGCAAATCATTCTGGGAAATGTACAGCCTTTATCCTGGACAGTCATATATAGTGGTAAGATTTGGAATACTGTATCTATGAAACTGATATACATATGGAAGGGGAGAGTGAATGTTGGAGAACCATAGCTGTCTCTGTAACATGTTCTCTTTCAGTTTTCAGTTTCTGTACTGTGCTCAGTTGCTTCAGTCATGTCCAACGCTTTGAGATCTATGGCCCTGTAGCCCAGCAGACTCCTCTGTCCATGGAATTCTCCATGAAAGAATACTGGAGTGGGTTGCCATTTCCTTCTCCAGGAGATCTTCCCAAGCCAGGGATCGAACCCACATCTCCTATGTCTTCAGCATCGCAAGCGGATTCTTTACTGCTGGGCCATGGGGGAAATTCCTTTCAGTTTCTATCCTTATATAAATAAAAATCTAGAAAGAAGTCATTTATTCAAGAGAGCTGAATTTATAGTAAGAACTTTGCATACTTTTAAACAGGTGAATAAAAAGCACTTGCATGTCCTTGAAGTCAAGTGTATAGAGGTTTAAAAGGGAAAGAAATAATTAAGCAAAAATCAAAGAAACTCTTTAAAATTAGGGATTAATTTATTTAAGTATGTAATGTTTTATTATAAATTAGTCCACACCAGACCTTAAACTAACTGGTTTGAACATATTCATTAATTCTTTGCCACTATCTAACAGAAGACTTTAATGTGACTCAAGCGTTTGCAACACAATAAATTAAATAGATAGATTAGATAGATAGGTAATATAGTACTTGAGTGATGGAGAATAAAAGTCAGCATTCTAAAGAGGAACAAGAGAGTCAGTTGGTTCACAAAACATATTGTACTATTTAACAACTTTAAAGTGAGAGTTCTTGTCAGGATCTGGATTATATTTTTTCTGTACCAAGTTATAAAGTTAATTTGGAAATGATATGAGTTATATAATTCATATTATCTGTGAGGACAAATTACTTTTCAAAGTATAATTTATAATACACATTTTACAGTTCCTCAAGAAGGAGTGTGTGTGTGTTTATGATGTAGTAAACAGTGTTTCCAATAGTGATGATAAAGCAACACAAGTAGTTGACAAACCCTAGAATTCAAATCTCACAGTGATGAATGTTTAAACATCCAGCAACTGGCCAGCTTCATAATTTAGGCAAGCTGCTCACACATTCAAAAGTTGAATTCTAAGTTTTGAAATAATGATACCCACATCAAGGTCGTTGAAATTTAATTATACTTTATATCAAGAACATAAAAGAAGGCAATTCTCTTTGTAGAAAGATTTATAAAATTTATAATATAAAATTGTCCAAATAATAATATTTCAGTATTAGAACCTATTTACTGAGACTCTATTTTTTTCATTTATTTCAAGTGTACATGAAATTTCTCACTGAAGTGTCTATATCACCTAAATCTTGGCATCTGTGGATTATCTCTTCTCCCTCATGTTAGGTTTTTCCTCGTTCTTACAATGATAAGCAATTTTCACGTGAACCTTGGATATTACATTGTAAGATTCTGCATCTTATTTAAATCCATTTTATCAAGTCTCTTCTGGTACCATGCTGGTGAACAAAGGCAAGTGGTTTCATTATGGATCAGTTCAGTCGCTCAGTCGTGTCTGACTCTTTGCGACCCTGTGAATTGCAGCACGCCAGGCTTCCCTGTCCATCACCAACTCCCGGAGTTCACTCAGACTCACGTCCATCAAGTCATAGATGTGGGGAAAATTCATGTTTCTTAACTTCATTACTGCTAGTGGAAGTTCCCAACTTGGCCTCCACTGATACCTCTCTGGTTGAGAAGGGTAAGAATGCCTCTTTACTGCTTCCTGTGTTATGTCCATTGACATGGTGAAGGGGTAGCACTGTTATTCCAGGGCAGTGATGAAAGCCCTAACCTTCCACTGAGACTCTTCTGACACCATACAGGAGGGCTGTTATTGCCAGGTGAACTTGGAACTCCAAGCTCTCCACCCGGTCTCAATGGACCCTGAAAGTGGAAGGAGGCTTTTTGCCAACTAGCAGATATAAGAGCCTAGTTCTACACTTGGCTTTCTGACAAGACAGAAGTGCATGACTATGTGTGTAGGGGTGTGTGTGTGTGCATGTGTGCATGCACAGGTGAGTGTGTAACAAGCTTTCAACAGTTATAAGAGAGAGATTAGGCTCCTCGTTCAGACTTTCCTGAAGAGTGTGGGGGCCATCGTGTTTTTCTGCAGGGATTTTGCTGGAATAGAGTACTTATTGCCTGGAAATTTGTGCCTTACCAGACATATTCTTCCCTTTTCTTTAGCTAAGCATACCAGTCTTTTGGGGTCATCTTTTAGCTCATTGACATTTCCAGATTGCTGGTTTTTCTAATACCAAGGCCAGTACATATAAAGAAAAGTGAAAACCCAGGAGACTCACCAACATTTTGTTCTCTAGATTCTGAGATCTCTAGGTGGTATGTCTTTTCTCTCTGCCTTTCAGAGGTTTGTGTCTATTTTATGCATAGCACACAGGATTTAGTCCTACTTAGTGGGAGGAATGGAAAAAAAAAGCACATCTACTTTATTTTCCAGAGGTGAAACTTCAATTTTTTCCTACTAAAAATAATTAAAACATACAAAACAATACTTCAACAGTTATATAATATAATGAAAACCTCTCAATTCACTACTTGATCCAAGAAGCACATAAACCTGTGACTATCGCCTGACTTTCAAGCATAAAATAAATTTTGTGTCTATCAGTACTTTCCTTTCAATAGGTTTATCAAGTTTCAACTACTTATTTTACATTTAAAAATACTATTTTGTTCACACACACAAGCATGTTTTTTTTTTTTCCAAACAAATGGGATTATCTCTGGATCCTGTTCTACAATTTACTTATTAAAGTAACTATATTTTGTATAGTAGGAAATGGTAACCCACTCCAGTATTCTTGCCTGGGAAATCTCATGGACAGAGGAGGCTGCTGGGCTATAGCCATGGGATCACAAGAGTCAGGCACGACTTAGCAATGAAACCACCACCACCATGTACTATATTTTATATCTTTGAAAGCTCTTCCTGCAAAATGTCTATTCTGGAACAATATTATTCTTGACAAAACATTTGAAACTGAGACTTAGTGTATTATACTGGGCTTTACTCAGTTTGGCAAATGTATGGCTTGCTTTCATTTGACTTTCCCTCATTTGACTTTTTTGTAAATCCACCATTCCTTTGAGTTACATACATAAAGAATTAGAGCATACTAGTTTTTGTTCACTGTTCCTCATTTTCTGGGTAAGACATATTTATGGAGGCATAGTTTTAGCTTGCTTAATATTATTCACAAGTACATTCACAGAGCAATAAATTGTATCCTGAAAGGGGTCATGACACTGATCTTATTCGAAATGCCACTTCTCATTTCAGCATCTCAAACTGTGGTATAAATGAAACAGTGTGGATTTCTCATCTGTCATAGTTTTTAAAATCAAAGTCGAAGAGCATATTCTAGTTAATGAGCATAAACTTGAACCAAATAAGTTTATGAAATTCACAGTATTGTTCAGCTGCTGCTTCTTCATATATCTGCTAGTATTTTGTTCCTTTAAATAAAACCTACATTTGCAGGGTATTCAAAACTGAAGAATGCACCATTTGTAGTTTTTAATCATTATTAAAAGTGAAAGGACCTATGAATCTTAACTGACTTTTGGTTTAATTATAGTATATTATCCATTGTTACCTTTAATGACAGATCTTAGAGCTTCAATTTATCAAACATTAAAGGTTAGATTAATTTATAATAGAAGTTTATTATAAATAATATTTCAGAGAAGGCAATGGCACCCCACTCCAGTATTCTTGCCTGGAATATCCCATGGATGGAGGAGCCTGGTAGGCTGCAGTCCATGGGGTCGCTGAGGGTTGAACACGACTGAGCAACTTCACTTTCCCTTTTCACTTTCATGCATTGGAGAAGGAAATGGCAACCCACTCCAGTGTTGTTGCCTGGAGAATCCCAGGGACGGGGGAGCCTGGTGGGCTGCCGTCTATGGGGTCGCACAGAGTCAGACACGACTGACACAACTTAGCAGTAGCATAAATAATATTTAGAGTTTGGTTGGAGATAATATACACATATTGATTCTTATTTTCTCCTTTGGAACAAATATATTTTGGAGTAAATCTCAATAAAAGTAGTAGAAATATAATATTGAGAAAAAGTAACTTTTCCTATTAAAATGCTTTAAAAAATCTACAAATTCATTTAAGAAACACATACATTTAAGCATTTTAGAAATATTAACTTAGGTCATCTACATAACAATCCTCTGAGGTAGGCACTGTTAGAATCTCTGTATTATATATAGGTAAACAGAGGCACAGACAGGTTAAGTTTTTGCCAAAGGATACACAGCACTAACTGGGAAGCAAATCTAGGTTGTCTGCCTCCAGAAATTTTCGCTCTTTATCACTAATCTATGCTGCTCCATTATACACACACACATCCCTAAATACTGCAGATATTAAAATTAAGAACAAGAAATAAAAATTTTAATTAAAAAAATCAGTAGAAAAACAAAGTTCTTAGTAGTAAGTTTTTTTAGATTCATATTTTTACTTTTCTCCATTTCCTTTTATCCATGCATTTTCTATTCATACTTCTCATTAGCATCAAATGACCATTACCTTTCTGATCAACATTAGCTAAATTATGTCTTTATTTCCATTAAAATCTGACTATAATTACCTTTACTGAAAAAGATGATGAGAAAGAGAACCAATAATTACTATCAATTTATTTCTAAAAATGTAATGTTTGGGGAAACAGTAGTCTATTTTATTGTACTATATTTATAAAGGATAATTTATAGTTCTTATTGAAATAAAAATGTGATACTTTCCAAAATGCAACATCATATTTTTGGTTATACATACATTTTGCCTATAATATTTTCTCTGAAAAAACAACATTGACACATTCTTTTATTAAAGTTTAGTTTTAATAGTAGATATTCAGTTCAGATCAGTTGCTCAGTCATGTCCAACTCTTTGCAACCCCATGGACTGCAGCATGCCAGTCTTCCCTGTCACTAGCTCCCGGAGCTTACTCAAATTCATGTCCATTGAGTCGGTAATGTCATCCAACCATCTCATCCTCTGTCGTCTCCTTCTCCTCCTGCTTCAATCTTTCCCAGCATCAGGGTCTTTTCCAATGAGTCAGTGTTTCATATCAGGTGGCAAAAGTATTGGAGCTTAAGCTTCAGCATCAGACTCCGAATGAATATTCAGGACTGATATCCTTTAGGATGGACTGGTTGGATCTCCATGCTGTTCAAGGGACTCTTAAGAGTCTTCTCCAACAAAACAGTTCAAAAGCATCAGTTGAAGAAAAGCGCTAAGCTTTTTTTTATACTCCAAATCTCACATCCGTATATGACTGCTGGAAAAATCAGAGCTTTGACTAGACAGACTTCTGTTGGCAAAGTAACATCTCTGCTTTTTAATACACTGTTTAGGTTTGTCATAGTTTTTCTTTCAAAGAGCAAACATCTTTTAATTTCATGGCTGCAATCACCATCTGCTGTAATTTTAGGGTCCAAGAATTAAAGTCTGTAACTGTTTCCATTGTTCCTCATTTATTTACCATGAAGTCATAGGACCAGATGCCATGATCTTAGTTTTCTGAATGTTGAATTTTAAGCCAACTTTTTCACTCTCCCCTTTCACTTTCATCAAAAAGCTCTTTAGTTCTTCTTCGCTTTCTGCCATAAGGGTGGTGTCATCTGCATATCTGAGGTTATTGATATTTCTCCCAGGCATCTTGATTCCAGCTAGTGTTTCATCCAGCCCGGCATTACTCATGATGTACTCTGCATATAAGTTAAATACGCAGGGTGACAATATACAGACTTGATATACTCCATTCCCTACTTAGACACAGTCTATTGTTCTATGTCTAGTTCTGTTGCTTCTTGACCTGCATACAGATTAATCTCTCAGGAGGTAAATTAGGTGGTCTCTGGTATTCCATCTCTTTCAGAATTTTCCAGAGTTTGTTGTGATCCACACAGTCAAAGGCTTTGATGTAGTCAATGAAGCAGAAGCAGACGCTCTTTTTCTGGAATTCTCTTGTGTGTGTGTGTGTGTGTGTGTGTGTGTGTGTGTGTTTGATGATCCAACCGATGTTAGCAATTTAATCTCTGGTTCCTCTGCCTTTTCTAAATCAAAGTTGAACATCTGGAATTTCATGTTTCACTTATTGTTTGAAGCCTGGCTTGGAGAATTTTGAGCATTACTTTGCTAGCACGTGTGATGAGTGCAATTGTGTGGTAGTTTGAACATTCTTTGGCTCCATCCCTTCATTCTTTCTGGAGTTCTTTCTCCACTGATCTCCAATAGCATATTGGGCATCTACCAACCTGGGGAGTTCATCTTTCAGTGTCCTATCTTTTTGCCTTTTCATACAGTTCATGTGGTTGTCAAGGCAAGAATACTGAAGTAGTTTGCCATTCCCTTCTCCAGTGGACCACATTCTGTCAGACCTCTCCACTATGACCCGTCTGTCTTGGGTGGCCCCAAACAGCTTGGCTTAGTTTCATTGAGTTAGACAAGGCTGTGGTCCATGTGATCAGATTGGATAGTTGTCTGTGGTTGTGGTTTCAGTCTGTCTGCCCTCTGATGCCCTCTCTCAGTGCCTACCATCTTACTTGGTTTTCTCTTACCTTGGATGTGGGGTATCTCTTCACAGCTGCTCCAGCAAAGCACTGACACTGCTCCTTACCTGGGATGTGTGGTAGCTCCTTCCGGCCACCGACCCTCACCTCAGAGGTGAGGTAGCTCCTCTTGGCCATGCTTGTTTGCCACCGCAGCTGCCTGCCCTGTGAAAGTGCTGCACACTATATGCCAGCAAATTTGGAAAACTCAGGAGTGGCCACAGGACTGAAAAAGGTCAGTTTTCATTATAATCCCAAAGAAAGGTAATGCCAAAGAATGCTCAAACTACCTCACAACTGCACTCATCTCACACACTAGCAAAGTCATGTTCAAAATTTTCCAAGCCAGGCTTCAGCAATACATGAACCATGAACTTCCAGATGTTCAAGCCAGTTTTGAAAAGGCAGAGGACCAGAGATCAAATTGCCAACAAATGCTGGATCATCAAAAAAGCAAGAAAGTTCTAGAAAAACATCTATTTCTGCTTTATTGACTATGCCAAAGCCTTTGACTGTGTATTACAATAAACTGTGGAAAATTCTGAAAGAAATGGGAATACCAGATCATCTGACCTGCTTTTGAGAAATTTGTATGCATATCAGGAAGCAACAGTTAGAACTAGACATGCAACAACAGAATGGTTCCAAATTGGAAAAGGAGTACGTCGAGGCTGTATATTGTCACCCTGATTATTTAACTTATATGCAGAGTACATCATGAGAAACTCTAGGTTGGAGGAAGCACAAGCTGGAATCAAGAGTGCCGGGAGAAATAACAATAACCTCAGATATGCAGTTGACATCAACCTTATCTCAGAAAGTGAAGAACTAAAGAGCCTCTTGATGAAAGTGAAAGAGGAGAGTGAAAAAGCTGGCTTAAAGCTCAACATACAGAAAATGAAGATCATGTCATCCGGTCCTATCATTTCATGGCAAATAGATGGTGAAACAGTGGAAACAGTGGCTGACTTTTTATTTTGGGGGGCTCCAAAATCACTGCAGATGGTGATTGCAGCCATGAAATTAAAAGACACTTACTCCTTGGAAGGAAAGTTATGACCAATCTAGATAGCATGTTAAAAAGCAAAGACATTACTTTGCCAACAAAGGTTCATTTAGTCAAGGCTATGGTTTTTCCAGTGGTCATGTATGGATGTGAGAGTTGGGCTATAAAAAAGGTGAGCACTGAAGAATTGATGTTTTTGAACTGTGGTGTTGGAGAAGACTCTTGAGAGTCCCTTGGATTGCAAGGAGATCCAACCAGTCCATCCTAAAGAAGATCAGTCTTGGGTTGTTCGTTGGAAGGACTGATGTTGAAGCTGAAACTCTAATACTTTGTCCACCTGATGCAAAGAGTTGACTCATTTGAAAAGACCCTGATTCTGGGAAAGATTGAAGGCAGGAAGAGAAGGGGACAACAAAGGATGAGATGGTTGGATGGCATCACTGATTCAATGGACATAGGTTTGGGTGGACTCCGGGAGTTGGTGATGGACAGAGAGGCCTGGCGTGCTGTGGTTCATGGGGTCACAAAGAGTTGGACATGACTCCGTGACTGAACTGAACTGAACTGACTTGAACATTCTTTGTCATTGCCTTTCTTTGGGATTGAAATGAAAACTGACATTCTCCAGTCCTGTGGCCACTACTGAATTTTCCAAATTTGCTGGTATATTGAGTGTAGCACTTTCACAGCATCGTCTTTTAGGATTTTAAATAGTTCAACTGGCATTCCATACCTCCACTAGCTTTGTTTATAGTGATGCTTCCTAAGGTCCACTTTACTTTGCATTCTAGGATGTCTGGCTCTAGATGAGTGATCACACCATCATAGTTACCTGGGTAAAGAAGATTTTTTTTTTTGTATAGTAGATATTATCTTAATTTATTCCTCTAATTATCTTAGTAATTTCATGTTGTTTAATATGAAGATAAGTTATTTAATAAATGATTTTATTTGATATAATCTATAACTGTTGTTGTGGGTAACAAGCAAGTGTTTTCTTCCCTAAATAAAGAAGTCTAAATATCTTCAAAAAAATTTTTTTTCATGAGAACCTATAGAATAGGTGACTTTAAGACTTAGTGCTACAAATTTTCAATTATATTCTATTGGCTTGCTGAGAAGACAAAGAGTAAGTAGAAGGAAACCTAAGATTTATAGTAGAGCAATGTTAATCTGATTTGGAATAATGAACATTTTCATGCCATCGAGAAGACACTTCTGTGTTTCCATAATATTTGGCAAAGCACTTTTATATTTTAACAATCTTGGTGTTCATCAGTGAGAGATAATTCTTAAGGCCATTAATTTTTATATCATAAGACATTTAAAAATTCTCATTTACTAGAATTACTATGTTTGAACAGATAATATAATGAATTGGAATGGACACATTTTGTCATATTAGAACATTACAGGATATATAAAAATATTGACATTTTCAAATTAAGGTTGTCAGTTACAGAAGTTGATGGTCTAGGGAGGGATCTATTTTTTGTGTGTTCTGCAGTTTCACATTCCTTCTGAAGGGACATGCCTTCATGAAATCCTCAAAATGGAGTAGTTTAAATTTGTATTTATACAAAAATAAATAAGTTCTAGGATATGCATGTTGAGTGTTTTGATGGTGTAGTTGAAGTTTGCAATAAGAATTTCAGCCTTCAATAGGAACAACAACTATTGTTCTTCAGAAGTTAGTAGAATTCTTGTTAACATGCTAGAACTATTGCTGTGTGTTATAATGGTATTCACACTCTGTAAGACTTAATCCAAGGCTCCAGTTTCCATAGGCGTCCATAATCTTAACCTACATTATTATAAATAAGTGGAATGATTTCATTCCTTGCAAACTGGAAGAGTGTGCAGAACTACTCAAATGGATGTCACTGTAGCAAAAAGTGACTTTTCAAAATATGATGGTAGCTTAGGTAAAGGCAAATGATGTAGAAATTCTGTACATAGGGCCTGGAGTAATGGAAAGTTTCTTACCAAATTTTTAAGAAGTCTGTGTCCAGAAGAAGTGTTCTAGTCTCTAGACATCAGCTTGATAACTGTGATCAACCATGAAGTCTTTATATTACATCAATAAGGAAAATTATGTGGAAGGTGAGGATTGTTTTCACATATTCTCTATTGTTCAGTTTGTTGACAGAAAAAAAATGTAAAAGACTGATTTTGAAATATTACATTAGGATGTTGAGCCTCCTAGTAACACTCACACAGTCAGGGAACTCTGGCTTTGCTGTTTATTAACACTGTTGCTGGTTTACATGACACTTTTATGAAGAAGCAGGAGGTTATTTGAGATTTTAAAATATGAATTATAGTTCCATTTTACTTCACTGAATTATGAGCCAGGGAATTATTTTAATATTATTGGAGTTCACTTAGAAGCTGATTATACATTCTCTTTGGTGTGTTAATGAAGTACAAGATTTCTTGCATCTGCAGGACAACTTAAATGTCATTCTGTGAATTCCTTTACTGGTAAATAACAAATTTCACTGTCAGTCTGCTAGAAAAGAATTCTAATATGAAGATAATCTTATTAAAACTAAAAAACAAAGGGGTATTATAATTTCTTAAAATTATTCTCAGACTTTGGAAATATAATATTTTGTGATTAAGTGGCTATAATATGGTGGAGGAAGTTATAAGGTACATTTTTCAGAACTGAGTATGAGGAGGGGTGATTATGCTTAAAAAATAAAATATCTGAGTACCATAATAGATCTGGATACAATAAAACTTGGTCCTATTCTGTAGTTGTTTAGTCACCAAGTCGTGTTGTTCTCTTCTGCTACCTCATGGACTGTAGGCGGCCAGACTCCTCTGTCTGTGGGATTGACCTGCCAAGAATGCTGGAGTGGGCTGTCGTTTCCTTCTTCAAGGATCCTCATGACCCAGGGATCAAACCTGTGTCTTCTGCATTGCAGGTAGATTCTTTACCACTTGGCCACATGGAGAGCCCCACTCTGTAGTTTACAACCCAGTATAGTTCAACAGAAGAAGCTGATTTGTATATTACCTAGTAAAATGCCATTTCAATTCATCTTTGCTTTGTTGTTCCATGTTTCCATGCTGCAAACCTGTAACATTTTTTTCCTCATTCTGATTCTTTTGGCTGTTTACACAATCCTATCATTACACTGATGATGTTAATTACAGTCTGAGTAGTATTATTATACCTGGAGCTTTTACTCTGTACCAGACAGTATGCTAAGCAAATAATCCAGTACAGTAGGAATCAACAGAATAGTTAATTGGATTGGCTTTGAAGTCAGTTGCAAATGCATCTGTACTAGTTACTGCTCTGGCAATGATGAACTTTGTGAAAATATTACCTACCTCTCTATTTATTTGTTGTTGTTCACTCAGTCGTGTCTGACTCTTTGCAACTCTATGTGTTAGTTACCAATAAAATGAAAGTAATAATAACATGCACTATTAAGACTGTTGTGAGAATTAAATGAGTGCCTGGTACATGATAACCAATTCAACAAATTATATTTGCTATTAATGTAATTAGCTCTCTTCTACAGTTGAGAAACCTAAGGCTTAAAGATGTAAAGCAATCTTTCAATATCATATAGCTACCGAATGGTTTACACAAGGTTTGGATCTAGGTCTTCTTTCTGACATCAGAACCACACTTTCAAACATTATGGCTGTACTACTGTCCAGTATTACTAATCTAGTTGTGGCAACTATTTTCATATTTTAACCTTTTATCCATGGAGAAACTTAAACTCTATATAAGGAGGCTGAATGTTTTGACTGAATATAATTAAATAATAAAATATTATGCTTTATGCTGAGTATGGTAAATGTTGACCAATATTGTATGTAAGATCATTGTATGTGTGATCTTCATATATGGAGAAATGGCCCTTTGCTAGCATATATGCATAATAAAATGCTTTTTGTTGGAATGAGGAAATAACTTTATGAACAGATGCATGTGCTGCCATGTATAAACTGAAGGATGACTATGAATTAGAAACTGTGAGTTGTAGCACAGAAGAAGGATGGCAACTGCTATTTATGGGGAAATAAAAATAACAATTACTGACAGAGTACTCTGACTCTACATGTTCATTCTGATATTAATTATCAAGTGATCCTATATGTCATTATTATTCCTATTTTAGAGGTAATAAAGCTCAACATTCAGAAAACAAAGATCATGGCATCTGGTCCCATCACTTCATGGGAAATAAATGGGGAAACAGCAGAAACAGTGTCAGACTTTATTTTTTGGGGCTCCAAAATCACTGCAGATGGTGACTGCAGCCATGAAATTAAAAGACGCTTACTCCTTGGAAGAAAAGTTGTGACCAACCTAGATAGTATATTCAAAAGCAGAGACATTACTTTGCCGACTAAGGTCCATCTAGTCAAGGCTATGGTTTTTCCTGTGGTCATGTATGGATGTGAGAGTTGGACTGTGAAGAAGGCTGAGTGCAGAAGAATTGATGCTTTTGAACTGTGGTGTTAGAGAAGACTCTTGAGAGTCCCTTGGACTGCAAGGAGATCCAACCAGTCCATTCTGAAGGAGATCAGCCCTGGGATTTCTTTGGAAGGAATGATGCTAAAGCTGAAGCTCCAGTACTTTGGCCACCTCATGGGAAGAGTTGTCTCATTGGAAAAGACTCTGATGCTGGGAGGGATTGGGGGCAGGAGGAGAAGGGGACGACCGAGGATGAGATGGCTGGATGGCATCACGGACTCGATGGACATGAGTCTGAGTGAACTCCGGGAGATGGTGATGGACAGGGAGGCCTGGCGTGCTGTGATTCATGGGGTCGCAAAGAGTCGGACATTACAGAGCGACTGAACTGAACTGAACTGAAAAGAGAGAGTCATATATGTTGGATAATCTACTCAACATCATAGTAATGGAACAAAAGATTAATAGAGATCAACAAAAGGAAGAAAGAAATAGTGAAAATATGTCTGTTGCAATTAAGCCTGAAGGTCTTTTAGAATGGTATTCTAACATTTGGTGACAGGTTTAATTAAACATTTCTAGATGTATCATTGTATGGTTTTCACTGATACCACTACCAGCACCAAACCAATGATGCAACTCCTTTTTCCCAGTGTCACTTAGTTGGCCCAGCTCTTTGGTTTAGTATTCATTTTATTTAACTTAATGTGCAACCTTTATATATACACTAAAAGTTGGTTGCTTTTAAGCAAAATTGTTCCATTTGGCTAATTTAATCTGTTTGAGGGATTGATAAATAAATTACTAAAAGCAAAACAAAAACTACTGAGATAGAATCAGTCAAAGCTGATCTTGGTCAAATTCACTAAATAATGGAAGCAGGCCAATATAGTGGGGAGCATGACCATACTATAGGGAGTTTGGGGCTGTGGAAGCACTGTCTCCAACTCTTCAGTGGAAAAGTCATTCAAAAGTATGCTGCTTCTGCTGCTAAGTTGCTTCAGTCATGTCCAACTCTGTGCAACCCCATAGATGGCAGCCCATCAGGATCCCCCATTCCTGGGATTCTCTAGGCAAGAATACTGGAGTGGGTTGCCATTTCCTTCTCCCAAATGTATGCTAAGGCTCTGCTAATATCCTCCGAGAGAGTCTCCTGGAAGCCAGTTCTAATTGCTTTGATTGAAACCTAGAATAAAGCAAGCACAAGACTAAAGAAAAAAAAAGTGTTTATGCTGTTAAATTCATTCCTTCAGTTTTGGGAGATATCACTTGTTTTATCCCAAGGACAAAAATACCATTGTAAGAAATGGGCTGAGTTTCAAATTAGATAGGAAGAGAATTAAGGCAAGGAGACCACCTAGTAGTACTATCTCTAAAATAGACAAAATAATTACAGGATTGTCCTAAAGGTTATCTTAGATCACACATAAGATAGTGTTCATCACACAATACTAACTAAAAATTTATTTTGTTCTCCTCTGCCAAACTCTTCTACACAGATACAAAAATAAAAGCCCCCATTTATGAATTATTGTTGTTTCGTTCAGTTGCTAAGTTACTCCTGACTCTTTGCCTTTCCCGTGGACTGCAGCATGCCAGACTTCTTTGTCCTTCACTATCTCCTGGAATTTCTGAGACTCATGTGCAATGAGTCAGTGATACCATCCAACCATCTCATCTTCTGTTGCATGCCCTCCCCTCGTCCCCTCTCCTCCTGACTTTGATCTTTCCCAGCATCAGGGTCTTTTCCAATGAGTCAGTAAGTTTACTCTATCAAGTCTCCCTCAAGGAATATAAGCAGAACCACAATATTTAAAGCATTCTTGCCTTTTGTGATCTGTGGCTTTAAGTAATGTTTCCTTGCAAAGCCAGGGTTCCTGACAGGAACTGAATGTTTGCTTTGGGAGCAAGAGACTCCATATTAAACTGTAAATCTCATTTTCAGTAAAACTTGCAACTTCTGTAGGCAATAATGGCATGCTGACTTTAGCCAATATGGTTCAATTCATTTTGCTGCCCAAAGATAGTCTTTACCTTGAGGCAACTGGGATTCATTCCCACAAATAAAATGCCTGAGCTGAAGCCTAGAAGGGTAGGGAGAAACACAACAGGGAGTCTTATTTTCATCTCTATTTCTTGATTTGAAGTCAGCTTCAAGTGAGTGGATGAAAGCTTTAGAGATACTTCACTGGCTAAGAAACCTTAGGACCTTCATTGAGGCCATAATTTAAAACAGATGATTTGCATTATCAATTAGATAATAAAAGTAGAAAACTACTAATCTTTATACTATAAAATATAAATATGATAGTATGTTTAGAAGACAGTGGGTAAGTTTTAATTAATGTAAGAGGTTTTTAGTATTTTTTAATTTTAGAGCTTTTGATCTCAAATATCTTAAAGTATATATTGTGTTCCTTTTCTGTCTGTGCATATTCCATTCCCTTGTATAACCACTTTTATTGTTATAAATCTGAAGACTAACTTTAAGACTCTATATAAGACACTAAAGAAGAATATAACTTCTTATTTTTAGTATTCACGTTTCAACACACCCATGGAACTTGCTTTGTGTTTCGTAGTAGTACAGACACATTTTGTATCTTTCTTTCATTATATGTTATTTTCTATGTAATTTATTCAACATATGAATGTAAGATATTTATTCTACTAGGTATGATGAATACAATGATGATTGAAGCATTAGACCCTAATCTGTAGGATTTCATAGGTTAGTACAACATTGTCAAATAAAAGTATTTTAAAAGTCACACATATAATTTAAAATTTCCTAGTGGTAACTTTAAAAAAGTAAAATGAAATAAATTAAATTTAAATTATATACTACTATATGTCAAAGATTCCATAAAACAATCAATACAAAACTTTACTGAGATATTTTATATTTCTTTTTTCATTCTTAGTCTTAGAAAACTGGTATTAGTTTCATAATTAGCAAGATATTTCAATTTGGGTTACCCCCATTTCAAGTGCTCAAAAGCCACACGTAGCTAGTCATTACTGTGTTGGATAATACAGGTCTAAGATCAGTTAAAAAAAAAAAACAAACTTCTTTTTTACTGTAATTTTCTTTTGAGTTTCAGTGTATGTGTCTGATATTTTCATTAGGAAATAATCCTCCTGGTATACCATGGAGAAGATTGTATTATAAAATAAGTCTATGGTTGAGAGACCCTTCAGTAGAACAGACATATCAGTATTCTAAGTGTTTTCTTACATAGTAGTGGAATAAGTTGGCCAGTAATAAATTGGAAACAACAATTAGTTATTTAAATTCACTTCAAGATCTACAAACACAGAAATGTTGATAGTAAATTGAGATAACCTAGAATTTAGAAACCTGGTCTGTACCTTAGCCTTTCAGAAACTTAACAATGGAAGAACAAAATAGGAACACTCATGAGTAGTCATAAAACTGTCCAAATTATATTAGACAGAACACTAAGCTACTTGGGAAAATAAATTGGCTTTAAGGGACTACTTCCCTCCAGAGAAATCTTTGGATATGGTGAGTATGTCCATACTCTATAACTCTGTGTTTCCAAAACTAGGCATTTTTCCTAATGAAATAATCAGACACATATAATGAAGCTAAAAGAAAGAAAGAAAGAAAGAAATACTGCAAAAATGAAGATAATTATCTTTAATTCTTATATATTATTGTAAAAGCATTTCAGTGCAAATAGTTTCAGAGCTACTGACTTTATGCTTCTGTTGGAAAACTCATCTCTGACTAAAATTTTTATAGGATAACATTTGTCAGGTAAGTTGTCTTTTTTGTACGAGTCTTTTGAACGTTCACTAGATGGTTCAAAATCTTAGGCCTCAATTTCACTCAATTCTAGGATAGGTGATACAGTTATCCAGTGAAAAACAGTTCCTCAACTTCAGTAGATTTGATTTTTTGGAATATATAGTTCTTTTGGGGGGGCCTAAAAGTACATTGTGGGGCTTCCCTGATGGCTCAACAGGTAAAGAATTTGCCTGCAATACAGGAGATGCGAAATCGATCCCTGGGTTGGGAAGATCCCCTGGAGGAGGGCATGGCAAAACCACTCCAGTACTCTTGCTTGGGAAATCCCATGGACAAAGAGAATGGCGTGTTATGGTCCATGGGGTTGCAAAGAGTTGAACACAACTTAAGCAACTGCACACACACACACACACACACAAGTACATTGTAGGATGTTTACCAGCATACTAAGGCCTTTACAAACTAGATGACAGTCACATTACTCAAGTTGTAATAATCAAAAACACTTTCAAGGCACAGCCAACGATTCCCTGTGAAACAAAATCACCTTTGGTTGAAAACCATGTATAAAGACTGGTAGATCCATCAAGATTCTTTCAACATATTGAGAAATTGCAAAGTTTAATTATAGATTTTCAAATTGAGACCTTGTCCACAGCCTATTTTATCATCTTTTAATTTCATTTCACTCTGCTCCATAGAGATTAATTTTAAGGTCTTCCTATTTACAAACTTTGTTTTCAATAATTATATTTCACTAGAATCTACAAAAGATTAAGTTGTTTTAAACTCCATAAATCAAATAGTTTCAAAAATTTTGCATATGTTTAATCAATTGCAATCAAATTTAGGCAATGCATGAAAGTATCCAATGCCATTGTAAAATTACATTTATTAAAAAACAGTTTGTCAAAAGCTTCAAACATTTGTAAAATATTAATGATAGGCAACAAAAAGGCTGTGTGAAAACTAACCTTATAAAATATGCATTTTAAAATTCAATATTGAATATGTTCAAAACTTTTCTAATTAATATATTTTATTTTCTAATTAAAATGTTTTATTTTTCTACATTAAACCTACATTTTGAAAATTATAGCTGCAATTTATTTTGGTTATAATGTATTTATTAAATTCTATAGTAAATGATTAATGTACTGCAAGCAATTCAATATACACTGTGTGCTATATCAAGTTTCATTATATAAAAACATTATCTTGAGTGTAATTCCAGTAAAATTTGTATTTTTTTCTATGCTAAAATTTTTAGATGACTTTTCAGTAGCATTTGTCACAGCATCAAATGTTTCCTCTTTGGCCAAATCAACTTCAAAATCTTTATTGTGATTACATGAATTATATGAAATAATGGAACCATTATTAGAATAAATTGATTTTCTACTGGAAGCAGATGACACTGGCCCAACTTTAAATGTTTGCAAAGCCCTTCTTCTACTAGAACTAATACTTCACAGCTATGGCTTCACTGTTTGTAAAAGTACAAAAACCATGGAATAGAAGATTAGTAAAAATGTACTGAGTAGAGCACATTGATCTAAGTGGTCTAAGTGGAAAGTCATGCTCCACAGGGTGATGTGTCAGAATGCTTCCTGCAGCTATCTGTGTCAAAGAAGCAGCATCCAACCCATTTGCCTTTAAAATGCTATTAACTTTGAAGTTTGAGGTGATTCTTCTTTAATAGATTTATGTCTTTTGGTTTTCACATGGCTGTTAATAGCATCACTACTAATTGTACTTTCATCATCCAATTTTTTGAGAAAAATATATTTAGCACATAATTATTAAGCTCATTCAATTGTTTTCTTAAATTTATTGCTTCCCAAAGTGTTTTCCCCAAAATAAACAGTATCAATGAAATAACACAATGAAATATGTTATATGTAATGAAATAATCATAATAAATCATAATTTCATAATGAAATCCTAATATAAAAACATAATAAATACGTAATGAAATCATAATGAATAACATAATGAAATAACATAGAATGAAATAACAGTTGCCAATTTATTTCAGTGTCAAATTTTCTATGATACAAATGAATCTTAAGCTTCAAGTTTTTTTCAATTGCACCTGACTTTTTCAAAGTTCTGGAGGTATAGTTCTGGCAATGTATTCACAGTTTTTTTTTTTAATTTGAAAAACTAAGGCATTTTAACTATTGATATCATACATTAAGATTAATTTCTGTTTCTATTCCCATTTCTAACCACTTTTACCCTTGTGTTGTGTGATGTTGGATCAGTTACATGTTTTTTAGGATCTAGAAAAAATTTGAGTTGAAAACACATTAACATTTATTAATAGTAAGCTATATATAGATTCCTTGATGTCCTTTTGAGTATATTTAATTATTGTTTTACTTCATAGTGTAGGATTGACCTATTAAAAAAACCTCCTGCACCCTGTTCAGACATATCTGATAGCATGCTATGAAAGTGACATGTTAATGGTCATTCCAATATGAGCAGGACCTGCAAAATGAAATATCAAAATAACGTGAGGCACAGAGGAGAAACAAGATTTGACAAGTAAGGAATCAGAAACTAGCCTATGAAAAATTTTTCCAACAACAAACAGCTGTGGAAAGTTAAAGAGGAGGATTCAGTTTTCATTGACATCTAGTCAGAATGGAAATTCTCTCCAGTTAAAAACATAAGAATATGCTCTGAACATAAAATGTACAAGAATTACATGTCACACACTTGGACACATACAAATACACACAATGCACACATGTTTATTATAAAAATAAAGCTTATCATAACTGTGTTATAAGAAAAACAGAAGTTCTATATCAGCAAACTTGTCCGTGTATAGAAAGATTCATGCCTCTTGCATTTCAACATGTCAGATCATGTCTTAGTGTATCTAATGATCTAATGCATCTCTTTGTGGTGAAGAATACCAATTTAAAACAACATGCCAAACTGTCACCAAATGTGGTAATACAATTTGAAGAAAGAAGCATTCCAGTGACAAAAGTCCTACACATATTTGTCAAGAAGTCAATGGATAGATGTACTACATGATTAACTGACTAAATTATGTTGATCAAAAACAATATGGCAGTAATTTTAATTATTTGAATTATCTTTGTCTAGGCTCTAACATGAGACTAATTCTGTATGTTCTTTCAGAATCATTGGTTACACAAACATTTATAATGATTATTGTAAAAATACACCTCATAGTAAATTATTATTTAATATTTCCAAACTTTGAAATGTTCCACTTTATTTTTCTGTAATAGAAAAGTAGTCACTTTGTATTTAGTTCTGTTTTCATAATGCTATATTTTTCTTAAAATGTCTCTATCATTTTATAGATTTCTGGTCTTAAAAAACTTAGATCCATTCTCTAATTTCAACTAAAGAAAATGACAATCCCTTTGGCAAGATTATTCATATTTCTCTTCCTACAGCTGGGATGCTCACCTGTATTTCCAAAGTATTTCATAGTTACTTTATAATTTCACATAAATCATTACCTTTCTGAGCAAATCAGGGTGTAGAATCACTCTTTTGAAAGCAGCAAAAGTTTTGGATTTCTGCTCTTTTAGTTTTCTTATTTCTACAATGAAATTAATAGCAACATATTTTTTAATAATGTTTTGAAAGTTAAATTGAGTGGAATAAATTTTACCCTAAATTTGAGATGAATGTCATTATTTATTATCATTCTTCTTCTTTGTGTGAATGTTTCTATCCATGAGATCAGCTCTAAAAATAAATTATTATAATCTATTCTCTTACTCAGTGGTAAAGAACCTGCCTGCTAATGAAGGAGATGCAGGTTTGGTCCCTGGGTCTGGAAGATCCCCTGGAGGAGGAAATAGCTACCACTCCAGTATTCTAGCCTGGAGAATCCCTTGGACAGAGGATCCTGGTGGGCTACAGTCTATGGGGTTGCAAAGAGTTGGACACGACTCAGCAACTAAACAAAAACAAATACATATGTGTGTGTGTGTGTGTGTGTGTGTGTGTGTGTGTGCGCGTGTGTAGTAAGATAAGTTACGTATTTAGTATAGGAAAGTTTGTAGGTAGGTTCATGGTAACTGCCTTTACCAGTGCTATTTTCCTGGGCCTATTACTTGCCTTATTACTTACAAACCATACCAGACTCTAGATCAGGGCTTTTCCTTACTTTTTCGTTTCTTTTTCTCTCCAAAAAAGAATTGAATTTGCCTCAAATTCAAGTCTGATAGTTGAGATACTGTTACCCAATGCCCTGAATTTATAAATTTCTTGGTTCTGAATTTCCTTATCTGTGGGTTATATCAATCTCCCTTCCATGTGAAATATACTCAACTTGGTTCCACAATTTTGTTTTGACTTTTCTCCTAGGATAAATCTACTTTGTAACAGTGCAGTTTAAACTACTTTTTCACTGAACACAATATTTCAAGAATATGGTGGCCTGCTGGAATCTGTTGTGGGTCAAGCTGTGTCCACGACAAAAGCTGTGTTGGAGTGTTAAAACCTAATAGCTCAAAATGTGATCTAATTTGGAGACAGGATCTTTACAGAGGTAACTAAGTTAAAATGAAGACATAAGGCTGAGCCTTAATTAAATATGATTGGTATAGAGGGGGAATTTGGACAGACATCTAACAATGTGAAGGCATAAGAAGAATTCGTTTAACAAGCCAAGATAACAAGCCAAGGACTTCCCAAGTTAGAAGAATGACATGGAAGAGATTACTCCTCATAAACCTCAGAAGAAACCAACAATTGCTAACAACTTCATCTGGGATTTCCATTCTTCAAAACAGTGAGACAATTTCTGTTGTTTGAGCTATCTACTTTGTCACGTAACATCACCCCTAGAAAACTAATACAGGTTCAGAGGAAAAAATTGCCAATCCTCGCCTCTACATAATTTTCAATAATTTCAAGTCTCTGGAGTTTGTATTTGCTTCTATTTCATTTTTCTATCTTTTGAAAATTATTTTGCTAACTTCTAAGTATGAAAAAAGAAAAGAAGTTACAAATTATTACTCTGAAATTCACTTTAAATCTTAGCAATTAATATTTTGCATAAATCATAATATAGCTTTAATAAATTATTCTGTCTTAAAAGATCATTGCTATTTAAGAAATAATGCTATACTATGACGCTAATAAAACTTTTAAAATAAATACTGAATATGGGTTGTGAGATACCACAGATCCTCAGTGAGTTATGACACTGGATTACTTTACATAGAATACATTTTTAAAAGCTTGAACAGTACAAATACCAATTTTCAATGATGCTATATATCTTTTCTATGCCTGATTAGCTGCTTGTATTATTTATAGCTCTGAGTTTGTGATGGAAACATAGGTTAAGAGTCATGAATCTTTAGGCCTCACTTGACAAGGCAACTAATACATCACTAAGCCTCCCCATTCTTGTTAAACTTACCTGTAAACCAATAGTGTCAGTCTTGAATTATTTTTGATATTGAATCTACTGATGAACTGCAACGGTTAAAATTAAAGTCTGATTTATGTTGTGATCAAGAGCATGGTGTTAGAGCACCAAGTGATCTGTGCAAATTATAACCATAAATACACTTCAGATTCAGCTTTATAGGTCTGCTATGGAGCTCTAAGTTACCTTTCTCCCTCAAGGAGATTCCTTTGGATAAAAGGGCTGATAAAACTCAGTCTTTCAGATACTGATGACTTTGTGAACAAAGCACTTGATTTCTCTCCCTCTGTCATTTCACTCAGATGGAATTTTAAAACTGAATAGATGAATTTGACCAATGTGATCTGTGCTCTATTACTTGTAGGCAAGCATTACAGATCAGAAAACCATACACTGTATTTCACAGAGGTTCAGAAGAGCTTGATATCACTCCTGGTTAAGGGAATGAATTCATGACTCATTGAAGGCTTTACATTCCACATATCTAGGCTCTATTTGAAGGGAAGAATATCAATTCTCTTCAGCTTATCACATTCAAGCAGACAGGTTTCAATGATAGCAGGTTATCAAGAGACATGTAGACATACAAGAATACAAATATGAAAAAAAAAAAAAGATAAACCTACTGCTGAGATGGTAGAATATCAAAGGTTGTGTTTTAAGCTGGAATTTCTTTTGGATTATCTTAAATGTAAATGAGTAAATATCAGCGAGCCTGAGGATGCTGGCAGCAGGAGTTCTGAAATGCCATCACTTCCTCCCAAATATTAGATGTGACCTAAGTAGCCCATGGAATTGTATTAATAGCTTAATCATTTTATCATACGAACAGAGGAAAGACATGAGATTTTTGCCTTCAATTTTATTTTCTGCTTTTTATCTTGAAGTAAAGGTCAATGAGTAGCATTTCCCTTGGACTGCTTACTTTGTGCCTACTTATGGATATTATTTGATCATAATTGTAAGTTTTAAAAGAGTCATCTCTGGATTTATTCATGTTTTGTGCTCATGAAAATACACATGTAAATATATTTTAATGGTTATAATAAAATCACATAATTTAATGGATTTCCTTATAGGTAATATAAATAGTAGTGAAGACAGAAATAATATTTACTAATAAATAAGTGGTCAATTGTGCATAAAAGTGATTTGAAAATGAATTATTTTCAAACTGTGGAGACATGGGATTTAAATATACACATCAAGAATCCCATCACAGAATAAAGAGTCCTATCAGTTAAAGTCAAAATTCTTCAATAAGTAAAATTTTAATGCATATTTATACATCTATAAATATACATAAAAATATATTTCTGACAGATGTTAATAGCCTTTATTAAATGCAAATAAATTATATGGGAAAATAGTGATAAAATACTTTTATGGAAACAAATACAGCATTCAAATGACCAATTTTATAATTTGTAGTCAATAGGGACTTGAGGGAAAATTAATACTCAGAATGACACCTTTAGGGGTGTATAGTTTTTCTACTCTGCCTTGAATGGGGTAACATATTCTTGAGTTCTTCAAAAAACAATCAAATTTCCATCATCCAATAAATACACAAAACTTATTAACTATAAAACATATAGCATTATTTATTCAAAATATTTATTTCTGAGTATTAATGTTATCACTGCTGTGATAAATGTTTAAATTTTACTTCATTTACATGCTCATTTTGCAGATGATTTTCCATGTGTTTTCTTATAGGAATGAAATTATATATAGCCTTATAAAGTGGATCTTTATCACTTGATTACCATGATATACCTTAATACAGCCTCCTATCAGTAATACTGGCTTATTAAGCAAAGCCAATCAAACCAACAGTGTAGGATGTGAGACCACATCCTCCTTCTTCCCTGGCAGAATGGACATATGTTTTCTGAAGAAGTTCCACATTGCCTACCTTCATTCCTCACTGGAAATCACTGGCTATGAAACAGATGTATATATGGATGTTATGCATGCTAAGTTGCTTCAGTCATATCTGATTCTTTGCACCCTCCTATGTACATCAGGGCTGTATATTGTCACCCTGCTTATTTAACTTATATTCAGAGTACATCATGAGAAACGCTGGGCTGGAAGAACCACAGCTGGAATCAAGATTGTCAGGAGAAATATCAATAACCTCAGATATGCAGATGATACCACCATTATGGCAGAAAGTGAAGAGGAACTAAAAAGCCTCTTGATGAAAGTGAGAGTGAAAAAGTTGGCTTAAAGCTCAACATTCAGAAAACGAAGATCATGGCATCTGGCCCCATCATTTCATGGGAAACAAATGGGGAAACAGTGGAAACAGTGTCACACTTTATTCTTTTGGGCTCCAAAATCACTGCAGATGGTGACTGCAGCCATGAAGTTAAAGACACTTCTCCTTGGAAGAAAGTTATGACCAACCTAGATAGCATATTGAAAAACAGAGACATTACTTTGCCAACAAAGGTCTGTCTAGTCAAGGCTATGGTTTTTCCAGTGGTCATGTATGGATGTGAGAGTTGGACTATGAAGAAGGCTGAGTGCCGAAGAATTGATGCTTTTGAACTGTGGTGTTGGAGAAGACTCTTGAGAGTCCCTTGGACTGCAAGGAGATCCAACCAGTCCATTCTGAAGGAGATCAGCCCTGGGATTTCTTTGGAAGGAATGATGCTAAAACTGAAACTCCAGTACTTTGGCCACCTCATGTGAAGAGTTGACTCATTGGAAAAGACTCTGATGCTGGGAGGGATTGGGGGCAGGAGAAGGAGTTGACAGAGGATGAGATAGCTGGATGGCATCACTGACACGTTGGACGTGAGTCTGAGTGAACTCTAGGAGTTGGTGATGGACAGGGAGGCCTGGCGTGCTGCGATTCGTGGGGTTGCAGAGAGTCGGACACGACTGAGCAACTGAACTGACTGATGGACTGTAGCCCACCAGGCTTCTCAGTCCATGGGATTTTCCAGGCAAGAATACTGAAGTGGGTTGCCATTTTCTCCTCCAGGACTTAAACATGTGAATGTTCATAAAAATAAGCTTCAGTGTGACATAAAAATGACTATTTTTTCAAAATATCTTTTTTTCAATGTGGTGTAATTTTTAAAGGAAAAGCTTTTTATTTAAATTTATTTCTATATATTTATTTGTATTTCTTTATATTTTCTTTTATATTTATATTCAATGAAGCTTTTATAATTGAAAAAATCCTTATGTGGAAATAGAATCACTGCATATACAAAGTTAAGATGAAATTATTAGGTTGGGCATTAATCCACGGTGACTGGTGCATATGTGTGTGCTAAGCTGCTTCAGTTGTGTCCAACTCTGTGCATCCCTGAGGACTGTAACCCCCCAAGCACCTCTGTCCATGGGATTTCCCAGGCGAGAATACCAGAGCGGGTTGCCACGCCCTCCTCCGGGGGCTCTTCCCTATCCAGAAACTGGATCCATGACTCATATCTCCTGTATTGGCAGGCAGTTTCTTTACCATTAATGACATGAAGTCCTTATAGAAAAAGGATAAAAGAACAAATTTAGACACAGAAATATACATACAAGGAGAGTGTCATGTGAATATAAACTCAAAGAGTGCTATGACTCTTCCACAAACTAAGGCAAGGAATGCCGAAGATTCTCAGAAAACTACTAGAAGCCAGGTGAGAGGTACAGCACAGATTATGTTTTATACCTTTCAGAAGGAACTAACCCTGCTTACAACTTGATATTAGATTTCTAGCTTCCATGACCTCGAGATAATAAATTTCTCTTGCTTAAACCATTCAGTTGTGTGTCCTTTTTTCAACAGCCCTAGCAAACAATAGAGAAGGCAAAACCAGTAATTGTTCATTACAGTTAATATACCAGAAGTGTTCTTTAATACAGGCAAACTTTATTACAATATGCCAAAGCCTAGTTATACAATTTTCTAATTTTTTTTCCAACTTTTAACATCAAAATGTGATATACTAAATTTTCAAATCTCTTTGCATGTAGATTTGCTTGTAAAGGTAGAAATTGTTAGGCAGTCAGTGTAGGGCTGAGACCTTGGTTCTTTTTATAATTTCAACTGTTTCATATAAACATCTCACCCCATTAACCTAAAGATATAGCCTTTGTTACAGTTTCCTGACTTTCAGAGGAATGCGTCCTTGGTCAGGTAGATCATAAAACACCCAGATCCAAGACAGAACAATCATTAACTCCTGGTCCTCTTATCTAAAAGAAAAACAACAGGTTACCATAAGTTTTTGGCTCATATCTGGTCCTTTGAAAAATTGTCATAAGATAGGGTCATGGGATGGTGACTCAATGTCTGAGGAGATTTAGAAACTGGGTATCAAAAGACGCCATAAAGATGACAAACTGGACATAGTGGCCTTTCGATCAGCCAGAAATTTCATATTTCACAGATATGAACCAGCGAAAAACAAACAGATCAGTACTAGTAAGGATATAAGCTACTGGAAGTCACATCTTTTTCAGGGCATTTTACCCCCTCTCTTTGTCTATGCTGGGAGCTCTGCACATCTCTCTTCTTTAAAATAAATTCTGCCTGTTTGCTACCATTAGTGTTTGTGTGTTTGTGAAATTCATTCTTTGGCTCCACAAGCAAGAACTCGGATTCCCATTTTAGTAATGTATACCCGTTGCTCACCACTGATATCAGACTGTGTCTAATTGATGTAATAATGTTCCCCAGAGTCTAATAGTTTCTTGCATGACAAGATAGATGTTCAATAATGATTTGTTGGTTTAAAGAATTCTAACTGTAGTATATACAGAAAGGATCTACTTACTAACAGTGCTGTTTGTAGAACATGTCAGGTGCTGGATTAGTTACTTTCATGGAAAGAAGCAAAGCACATAAAAATTCACTTTGAGAAGTGGATTAGTTTTTTACTGCTGTTTTAACAAATTACTGTAAACTTAATGACTTTATAACAATACAAATGTATTACCTTAAATTCTGTGTATTACCTTAAATTCTGTGTATTACCTTAAATTCTGACATGAGTCTCAAATGGCTAAGTTCAAGATGTTGGCAGAAATGCATCCTCTATTAGAGGGTCCATTTCCTTGCTTCTTCTAGCATTCAACGGTCAACTAGATTCCTTGCTTCACCCTGGACACCTTTTCTCAAAGCCAGCAAAGCTGCATCCTGATCATTTTTCCACAGCCATATCACCTTCTTATTCTACTCTGCCTTCCTTTCCCACTTTCAACAGTAAACTGAGAAGGTCCCATGGAAACTTCCCCCATATCCTCTGCTTCAGATCCTCTCTGAAGTACCTGGATAATAGGAGTTAATGCACATTTTTCTGAGTTGTTTTGCAGATGAAAAACACTCACCAAGTAGAAAATATTAACTACTTAATGGCCGTAAGCACACAGCCCCAGGCCTCCTGGAGTCTATAACCCCTGTGACAACACCCTTTTCCATATCATCAGACAGTCAGAGATCCAGCAACACTGGTCCCTCATGTGGCTTTTAAAAACACTGCTGAAAACCTTCTGGGAGATTTAGGCTTTTCAGGGCATGAGCCACCTCATCTCCTCACATGGTGTTGCAACAAAACTTTCTCTGCTTCCAACTCTGATGTTTCGGTTTGTGTGGCCTCATTGTGTGTTAGGCACACAAAGCTGGATTAACACAATAACTCTTATGAATACAATGAATTTACTTGTATAATTTCTCAATTTTATGGTCATCTAATTAGCAAATTTAAGTCCATCTGCAACCTTAATCTCCCACTCTCATGATACAGCATATTCTTCACAGATCCAATGGACATCTTTCAGTTCAGTTGCTCAGTTGTGTCTGACTCTTTGTAACCTTGTGGACTGTAGCATGCCAGGCTCCCCTGTCCATCACCAACTCCTGGAGCTTGCTCAAACTCATGTCCATAGAGTTGGTGATGCCATCCAATCATCTCATCCCCTGTCATCCCCTTCTCCTCCTACCTTCAGTCTTTCCCAGCATCAGGGTCTTTTCCAATGAGTCAGTTCTTCACATCAAGTGGCCAAAATATTGGAGTTTTAGCGTCAGTCCTTCCAAAGAATATTCAGATCTGATTTCCTTTAGGATTGACTGGTTTGATCTTACATTGCAAGGAACTCTCAAGAGTTCTCCAACACCACAGTTCAAAGCATCAATTTTTTGATACCCACCTTTCTTTATGGCCCAACTCTCATATCCATATATGAAATTATTATCCATAGGTGAAATTATTCTAGAGGTGAAATTATTCTAGAAGTGAATTTCATCAAGCAGTAAAATAATTCATCAGGAGGTAAAATTACTGGGTTGCTATTATTCTACCTACCACAAGAGGCTTACAGAGATTCCCTTGGGGTAGAATGGGGAGAAAGTAGAGATACATTTTTTTAATGTTTCCAGTGGAATGGTATATACTTTTTCTCATCTTAACTGATAAGATAGATATTTATTTGAGAAACGTGCATTATACTGCTTGATGCACAGTGAGGCCACAAACTGAAATGTTGGCTTTTGGAGCAGAGAAAGGTTTCCTGCTGGGCCATGTAAGGAGACAAGGTGGCTCTTGCTCAAAAAACCCCTGCAAATCCTGGAAGGATTTTGGCAAAACATTTTTAAAAGCCAATAGGGTATGTGATCGGTTTGAGCACAATTCTCTGATGGGCTGATGGTTAGGGTGGTGTCAATGGGGTTAACATTTTTAGTCCTTAGGCTTCAGGAGGCCAGGGGCTATGTGCTCATGGCCATCAAGTACTTAACATCTTTCATTAAATGGGGGGGATAGGGGATGGTGGGTAGGTTTCACATCTGTAAAACAACTCAGGAAATATGCATCAGATATTCTTGTCTAGGTACTTCAGAGAGAAGCTATAAGCAGAGGATGTGGGGAAAATCTGTCCCTGGAAGGCTCCACAGGGTCCTGCTCAGTTACAATAATAGTGCCCAAACTCTTCCTTTCCCATTGGGTGTTATCAGTAAGGGAATAGTTATACATTTATGATGCTTTTTTTTCTGCAAGTCATTTGCCAGCTATAAATTGGTACTTGCCATATACCTCTACAAGGATTAAATCATGAGCTGCTGCAGCTGCCGACCTTCAACATCCCTTTAAAGGAGCTCAGGGTGAAGATCAGGAATGAGGTTCTCTGAGTGCTGAGAAAAAGTGGCAGAACATATCTCCAGATAGTTAGATATTTCAGAAGATTTATGAAGCCAGTTCTTGCATCTCTTCATACATAGAATAGACTAAAATCATATTGACATCTGCTCTTCATTACTAGTTGTAACATTCGAGAGACTGGCAGCAAACTTCTGCAAAAAAATGTGTACCTGCTTGGACATAAATAATCTCCTTCATCAAATCACAAATATACTAAACTTCCAAACAGCCTCTTTGGAGCTATGTCTTGGAGAAATTCAAAATGCTTTCTCCCAGTCTGTAGTCCTTATTTTGCCCTAAATTAAAACAACTCTAATGTGCTTTTTTTCCAGTTTGAATATTATGAATTCAAAACTTTTAGGGCTCTCTTATTTTTTAAAGTGTTAGTCACTCAGTTGCAAACCGAGTCTTTTCGACCCCATGAACTGTAGCCCACCAGGCTCCTCTGTCAGTAGGATTCTCCAGGCAAGAATACTGGAGTGGGTTGTCATTTCCTTCTCCAGGGAATCTTCCTGACTCAGAGATTGAACATGGGTCTCCTGCATTGCAGGCAGATTCTTTATCATCTGAGCCACCAGGGAAGCTCATTTTAAATCTGTTGATTAATTCTGACACTTTCAGAGCAACTGTAAAACTCATTTTGAATTCTATTTATATCCTCTAAAGTGTTAATTTTAATTCAGTATTATTTTAATATAAAGCATAATGGTGAATTATGTTCAGGAATATGCATTTTGCTTGTTTCAAAGATATGCAAAATTGACCAAAATATTTTCTTAAGCCAAAAGAGTACTAAACTATGCAGAGTTAATTAGATGAGAGATGACAAAGAATAAAATATGGCCCACAGACACAGTCAAAAAGAAGGAAAATAAACCTTTTACTTATTTTTTTCACTACCATTTTTAGCAATTCAGAAAAGCTGCAACCTTAAAATGTCCGATGAGCAGCAAGACACAGTGTTTAGTTCTTTTGCCCTCAAAAATGAAGCTATAATGAGAAATCACACTTTTGGGACTTTGCAGAATCAGGGTGACCTGAAGTGTAGGACTATGTAATTCCTAAATCTTCTAGTTAAAAACTTTTTAGAAGAGTCTAATTCTTGTAAGGTGAGTAATCAGGATTTTCTATAAATAAATGCATTGCTACAGGGGTTCAAAACCAATCACAAACTCTGAAGGGTCAGAGAAATTAAATTTTGGCCTAAATTACAATCAAGATTATGAGCCACCACTTAAGAATTTGTCCACACTTTATTTTTATTATGATGCATGTTAAATGCTACTGTTGAGATTACTGTATGAAAAAAAAAATCTTTTAGGATTTTGAAGACATTTGGGGATAATTTCTTACTCTGGATAGTGATTTTTGTTTGTTTGTTTGTTTTACTTTCCATAATTTGATTTCTGAGCAAAAAGGAGATCAATATATTCAGGTTAAAAGAGAAAATAGCCAACTCAACATTTTACTTACTCTCTGAACCACAGCTTCAGAAAACATTTTTTAAATCATATTCCCCCACATTTTTTCACACCATAAAATATCAACCTTTTATAATTGAACAGAATAGCTCAACTGGTGTTTATAGCAACTTAATAATTAGTACAACAGGATAGATTGATTTGCCTTTACAAGACTTTCTAGGGCTTGCTTCTTAGGGTCATGTGAAAATATTGCAATTTCTCTGTGCAGAAATATTGCATATTCTTTATCTTTTTATCTTTTTTCTTTTAGGGCAGGAACTGAATAATCACCATGAGACTGACAGATATATGGACAATTCCATTCTCTGAACTTGCCTCAGAGTTTCTATGTAGGTTTAGAATATAAAGTTTTCATAGGTGACATGGACAGAAGTCATGAAGAAGGAGTGCTATGATTCAATTTAGTCTCCACTTATTCCAATTGATATAAAAGTTTAACCAACCAATTTAGTCCTGATAACTAGATCTTTCTGGTTTCCACTGAATTCAAGTTGGTTGGTATAGTTTTGACATGTTAATAGCTGACAATCAAAAAATGTTTAAAGATGAGTAGACTGATTTAAGTTTGCTGAATGAGTCTGTGAAGGAAAACAAAGATTGGCTATGTATTAGAGGTCTGGAAATACAATGCACATTATTCAAATATATTGAACAACTATTTCCTGTAGCTGGAATAATAAAGAAGGTAAGTTCTAGTCTTTCACAAATTACTCATTGCCATTTATAAAAAGTATAATATGGCTAAAAGTAGATCGCATGTATGCATGCTCAGCTGTGTTCAACTCTTTGCTACTCTATGTACTGTAGCCCACCAGACTCCTTGATCCATGGGATTCCCACGGCAAGAACACTGGAGTGTGTTGTCATTTCCTCCTCCAGTGGATCTTTTGGACAGAGGGATCAAACCAGTGTCTCTTGTGTCTCCTGCATTGTAGGTGGATTCTTTATCCTCTGAGCTACCTGGGAAGCCCAAAAGTAGAATTCAGTTCAGTTCAGTCCTCACTGGTGTCAGACTCTTTGCAACCCCATGAATCGCAGAACGCCAGGCCTCCCCGTCCACCACTAACTCCCGGAGTTCACTCAGACTCACGTCCATCGAGTCAGTGATGCCATCCAGCCATCTCATCCTGGGTCGTCCCCTTCTCCTCCTGCCCCCAATCCCTCCCAGCATCGAAGTCTTTTCCAATGAGTCAACTCTTCACATGAGGTGGCCAAAGTACTGGAGCTTCAGCTTTAGCATCATTCCTTCTAAAGTAATCCCAGGGCTGATCTCCTTCAGAATGGACTGGTTGGATCTCCTTGCAGTCCAAGGGACTCTCAAGAGTCTTCTCCAACACCACAGTTCAAAAGCATCAATTCTTCGGTGCTCAGCCTTCTTCACAGTCCAACTCTCACATCCATACATGACTACTGGAAAAACCATAGCCTTGACTAGATGGACTTTAGTTGGCAAAGTAATGTCTCTGCTTTTGAATATGCTATCTAGGTTGGTCACAACTTTTCTTCCAAGGAGTAAGCTTCTTTTAACTTCATGGTGCAGTCACCATCTGCAGTGATTTTGGAGCCCCCCAAAATAAAGTCTGACACTGTTTACACAATAACTTCTTAAATAAAACCTTAAATTTGTCAAGTAAGGGTCTCAGAGTACTTCTTAAAATACATGATATAACACAGGAAAGAACGATATAACCTGTCTTAAGATGTCACTATGACATTGTGAATGTGGCATTAAACTCCAAAGCATCCAAAGCTGGCTCTGAAATCTCCTTCTGATCAAAATGACATATATGAGGGATTTGTTATTCTTTAGTGTATTTTTTAATGTTTCTCTTAATGCAGAAGTTTTTATTAGATGACTATTATGTCAAATTTTGGAGGAACAAAGAGAAAGATGATATGATCATACTGTTTAGGAGTTCCTCATGTAATGGGGGAGGGAATGTGTGTAGAGATAATTTTGGCACACTGTGACAAGCACTACAAATGTATGAAGAATGCAAATAAAGAACAGTAAATAAGTTAGCTTGAGGCTAACACATACTCAGAGGGAATTTAGGTCTGGGTAGATTTTAGTGATGTGAGCTTCAAAGGAGGAAGAAGCCAGGCAAAAAGAAGAATGTATTCATCAGAATCTAGTTGGAAGACAGAAACCATATTGGCAAATTTGAATGCGGGAAGTATAAATAATTGTTAACCATTAATTGTGGTTAAAAGAGGAAAAAAGAGAACTCAAAATATAAAGAAATTGAAATTACAGATAACAGCTACTACCTCAAGGGCTGAGCAAGAGTACCCAAAGAAGAAACACATTTGGAAAAATGCACCCCCTCCATACTCCCCACCTGACCCCAGGTTGAGTCAAAACTCACTGGAGAGAGTGAACAAGCAACTTGTGGATGGTGATGAAATTGCCAGTAGCAGATACTCAGGCTGGCTTATTGGAACAGCCTACTGTGGGACTCAGGAAACTGCTAGCAGATGAGGGTAGGCAAGAGTTAGTATAAAAGACTCAGGCTATATAGCTGAGATGTTCGTTGCTGTGCTGAAGGGAGGGACTGGCCCAGAGGATAGAGAGAGTGTCCTCTGACTTTTCTTAAGCCACTGGCAACTGAGCAGCAATAAGGAACGTTCCTTGGACCAGTAACAGAAATGTATTCCTCTATGCCCTCACAGTGGTCCTCTAACATAGTTTATTGACAAAGTCTTAGAATGCATCAGTTGACCAAGGAAAAATGTAGCACCAAGTCTGACAAAGCAGGAGAATGATAAATGGATGAACGTTGAGAAGGTTTGACTTGTGTGATGTTGGCTTCAGAGGAGCATAGACAAGTATGGAGAAACTGGGAAACAGCAAACAGTTAAGTGTGGCTTGGTGGGAGTAACTTGGTAAAGTGTTTGGAGGGGATAGTTGAAACCGGATAGTAAAAAAAAATAGAAAACAACTGTAAGCAGATCTTGAGGATAGCGATTAGGTGAAATCTGTTCTTTTGAATACTCTCATAGGAAAGGAAGTACCA
Organism: Oryx dammah; assembly: GCF_014754425.2. Taxonomy (NCBI): domain Eukaryota; kingdom Metazoa; phylum Chordata; class Mammalia; order Artiodactyla; family Bovidae; genus Oryx; species Oryx dammah. The sequence goes on from NW_024070186.1 coordinate 56,122,749, forward strand.
TTTAATTGGAAGCCTTTAAGGGAATGAATATCACTCCTGAAACTGCATTAGAATCACCCTGAAAGATTTATAGTATCACAGGATCCTATGTCCATCCCATATCTCCTATATAAAAATTTATAGGGTGACATGCTTCGTAAACCAGAAGATTCTAATGCTAATGGATTTCCCAATCATAGGGAATAGATGCTGCCATGCTGTGCTCAGTTGCTAAGTCATGTCCAACTCTTTGTGATACCATGGACCGTAGCCACCAGGCTCTTCTGTCCATGGGATTTCCCAGGCAAGAATATGGGAGTGAGCTTCCATTTCCATGACGATGATGCAAATCAAGGTAGTAGTCATGAAGATAGAAATGGGAAAGCATAATCTTCTAAAATTGAATATTTTAAGTGACTTTTTTCTAGCAAGCAACTTTGTACATGAAATATATGTCAAGCTATCTCTAGAAAAATTTCATCATTTGTACCCTCTGTTCTGACACTCTCAACAAGTAATTCAAATACTCACATATCAAAATTTGTCAGGAACGTTCTCATGTCAGTCACTTCTATGAGTGTGAATTTAAACCAAAGTGCTTCTTTTCCCCAGATATATTTGAATTTCATGTCTGACCTTTCATTGCAGAATATGAAACTGCTGTTATTAAAAGAACTCAAGCATCAGGAGGATGAAGAGGGCCAGGGAGCTCCTTCTGTTTCATTAAAATTACATAAAAAATGATCACTCCCAAAATTTAATATGGTTTAAGTGTTATCCAAGAAAAAAAAAAGAAATATTAAATTAGAGAACCAAAATTCTCATAATCCTGAATTAAATAAATCATCTTGTGTGTGTGTGTGCGTGTGTTTGTGCATACATGTAGATATACATATTTCACTTTAACTGATTTATTTCATGTGTTTCATTTATTTCACTTCATTTTCTATCTGATGAGGTGTGTACAAAAGAGCCAGATTTCTCTAAAATACCTGGTATATTTGAAGGTTTGGTCATGCTGTTCTCCTGTGCTTAGAGAACCAGAAGCTAAATATCCTAAAGGAAGGGCAGAATCTTGTCTAATTATTATACTTAGCAAGTTTGAGTTTCTTAAGGCAAAGACTATGATATCAAAAGATTTTTTAAAGCACCTTAGTAGAATAATTAACAAATCATTACTGAAGCAAAACTCACATGACATTTTCTGACATTTAATTATGTTTAAGGTCTGAAATAATGTGGTGTGCTATGTTGACAATTAAAAAATAGATTTGAAAAGGTTGCATGCTTCACTGCAATTTATTTTAATGTCTGAAAAATTAGTTTAGGCAAAAACAGTTCCTCCCTTCAAATGGCCAGCACAAGCAATTAAAATGAAAATAAAAGTCCACTTGGTTTGCTTACAAGTGGAACATATTGAGGAGATCTGCATTAGAAATTAAATGGCTTTCAGATCTGCAGCAAATGCACTGCACTCTTGATACCACTCTATGTATTGACTCATCGGAAAATAGCTCACAAGGTTTGGAACTGTGGTTAATTAAAACAGAGGCAAAGAGAAAAAGCAACTGTTCTCAAGTTGCTGTTTGGAATCTGCAAATAGTTTCTGATTCATTCCATTAGCAGAACTGCTACAACATCGCTGTGGTGATACACAGTGTGCATGCATGCTCAGTCACTTCAGTTGAGCCTCACTCTCTGAGACCCTATGGACTGTAGCCCACCAGGCTTCTCTGTCCGTGGGATTCTCCAGGCAAGAATAGTGGAGTGGGTTACCATGTCCTCCTCCAGGGGATCTTTCCCACTCAGAGACTGAACCCATGTCTCTTGTTTCTCCTGCAGTGCAGGCAGATTCTTTACCCACGGGGGAACCTGGGGATGCCAGTGATATGCAGAACCACTTTCAGAGATTACCCAAGACAGAGGAAATCAAGACTGTTTATCGTATGTTATATGCTGACTAGTTGTTAAAAATCTATGTCAAAGCAAAATGTATTTCTACTACCGACACAGGTATGATCATTTAAAATTTTAAGTTGGGCTTCCCTGGTGGCTCAGAGGTTAAAGCATCTGCCTGCAATGTGGGAGACCTAGTTGCCCCTTTTGATTTGTGTCTAATGTCACAAAAGATCCTAAATAAAATGCAGATTTTAGGGGAAGAGAGTTACAAAGATTGTTTAATATTTCAATGAATTCTTTGATATTCTAGCATGTCATCTCTTCAAGGTCTCTAGATAATGGATCTTCGGTATGGCTGATGTTGATGGTAGGTAATCTGTTTTTTAGAAAAAGAAATATGAGTCCTGGTATCTGGCTGAAATAAGGGAAATAAGGTTGGTATTGAGAAATGAAGACATATTTTGAAGATAACAGTTTACTGAGTATTTAGCTCAAGAGATCAATGTCAAAGGCATCTAGTCAACATTAACCATGGAAAGAACCTAAAAGTACTGTGCCAAGCTCTCAAGGCACACACTACTAGTAGAGATATAACATAGAGTTTATTGGAGAAAACTCTAAGGCAGACATCTAGTAGAGAACACACAACCTCTCCATCTGCTCCAATACTCATTGTCCCTTTTGTTGCTTCTGTTTAGTCGCTAAGTCATGTCCAACTCTTAGTGACCCTATGGACAGCAGTTCAACAGGCTTCCCTGTCCTTCACTATCTCCTGGAGTCATGTTGCATAGCTTAGGCGTGTCTTATCATCCCATAGCTTAGGCCAAACATATATAGTCATCATGGCCAACACACAGTGTCCAGTAGAAAGTATTTTCTTTCATATAACTTTTTATGTACTTTTCAAGTTAGAGGGGAGAAAACAAACAAAAAACTATAACACAAGAACTCATTGGTCACAGAGGTGAACATGTTATAAAGGAGGAGTCTCTGAAGTTTACTTCCATGTGTCAGCTTGTTTTTCTGTTTAGCTCACCTAGACCTGCTATGCCAGTTCTCCTCTAATTTATTAAAAGTGTGGGGACAATGAATCTTCAGATCTCCAGTGATTTTATTTAGGAATCTAATTGTATATTTTCTTCATTTGTTTGCTATATGCTTGTTACACATTGGCTTACTTCTTTCACACTTAATTTCTGCACTGGATTATTTTATGCCCAAAGCAATGTACATTTTATGTGCTCAGCATGCAAAACTCTGTGGTAGAGCCTGTCTTTTATTTTCATTATTTTCTTACTTTCCTTTCTCCTTAACAAAAGATATCTTAGTGTAAAAATGTTAAGGCATGCTTTATAAAGTTCCTCAGAGAATCAACAGAAAGAAACCTAACTCACCATATAAATTACCTGCTTATTAACGCACCTCATTATTTTATTTTATTTTATTTCTCTATACAACTTTCCCCTCTCTCTCAATGATGTTACCTATCTTTATTTAACTTCTTCTTTTAGGGTCTACTTTGCTTGAAGACTAAACTAAAACATACTTTACATAGTTAAGTGCACAATCTACTGCCTAGTTCAGGGGTTCCTGAACACACAGCTCCATTGCTGGTTTAGAATTCCTTTGGCATTCTGTCTCTGTCTTTTGTCTCTACTCTGTCTTCTCTCTTTAGCTCTTTTGAAGAAATTTGTTTACTAGTCTCCTCTTCAATGAACATATAGAAACTTGCTTTATCTTAATATTGTTACATCATTGCTCTGGTATAGTTTTACTTAAATAAGGAATAATGAAATGAAATGCCATAGACCGAGAGAATAAATCTCACTATATTTTGGATACTTTGTGGCTGTTGTGTTAGGAAAATAGTCTTGCATACGAATCTTTTTTGCAATATCCATAAATAATCTCAGGTAGGTAATGAAGTATTCTAATAAGCTTTCTCTCCATCAATATTTTCTGTAATAAGTGAGCCATTAACTTCATAATGACACAGCGCCAATACTTCCAAATAAGTTTTTTATGAGCCCCATAAAGTCTGTTTTCTTAAAACATTTTGTGGTGAAATGTAACAGAATAAATCTGAATTTGCTTCATACTTAGCAAGTATACATTTTGTCTCACATTTTTACTTCTTTAATTAAAATAAAGCAAAGTTTATGAGAATATAATTTGGTTTGACATAGTCCAACTGCAGATGGTGACTGCAGCCATGAAATTAAAAGACGCTTACTCCTTGGAAGGAAAGGTATGACCAACCTATATAGTATATTGAAAAACAGAGACATTACTTTGCCAACAAAGGCCCGTTTAGTCAAGGCTATCGTTTTTCCAATAGTCATGTATGGATGTAAGAGTAGGACTGTGAAGAAAGCTGAGCACCGAAGAACTGATGCTTTTGAACTGTGGTGTTGGAGAAGACTCTTGAGAGTCCCTTGGACTGCAAGGTGATCCAACCAGTCCATTCTAAAGGAGATCAGCCCTGGAATTTCTTTGGAAGAAATGATGCTAAAGCTGAAACTCCAGTACTTTGCCACCTCATCCAAAGAGTTGACTCATTGGAAAAGACTCTGATGTTGGGAGGGATTGGGGGCAGGAGGAGAAGGGGACAGCAGAGGATGAGATGGCTGGATGGCATCACCGACTCAATGGACATGAGTTTGAGTGAACTCTGGGAGTTGGTGATGGACAGGGAGGCCTGGCATGCTGTGATTCATGGGGTCGCAAAGAGTCTGACACCAGTGAGTGACTGAAATGAACTGAACTGAAGAGTTACCTAGATAAAAAAGTGTAAAAGGCAATTCCTTTAAACTCATCTAAGTGAATTGAAAGCACTATCAGTACCAGAGTCTAACTAGCAAGTCTACTTACCAGGGCCACAGTGAACACAGAATTTATTAACTTCTAAACTCCATACTCATGTCTTGATATAGTCACAGTAGATAACACATCACCTTCATGAAACACAACCTTGTTCTGGTGAAGGAGCTGGTGAAACTATGAGCAATAAAGCTAGGGCAAACTATTCAAGATCACAATAATCCAAGTCTATGCCACAACCACTGATGCCAAAGTAGCTGAAATTGAATGGTTCTCTGAAGACCTACAAGAACTTCTAGAATTAACACCAACGATGATTTCCTTTTCATCACAGGGGATTGGAATGCAAAAGTAGGAAGTCAAGATATATCTGGAGCAACAGGCAAGTCTGGCCTTGGAGTACAGAATGAAGCAGGGCAAAGGCTAACATAAGAAAACAGTGTTTTGCCAAGAGAACACACTGGTCATAGCAAACACCCTCTTCCAACCCCAAGAGATGCATTTACACATGGGCATTACCAAATCTCAATACCAAAATCAGAGTGATTACATTCTTTTCAGCCAAAGATAGAGAAGCTCTTTACAGTCAGCAAAACAAGACCTGGAGCTGACTGTGGCTCAGATTATGAGTTCCTTATAGCAAAATTCAGGCTTAAATAGAATAAAGTAGGGAAAATCACTAGTCCATTCAGGTTTGACTTAAATCAAATCCCTCATGATTATACAGTGCAGGTGACAGATTCAAGGGATGAGATTTGGTAGACCTAGTGCCTGAAGAACTATGGGTGAGGGTCTGTAATACCATACAGGGGGCAGTGACTGACATCATCCCCAAGAAAAAGAAATGCAAAAAGGCAAAGTGGCCATTCGAGGAGCTTTTACAAATAGCTAAGGAAAGAAGAGAAGCAAAAGACAAAGGAGAAAGGAAAAGATATACCCAACTATATGCAGAGTTCCAGAGAATTAAAAGATGTTTGCTCCTTGGAAAGAAAGCTATGACAAAACTAGATAGCATATTAAAAAGTGGACACATCACTTTGCCCACAAAGGTCTGTATAATCAAAGTTATATTTTTTCTAGTAGTCATGAATGGATGTGGGTTTTGGACCATAAAGAAGGCTGAATGCCAAAGAATTGAAGCTTTTGAACTGTGGTGCTTGAGAAAAACTCTTTGAGAGCCCCTTGGACCGCAAAGCGATTAAACCAGTCAATCCTAAAGAAAATCAGTCCCGAATATTCATTGGAAGGACTGATGCTGAAGCTGAACCTCTAATAAATACTTTGGCCACCTGAAGTGAAGAGCTGACTCATCTGAAAAAGACCTTGATGCTGATAAAGACTGAGGGAAGGAGAAGGGGATGACACATGGTTGGATGCTATCGCCAACTCGATGGACTTGACTCTGAGCAAACTCTGGGATGTATTGAAGGACAGGGAAGCCTGGCATGCTGTAGTCCATGGGATAACAAAGAGTCAGACATGACTGAGTGACTGAACAACAACAGATTACACATCCTCTCTGTGGGAATGATGCCCCTGGTGGCAAATAGAGGGCTAAGGAAAAAAAAAAAAAAGACTGAAAAAGTTTTGTCTTTTGACAAAGACTGGTCTTGTGAACTACTGTGCTCTCAACCTGTCCCTTGTTCAAGTGGGAAGTCAAAATCAAATCTCAAGTATCTTCTTATCAATATGGATGAACCACAACAGTACAAGATTTCTAAAGCTACACATATTTTCTATTCTATCACTGGAAGTAGACTTCAGTGGAAATAGTTTTTTTTTTTTTTTTTTTTCTGTTGTTGTTGCTGTTTATCATTTCCTTATTACCTGCTTAGTGAGTGAAGTCGCTCAGTCGTGTCTGACTCTTTGCGACCCCATAGACTGTAGCCTACCAGGCTCCTCTGTCCATGGGATTTTCCAGGCAATAGTACTGGAGTGGATTGCCATTTCCTTCTCTAAGGGATCTTCCCAACCCAGGGCTCGAACCCAGGTCTCCCGCATTGTAGACAGACGCTTTACCATCTGAGCCACCAGGGAAGTCATGACCTGCTATACATACTTATTAGATGCACAGTTCTACTTCCCACTGGGTCAGCAACCTTATCTTGCTGAATAAAGTAAAATTTAACCACCTTGCTGCTGCTACTGCTGCTAAGTTGCTTCATTCCTTAGGAAATAATATTTGGAAGTCAGCATCTGCTGTTTGATACAAAGTTCTTATTTTTGACCACTTAGCACAGCACATGATGTTGATAAACTGAGAGATACTCATTTACCTTCTCTTATATCCTGAATGGATATAATTAAATGGAAGGCGCCAAACAATTTTAGGAATACTTTACTTCACAGCTCACATCCCAGTTTTGGCTTTTCCTTTTTTCCATGCCATCAAGTGAAAAACACTTGTAACAACTCAGAACAAAGTGATATTGCTCTTGGATTTCTTTTCATTTTCTGACAAGTTGTTGTTGTTGTTTAGTCGCTAACTCCTTTCAGAACCCTTTTGCAACCCCATGGACCACATCCTGCCAGGCTCCTCTGTCCATGGGATTTCCCAAACAAGAATAATGGAGTGGATTGTCATTTCCTTTTCCAGGAGATCTTCTCTATCTAGGGATCAAACCCAGGTCTGCATTTGTAGGCGGATTCTTTACAACATAGTCCCCAGGGAACAACTCACTAAGTATGAAGACTGACATGAACCACACTGACTCCACTGTATTGTCCACAGGAAGAAAAAAATAATAATAAAAATAAAAGGACAATAAAGACTGAAAATTTTAAAAAAAGAAAATTTAGGACTTCCCTGGTGCCACAGTGGATAAAAATCTGCCTGCCAATGCAGGGGACATGAGTTCCATCCCTGGTCCAGGAAGACTCCACATGCTGCGGAATAACTAAGCCTGTGCACCATAACTAGTGAGCCTGTCCTTTGGAGCCCGGGAACCACAACTTCTGAGCCTGTGTGCCATAACTACTAAAGCTTGTACCTAGACCCCATGTTCTGCAACAAAAGAAGCCAACACAATGGAAAGTCCCAACATCACAATGAAGAGTATCCCCTGCTTGTTGCAACTAGAGAAAGCCTGCACAAAGCGAGGAACACCCAGCATAGCCAAAAATAAATAAATAAATTTTAAAAGAGAAAGGAAAAAACAACAACAACAACTAAAAAACTATCTGTGCTGATTAGTACTTAGGATTTCTGTTTGGCTACAGCATAGATACACTTGTTTTCATGGAATTATCTTGGAACCAATAGTCTTGCATTTCATTGTTTTCAAAGAAAACCATTTTCCAAGTTTGGAATGATTGGTATAATAAGCAAATACTCACAAGACAATCTGTTGGAAAATGTGTAAGAAAGAGCTCTTTTAAACTGTTTCTGTCTCATTACATATTTAAATTTTATATAGAGAAAGTATACATATAAACACCTCATAAAGTTAATTCAGGTGAAAAATACTAGCATCAAGTTAGAGAATCTAAATTGTTGAATTATAGAAAAATACATTTTATGGTAAGTAAATATGATGTTGTTGATACACTTGGGAGATATAAAAAGGAAAAATAGCCTTGCACAATATCATTTAGAGAACATCACACTGTTAAAACGTGCTCAGAACACTTCAGAGTATATGTTCAACATGAAATGTGAAATATTGTGATAATGCTATGCTATAAGACTTAAATTCTAAATAATTTCTGGGAATATGTCTAGAAATAATTTTTAAATATTTTATACTTTTGATTAGTGGTTTTATTGATTTGCAGTTTATCGTTCTATGCAAAAGTCAATACTAACTCAATTATCTTTAGTTATTACCTGGAGTTCAACTTCAAAAATCCTCTTATCCCCACTATTAAATAAAAGCTATGCTAATGACATTCTGTCAGCTGCAAATTGACTGATTTATCACATCATTACACAGCCATCCTGCATCTGCAGTTTGTTTGTGGAATAGTATAGCCTGAACATAACAAATCACTTTGCTGTCTATAGTTGAAAATGTTAGTAGAAAGGCAGCTCACATCCCAGGACACAAATGGTGCTGGAATGTTTAGATGCATTTGATTCTATAGTAGCTAATATCAGTCATACTTTTAAATCATTTACAACTCTTCCATTACAAAGATCTCAAATTCTCTCTTCTCATCCCTTTCTACTATCTGCTCTGCTTTGACTGCATGATAGGTAGACCTCTGAAATCAATCAACCTATATAGTTTGAGCACTGATCTTATAAACAGATTTTATAATCACAGCTTGTATGCTGATCATGGTAATTGATTTAGAATGTGGAGGCTCAGAACAGCAAAATGAACTCCTAAAAAGGTTATAAAATTCTGACTGGTAAACTCCTAAACTTCAGGCTCAGACTATGGTTTTTTAGTAAAAATTAAGCATATCATATAGTGGCTCAATGGTAAAGAATCCCTCTGGAGGTGGGGGGGAATAATCCCTCTGAAATGCAGGAGATTCAGGAGACATGGATTTAATCCTTGGGTAGGGAAGATCCTCTGAAGGAGGAAAGGGCAACCCATTCCAGTATTCCTGCCAGGAAAAAGCCCCATGGACAGAGGAGGCTGGTGGGCTATGGTCCGTGCGGTCACAAAGACCTGGACACAACTGAAACAACTGAGCATGCACACAAACTTATCAGTTATCTATATTAGATTTACACAGACAGTATTTTCACTTTGTTTTAATTTCCCAGTTACAGATATATATGTACTACATATTTTCCTGTAAGTATAAAAGTGTTTGTCCTCTTTAAAAGACTAAAATTATATCAGCCATATGATCACTTTTGTTTTTTGACTATTCTCAAAATTATCCTAAGTATACCATTGACTAAATCAAACTTCAATTTGATTAGATTTTGTTAGAGATTTATTATTAAATGAATTTTTAATAATTGCAAATAGAAAAGAAGAACATACTAAGAAAGTGAAAGTGACTGAGTAGTTTCCGACTCTTTGTGACCCCATGGACTGTATGTGGGGCTTCCCTGGTGGCTCAGTGGGTAAAGCGTCTGCCTGCAATACAGGAAACCCGGGTTCGATTCCTGGGTCAGGAAGATCTCCTGGAGAAGGAAATAGCAACCCAGTCCAGTACCCTTGCCTGGAAAATCCCATGGATGGAGAAGTCTGGTAGGCTACAGTCCATGGGGTCGCAAAGAGTCGGACACGTGACCCCATGGACTGAATAAGTCCAGGGAATTCTCCAGGTCAGAATACTGGAGTGGGTAGCTTTTCCCTTCTCCAAGGGATCTTCCCTCCTCCAGGGGATCTTCCCAACCCAGGGATGAAACCCAGGTCTCCCACATTGCAGGCAGATTCTTTACCAGCTGAGCCACCAGGGAAGCTCAAGAATACTGGAGTGGGTAGCCTATCCGTTCTCCAGGGGATCGTGCTGACCCAGGAATCAAACCAGAGTTTCCTGCATTGCAAGCAGATTCTTCACCAGCTGAGCTACTAGGGAAACCCATATACTAAAAGCCTAAAAAAAAAAAAAAAACTGACAATTTAATCCTCTTACTATGGTAAATTAATTTGAAAATAGTATTAAATTTAGTTATCATCTCATTCTAAATGATTTGCACAATCTACTTGGAATGGTTTCTAACTGATTTAAAGAAAGCTAAATTAAAAAGAAGTGAAATAGACAATGAAACACTAGTTTGGCTATACAAAAATTAGATTAATAACATCTATTAATGATTGTTGTCTTATCATCTTGATTAATCTCTATGTGCACAATAACATTATGCATATTTTAAATATATGTCATACCATGGGATTTCTACATTTAATAAAATGTATTAATATATTTAATAAAACACTACAATTTCTATGTAAAAAATAAAGAAAGAAAGAAACCTACCAGGAATTGTTGAGTAGCTTTTAAAAATATCCCTGGGCTGGGAAGGCTCCTGGAGACGGGAATGGTAACCTACTCCAGTGTTCTTGCCTAGAGAATTCCATGAACAGAAGAGTCTGGCTGAATAAAGTCCATGGAGTTGCAAAGAGTCAGACACGACTGAGTGAGTGACTAACATACACATACATGCTTTTAAGAATTCATCAATGTTAACTGTTGTTATTTAAATTATCATTGTCAGGCTATTATTCTAATTACTAGGTATGGAATACTAGGTATGGGCTTCCTTGATAGCTCAGTTGGTAAAGAATCTGCCTACAATGCAAAAGACCCCAGTTTGTTTCCTGTATCAGGGACAGGCGACCCACACCACTATTCTTGAGCTTCCCTGGTGGCTCAGCTGGTAAAGAATCCACCTGCAATGTGGGAGACCTGGGTTCAATCTCTGTGTTTGGAAGATCCCCTGGAGAAGGGAAAGGCTACCCACTCCAGTATTTTGGCCTGGATAATTTCATGAACTGTCCATGGAGTCACAAAGAGTTGGACATGACTGAAAAGGAGTATGTCAAGGCTGTATATTGTCACCCTGCTTATTTAACTTATATGCAGAGTACATCATGAGAAATGCTGGACTGGAAGAACCACAAGCTGGAATCAAGATCGCTGGGACAAATATCGATAACCTCAGATATGCAGATGACACCACTCTTATGGCAGAAAATGAAGAGGAACTAAAAACCTTCTTGATGAAAGTGAAAGAGGAGAGTGAAAAAGTTGGCTTAAAGCTCAACATTCAGAAAACTAAGATCATGGCATCTGGTCCCATCACTTCATGGGAAATAGATGGGGAAACAGTGGAAACAGTGTCAGACTTTCTTTTGGGGGGCTCCAAAATCACAGCAGATGGTGATTGTAGCCATGAAATTAAAAGACGCTTACTCCTTGGAAGGAAAGTTATGACCAACCTAGATAACACGTTGAAAGACAGAGACGTTACTTTGCCAACAAAGGTCCATTTAGTCAAGGTTATGGTTTTTCCAGTAGTCATGTATGGATGTAAGAGTAGGACTGTGAAGAAAGCTGAACAATGAAGAATCGATGCTTTTGAACTGTGGTGTTGGAGAAGACTGTTGAGAGTTCCTTGGACTGCAGAGGAGATCCAACCAGTCCATTCTAAAGGAGATCAGTTCTGGGTGTTCTTTGGAAGGCCTGATGCTAAAGCTGAAGCTCCACTACTTTGGCCACCTCATGCGAAGAGTTGACTCATTGGAAAAGACTCTGATGCTGGGAGGGATTGGGGGCAGGAGGAAAAGGGGATGACGGAGGATGAGATGGCTGGTTGGCATCATGGACTCGATGGACGTGAGTCTGTGTGAACTCTGGGAGTTGATGATGGACAGGGAGGCCTGGCGTGCTGCAATTCATGAGGTTGCAAATAGTCAGACACGACTGAGCGACTGAACTGAACTGAACTGAGCAACTTTCACTTTCATGGAATGTTCTAATGGAAGCATTTATTTTTTAATAAATTTTCTCATCTTTTAGAAATATCCCTGGATATTTAAACATTACTTGAAAAAACATACAATATTATGTAAAATTGTTGTTATGACAACAACAGTAACTGAAATAAATTGTTCAAAGAGTGTCCTCAAATCTTTAAAGATCAGGTTATTTCTAGTCACATTTGTTAAAATTTATGTTTCTATTTTTACCATTTATTTGCTTTTGTTGGAAAGTAATTCTAATGAGACACAAATTCCTCTAGCAAGTAAAATATTTATATATAATTAAACATCAGATTTTAGCTTTATTGGTGATGAATATTTATAATTGTGTTAAGAAAAAATAAAACAGTATACTGAAAGAATATGTATGCTTTTTGGTCCCATAGCTTTGGAATTTATTCTTTCAGTTCATATAATCACAAAACTCATTACATAATATAAACCATCATTAAAATACACCAGTTGCTAAGAAACTATATAAACCAAATTTTGTAAACATTAACAAAAAATGCTATTTAGCTTGCCTGAAAGACAAGGGGTTGTTAAATCATAGTAGAAAACCTCAAGACGCACAGCTGCTGCTCTATCTCCAAGAAAAGAGAATAAGTTCAAAGTTTGTTGAACTATCTCTGAGCCGATAATGCTCCATGATGTTAATCTGAAATACATGACACTTAGATTCAAATCATAAGCAGGCCATAGAAATTATTCTCATGAGAAACAGTCTTGTGTATTTTTAGCTTTCTTTGTTTCAGTCTTATTGTATATCATGTAAATTTACCTTGTTCATTCTCTTCTGTCCCAATCTCCTGGAATAAATTGATACATGGATATTATCACTCTTGCCTGGTGAACAAGAATCTGAGTGTTTCTCCAAGCTGAGTCTACATTGTGCTACATTGTGTCTCTTTCTTTATGATAGAGGGCTATATGTCATTAGTTTTTGTTTTTGTTTTTTTTCTTTCCTTTTTTAAAACCATTCCATTTATATTCATCGGTAGTTGCAAACATCCCAAAATGATAACAGTAATGATACACATCACTGTATACTGTTTTCTGGATTTTTTTTATTCTGTGTAAAGATATGGAAAATATAATATGTCCTTAATAGGGGACTACAGATATTGTGATGGAGATTTTAGAAAAGATATGATTTTATGTGCTTGTTTATGTCAGTACTTGCATGTTTGCAAGTGTGTATATACTTGCGTGCATATTTTGTATCTTGAGCTTCTGGTGAAAACTGTATTTAGAAATTATACTGAACATACTGACAGGAGAAGTCTGTCTTTATTTGATACATATTCATGTTTGAGAAACTTCAGCTGGAAGAAATAGGTGAAACTGAAATTGTCTGAGGATACCATTTATTGGAAGCTTAAAGAATAATCTGAGTAATTATTCATAACATTTCATTTTATTCTATTCAATGATGTATCCTTTCATGTTTCCCCCAGATGTAGGAAATAGAAATAATGTTCAAGACATCTGAATTTTATACAATTTAAACATTATTTATTTTATGTAAAGATAATTATATAGCAAATTTCATTCTTTATCACATTAAAAAAATCTGGAATTAATTAAAGAATGCCAGTGTAAATTAAATGCCAAAATTTATCCAAATAACTGTATGCCCAATACTTGAATAGAACTCCTTGATTCCCAATGACAGAAAATTTGATTTTATAAACTAGGATACTTTTGCAAGAAGAAGTAGAAGAAGAAAAGGAAGAATTTGAGGAGGAGGCATAGGGGAAGAAGCGGGGAGGAGAAAAATGGATGGGGAAAGGAAAGGAGAGAGAAGAAACACAAAACCATTAAAAAAGAAGCAAATTTCCCAAAACTTCTTAGAAGTTTCAGAATATCAAAGTATAAAAATATATGTAGAAATGTTGAAGAGATCAGTGTATTAAAAAGCAGGCTTTATAAATAATGTTTCATTATTATAAAGAAGATACAAAAAGCATACCTCTCAAGGTATAAAGACTTCAATATGCACTGATAGAATATGTTTTGATTTTTGTCTGACATATATGTCTGTTTGGGCTTCCCTGGTGGCTCAGCAAGTACAGACTCCATCTGCAATGCAGGAGACCTGGGTTCAGTCCCTGGATTCGGGAGATCCCCCAGAGAGGGGAACAGCTACCCACTCCAGTATACTGGCCTGGAGAATTCCATGGAGTGTATAGTCCATGGGGTGGCAAAGAGCTGGAAATGATGACTGAATGACTTTCACTTTCACTTTATGTCTGTTTGTGCATATGTGCTAAGTTGCTTCAGTCGTGTCTGACTCTGCGTGTCCTTATGGACTGTAGCCTACCAGGCTCCTCTGTCCGTTGGATTCTCCAGGCAAGAATACTGCAGTGGGTTGCCAGGCCCTCCTCCAGGGGATCTTCCCGACCCAGGGATTGAACCTGGGTGTCTCTTATGTCTCCTGTATTAGCAAGCAGGTTTTCCAACCCACTCAAGTATTTTAGCCTGGAGAATTCCATGGACAGAAAAGCCTGGCAGGCTACAGTCCATGGGGTCACAAAGAGTCAGACATGACTGAGGATAAATACTTTCACATTTCTTTTCTCCTAGCACAAACTGGAAAGCCCCATATTCCTGTTTAACCTATATTTAAAATCAGCCCTCTTGATATGTTTGTTTCTTAAGTAAGGAGGATAAATGCTACAACTCTTTAAACAGTAGGCAGTTTCCCAGAATCTTTGATTTTTACATGGTAAGATGCATTTTGAATCTGAAGAGGAAGGCATTGTATACAGCTTCTCAAACATTATTTGCCAACAGATTTTACTGTGTGGAGTTCCCTGAAATCACTTTGAAAATTATTGCTCTAGTGATTATTTTTCTTTTATGTGTCTCCTTTGAGCTTTGGTGAGAGAATGTGAAGTGTTACAGAAGGAATTATTAAACTGTTTAACATGTTAATCTTGTACATGCTACTGGTCATTCATGGGTCAGGTTTCTGGAAATGCAAAGATGAGTGAGAGTTTCTGCTCCCAAGAGTGTATATTCAAATGAACAAAAGAGACAAGTAAATAGACAATTATTATACACACTGGTATGCACTGTATTGGGAATCCCTGGTGGCTCAGCAATGGAGAAACAGCCTATAATGCAGAACATGCCAGTTCGATCCCTGGGTTGGGAAGATCCCTTGGAGAAGAAAACAGCAACCCAATAACTTGCCTGGGAAATCTTATGGAGAGAGGAGCTTAGCTGGCTAAAGTCTACAGGGTCACAAGTGTTGGACATGACTCAGTGACTAAACCACCACCATACACTGTACTAAGAGCATAAACATGGAACTGGGACATAGGAAACCACTTTAACTGGATTGCTGGGTTCTCTAAAAAAGTGACATGGGAGTAAATGTCAAAAGATAGGTAAGCTATGTAATGTGAAGGGAATGACAGTGTGAGGAAAAAGAATAAAACAGTTCTCAGGTTAGGGAAATAGAAGAGCCCTGGAAGTGAACAAGCTTTTTTTCATGGAAGTTTCCTACAAATTACCAGGAAGGAAATAGTGAAATTGACCATATAAGCAAGAGCCAGGTTATAGACACCCAAGTGCACAAACCTAAGAATATTAGATTTTATCTGAGGGCTGTCAGAAATAAGTGGGGGATTTTAAATAGAGGGTAACATGATGAGATTTAAGAGTAAAGCTGAAGAAAGGGTAATGAGATCAAAGCAAGAAATGAGGAGGACCTGCACAAAGTTCTTTACTGTTTATATATACACTGTATTGTGAAATAGATAATATAGCTATAGAATGAAAATGTGTATGTAAAATGATTTTTCTACAAATTAGAATGAATTCAATATTCATTTATAAATGGAAGTGTTTTGAAATGGTATTGGGTTTATCTTAGTTTTGAGGTTGTTGTTCAGTCACTCAGTCATGTCCAATTCTTTGTGATCCCATGGACTGCATCATGCCAGGCTTCTCTGTCCTTCACCGTCTCCTGGAGATTGTTCAAACTCATGTCCATTGAGTTGGTGATGTCATCCAACCATCTCATCATCATTCATTCCCTTCTTCTCCTACCTTCAATCTTTCCCAGCGTCAGGGTCTTTTCCAATGAGTCAGTCCTTCACATCAGATAGCCAAAGTACTGGAGCTTCAGCTTTAGTGTCAGTCCTTCCAATGTATTCAGGATTGATTTCCTTTAAGATGGACTGGTTGGATCTCCTTTCAGTCCAAGGGACTCTCAAGAGTCCTCTCCAACATCACAGTTCAAAAGCATCAGTTCTTCAGTGCTCAGTCTTCTTTATGGTCCACATCTCACATCCGTACATGAATACTGGAAAAACCATAGCTTTGACTAGAAGGATCTTTGTCTACAAAGTGATGTCTCTGTTTTTTTAATATGCTCTCTAAATTGGCCATAGATTTTCTTCCAAGGAACAACCGTCTTTTAATTTCATGGCTGCAGTCACAATCTGCAGTGATTTTGGAGCCCAAGAAAATGAAGTCTGTCCCTGTTTCCATTGTTTCTTCATCTATTTGCCATGAAGTGATGAGACCAGATGCCAAATATTTTTAGTTTTTTTTTTTTTTAATATTTAGTTTTAAGCCAGCTTTTTCACTCTCCACTTTCACTTTCATCAAGAGGCTCTTTAGTACCTCTCCGCTCTCTGCCCTAAGGATGGTGTCACCTGCATATCTGAGGTTAGGAGACCTTGTCCATAAAAATTGGAAAATGTTAAGTAGTACAATATGTCATGATTTTGTAATTAGAATATAGAATTGAAATATGTTTTACCCAAATCAAAATTAACACGATGAAACATATTTTCCCCATGGCAGATTTCTAATTACTTCTTTCTATAGTAATCCTATTAAACATTCCTTTGTAAGGTAAATAGGGCTGTTTTTAATTCTACAATGATATTACATTATTCAAAGTTGCTGTATTTTAATTTTTATTTAAAATTCTGAAATATAAAGTGGACCTCTAAAACTTTTTAGAAATATAAAGATTAAATATGTTCAAATTATACATATAAACACATGTAGATATATACATGCTTGCAGAGTTATGTTCTGTCTATAGAATTCCACTGAAAAACACACATATCTGTATATTTACTGGCAATATGTCTCTTCCAAACAGATGCAAATAACTTATTCAACTGATCCTCTATTGATGGATGGCCTTTCTTGGTGGCTAAGATGGTAAAGAATCTGCCTACAATGCAGAGGAGACCCGTGTTTGATCCCTGGGCTGGGAAGATCCCTGGAGAAGAGAATGGCTACCCACTCCAGTATTCTTGCCTGGAGAATTCCATGGACAGAGGAGTCTGGTTGGCTATGGGTCATGGGATCACAAAGAGTTGGAATCAACTGAGCAACTAACACAACACTACTAATGGATAGTTCGGTTCAAAATTTTCCTTTTAGAACAATCCTACAGGACTTCACTTGTGGTCTAGTGGTTAAAAGTCCACCTGCCAATGCAGGTGGGCATGAGTTCCATTGGCTGGTTGGTCTTGGAGGAGGAATCTCTCATGCCCTGAAGCCAATTAAGCCCATGCACCACAAGTACTGAGCCAGCATTGTAGAGCCCAAGCACTGCAAGTACCAAGCCCGAGTGCCACAACTACTGAGCCCCCATGCTAGAGCCTGTGCTCTGCAACAAGAGAAGTCACTGAAATGAGAAGCCCACTCACCACACCAAAGAGTTGCCCTTTTTCTCTGCAAGTAGAGAAACCCTGTGCACAGCAATGAAGCCCCAGCCCAGGAAGAAAGAAATAAAGTAGAAAGACTTACATTGTCCCATATGTATATGCATAGGTATGAGATTATAACTACAGGCAGCATTTAGAGGTGGAATGGCTCATTCAAATAAAATATTTTGTCTTAAATTTTGATATTACCAAGATTTCCTTCACTTGCACCAATTTATTCTACTATCTACCCAGGATAAGAATATTTATTTCCCCAACAACCTTACCAATACAGAGAATTATCAAGCCACTTGATCTTGCCAATATGACAAGTGAAAAATATCACCTTGCTTTAATGTACATTATTTGATTATGAAAGAAATTGAGCATCTTCTTCAGGATTGCCACTACTATTCACTACGAAGGGATGCCCAGCTGAGTGGATGACCTAGAGCTGAAATCAAGGCTATAAACAGGTTCCCAAACTGTGCTGTTTGGAGAGTCAATTCTTAGGCAGATTGATAAGAAGTCTGGGGTCCCCAAGGAGGAGAGAGGGGTCTGGAATTTTCAAGGAGGAGAAAGGACAAAAGTCTTTTTTTCTGTACATTCTTTAGTCTTAGTTACATAAAACGTTTTTTACTTTAAGCCTAGACCTGATGATTACACAACATAACTCAGCTTAAACTCTGTACTAAGGATATCCTGCTTGAGGTCAGTTTCTCCTTTCTGAAAACCTTCTGACTAATCCTGATATCTTAATTATGGTAGTGGTTTTGGTGAAATCTTTCTATTGTTAAGTTCTAATCCTATTATCTTAAAATGTAAATTGTGGGAGTGGGTCTGGTAAAATTTTTAAAACCTTGAGGCATTCTTTTGATTTATTGTAATAACTAAAAAAGTATATAACTCCCTTGCTAGATACCAGCAAGTGGGCACTCTCCACCCACTCCTGATGTCTATGTCAGAAGTTTTTTCTGTCCCTTTTCACTGTAATAAAACTTCTCCCACACAAGAGCCCTGAGCCGTCAAGCCTAGTTTCTGGTCCCAAAGAAAAATCTTCTTCTTTGGAGATCACAAATCTGACATCATTCACCGTAAGCTATCACTGAGATGGAGTTTTTGCTGCTAAAGGAAGGGGCGTTTCTTCTAATTCACAAGCAAGTTATCACAATAGTTAATAGAGGCACTGTTGGTTTAGATATTCTTTGGCTATTATTCTACGAATTTGTTCACATCAATTTTGATATCTTTTAATGTTAAGCACATTTTTCTATGTGAAATGAGCTGCAAGTACATTTCAGTGTTTCTTTGGGGTTGTTTATTTATTTTTATCTGTGATATTTCTTCACCATATAAAAATTTTCAATTTTTTTGTAGTAAAATTTACTGCCTTTTCCATGTAGTGCTTATACAGGCATTCCCTTCTCCAATATAAGGAGATATTCCTCTCTATTTTCTTTTTTAAAGTTACAAATTTATATTAAATTTTAGTCCATCTAGAACACACGTTGTTGTAGGACTGAGCTAGAAACTAGCTTTATCTTATTTCTAAATAACTAATCATGTTCCCCCACATTGAAACATCATTTCTGACACTACCTCTAATATACACTGAAATCTATTTCTGCATATTTTTCTGCTTTGGCTTTTTGTCCAGGTGCACTGCATTAGTTTACCATTTTAGATTTATACTATAATTGAAAGTAGAATGAATTCTACCTCACCTTTCCCTCCCAGAATCAATTGCCTAATCTTAAATGTTCACAATCATAGAGAATCTTCAGTTCAAATTTTTGAAACAAACATCTAGCTGTCCATTTAATTAGAATATTAAACATGGAGTTTAAAAAATTGTTTCAATGTGAATGAAAATAAAAAACTAGAAGTAGTAGAGAGTCTTCCATGAAATTCCTCTTGTTAAAAAAAACAACAATAAATCAGAAATACAGACTATTTACAGAAGACTGTGAATAAAATGAGATAAAGTTTAAGGAGGCCTAGTGCTCATCCATGATGCATTATGAAATCTTTTCTCTTTCATGAATTCTGATCTTGCTTAATATGCAATTTCCACTGGCTTACCTGCACTGTCCTGATAGGTTCTGCAAGTTTACCATGATGTTTTACAACAAATGCACTGATAATGTTCTGATGACTTTTGACTGGGCTGTTGAGGTCAGACTCCATTTACTTCCTCAAATTGACCCATCTGTTTATTTATGTTGTAAAGTAATATTCTGTATCTATTCTGTAGATCCATCTCTTAGTATGTATGTCATGACCTTATTCTAATATTTAGATTTATAGATTTTACCTCACCTTGCAGATGATCCTAGACCCTGTTCCTTGTATTTCCCTGTCAAAGCCAACTCTCTGCTGCTGGACTGGGGTATATGAATTATATTCATGGTGTTTGCTGAAAAAGATAGAGAAGAAATGCAAGATATAGGTCTTATTTGAAATTACTTGAAAAACTTGCACTAAGTTTTTATTTTTGAAAACTTGCTAACTTTAGCAGCTCTATTTTCCAGACATCAACTCAGTTATATATCAAAAAATTAACAGCACTAATATAAATCACACTTCTGTGCTGGGCAAACATATAGTTCAAAAATAATAAACAGAAAGGTATTAATATTTCCATTTGAGGATTTAATCATGTTATGTGGCAATCATTTGAAAATGAAAATTATTATGAAGACAGCCTGGTTATGTTCCCCTTGCCTACCCCTCTAATTAAGATTAATCAAGTTTAATCTCCACTTCTGGATCCACTGCTCATCTGCCACTAACTCCTAATCTTCTTCCACTGTGCTCTCTGGAACTCAGAATAACAAGTTATATCCTCAACCTATCTTTAGACATTTTCTTCACTATCTTGTATTGAAAGACTCAATAAAAGCAGACCCTTTCTTGATGACAACTAAAATGACCACAGTCCATAAAAAACCCTTTTCATCTATATTTTCCTATAGTCTATGCATTTTTCTTCTCTGTTCTCCTTTATAACAACATTTCTGGAAAGAACTGACTATAGAATCTCAACTTCCAATTTCTCTCCTCTCACTCTCTCTTAAGGCAATTTCTATGAAGCTTTTCATGGAAAAACCCCTAGCACTTCATGAAAGTAGTCTTATAAATGCCAAAATTGGATATGTTTCTCTCACCTTGCTCTCCTGATATCCAAAATTTAAATTTACTGGCAAATTAAAAAAAAAAAAAAACTATTTTACTGTGTACCCCTCATTTTCCCAAAATTCTATCTTTAGAACCACCATGCATTTGTTTTGTCTTGTTCTGTCTACACTCTCTCTCTTAGTGATCTTACCCAGTCTTATGGTCTTGCTCTATAACTAATGATTCTTATCTTTATATCTCCAACTAACCTGCCTTCTCACTTCCAGGATCATATGCCCAACTACTTTATATTACAATTTTGTATTCTTTGAAGAGTTCAGATGTATATGTTGTTGACTTAAATAACCACAACCTAAAATTTGAGAGTTATGTTTTATTCTTTGGGATTTTTTAGGACATCTAGCCTGGGAGACAGCATCTCAGGAAACCCTGAGATAACAGCTCTGAAGAGGCAGGGGGGAGGAGCCAGGTTATACAGAAGTTTGCAACAAAGGGCAGGTAGTCTTAACATCAAAAGATTAATAATAATAATAAAGAGAGAGATACCTCACCACCTTACATGCCTCTTGAGAAACCTGTATGCAGACCAAAAAGCAACAGTTAGAACCAGACATGGAACAAACAATTGGTTCAAAATTAGGAAATGGGTACGTTAAGGCTGTATATTGTCACCCTGCTTATTTAATATAATATGCAGAGTGCAGCAACTGAAATGCTGGGCTGGGTGAATCACAAGTTGGAATTAAGACTTCCAGGAGAAATATCAACAATCTCAGATAAGCAGAAGATACCACTCTAATCCCAGAAAGCAAAGAGAAACTAAGGAGTCTTCTGATGAGGGTGAAAGAAGGGAGTGGAAAAGCTGGCTTAAAATTCAACATTCAAAACATGAAGATCATGGCATCTGTTTCCATCACTTCATGGCAAATAGATGGGGAAAAGTGGCAAATTTTATTTTCCCTGGGTTCCCAAATCACTGTGGACAGTGAATGCAGCCACTAAATTAAAAGATGCTTGCTCCTTGGTAGAAAAGCCATGACAAACCTAGACAGCATATTAAAAAGCAGAGACACCACTCTACTGACAGAGGACTGTATAGTCAAAGCTATGCTTTTGCCAGTAGTCATGTATGGTTGTGAGAGTTGGACCATTAAGAAGGCTGAGTGCTGAAGATTTGACACTTTTGAATTGTGGTGCTGAGGAAGACTGAGAGTCCCTTGGACAGGAAGGAGTTCAAATCAGTGAATCCTAAAGGAAATCAACCCTGAATACTTACTGGAAGGACTGATGCTGAAGCTCCAATGCTTTGGCTACCTGATGTGAAGAGCCGACTCATTAGAAAAGACCCTGACGCTGGGAAAAATTGAAGGCAGAGGAGAAGGGGGTGACAGAGGATAAGATGGTTGGTTGGCATCACTGACTCAATGGACATGAGCTTTAGTGAACTCTAGGAGATAGTGAAGGACAGGGAAGCCTGGAGTGCTATAGTCTGTGGGGTCAAAAAGAGTCAGACATGATTTAGCAAATGAACAACAAGATATCTCAAGTTAAGAAATTTAGTACTTTTCTATGTACGGAAACATGCAAGAGCCTGGGCTCACAGAAATCATTCCTTTCATATGCATCTCAGCTGTCTGGGGCCAGTATCCTGCAGTTTTCACATCTCTTGGAGCTCCTCAGTGCTCACTATAGGGAGTGGTTGCAGCTACTAGCTGTCAGATAGCAAGCAGTCTTCTTCTTGGTCAACCTCCAGGCTCAGAAATTCATACTTGGAGGGCTGGAATCACTGATGACTGTGGCATTATCGCTTACTGATATGTCAGGAAATAGTCCATTTCTCAATGTTTCCCCCCTGATTCTCTATGCATGTTTCTATCCTGCTCTTCCCAAGTCTTCCCTTCTCAGAAGTATATGTAATATGACTGTTCTTACATTTGCTTATGCCAAACTTGCTATCACTTTTGATTCTTCTCTTTCATGTCATCTAGGCAGCTGAAATTATCTTCAAATACCAGGATCTGATCACTATCAAATATCTCTATTACTACCACTCTTGTCTAAGTCATTGTCATCTTTCACTTGGATTATTGCTACAGATGCTTCATTGCTTCTCCTGCTTCTCATTTTGCTGCCTTATGTTTTATTCTCAGAAAAGCAGACAGATAATCCAATAAACACTTTCAGTATTGTGATATTTGTTACATGAATATAAGACAATTAAAATTCATAAAACATTAAAGAAAAAAGCAACATCTATTTAATGGTGGGATAATTTAATGTATATGCACACACATAGACATATACACATGTAGAGAGCTATATATTTAATGAAAAAAATACCTTTAGTCAATGAATATCACTTCTGTGCGCAATAGTGTTAATGGCTCCAAATGTCTTTCTACTCTCACGCCTTTTCAATGATATTAAAGGTCCTCCTCCTTTGATGACTGTCCCCATTTCCCCATTACCCTCAGCCCATTTTTTTTTTTTTTTGTTTTCTCTCCTCATCTCATTACTCTCCAATTCATTTACAAATATATAGTCACATTAATCTCCCTTTTATATTTGGACCATGCAAGGTATGTTCCTTCCTCAGGAACTTCACATCATGGTTCCTACTTCTCAGAACATTCTTTCTTTCATTCTTTCTCCATATATCACCAAAGCTCACCTCTCCTCTTTTGTAGATCTTTGTTTTAAAGCTAAATAAGGCCTTTCCTGATTACTTTAAATTGCAAAGTGCATTCCCTCTCCCCTACCAACGCCTCTTCTTATTCCTCCTTTGTTTCCCTGGTTCTTATTGCCATATCCTCAACTATATGGTCCTTTTATATGGACCTATTGCTTTCTTTGTTCATTTTCCATCTTCGTAATGTAAACCAGATGTTTTCTCCCTTTGTTTGTTGGTATATCCCAGGAATTAGAAGCTTCTATGTTAAGTACTTTAAAACAGACACTCAATAATATTCAGCAAACAAATAAAAAATAATCTGCTTTTCTGGAATGATTTAAATGTAGCTTTTTTGTAAATTTAATGATTTTTGAATAGTCTCAGTGTGACATTTTAGAATTTTATTAAAATAAAATCAATATAGCACAATATAGCATATGGGTAATTATTAGGGTGAAAATGTAAAAATGTGAGCTTTTTATATCACATGAGCCCTGTTAGAGCAAAGGAGACATTTATTTTACAATACATTTATTATTAAATGACAATATACTTATTTTGTTATATAATTTAATAATTCATAGAACAAATTTGTCTGGTGTTGTGGCAACAATTTTGGTTGAGGCCTGCAGAGATCTATGTCTAGTGGTCTGCATATAGTTGCAATGGAGATCATAATCAATTTTACAATATCTCCAGTTTCCCATGTATAAAATATTTTTTTAAGACTAAGGAAATGAAAGTATATAGGAAGTGGGATTTATACAAAATAAAATAATGCACTTCATCTAAACTGGTTCAAATAAAACTGATCTAAACCCCAACTGTTTATAAGACTGTGAAACCAAGTCATAGGTACCTAGACAAACTTTCTACTTTGTATCATTATAATTTTGTATGAATACATATGAGTAAAATGACAAAGAATAATTCATAATAGATAAAATCTAATGCTGCCACATACAGGTGTAAAAACCTGATATCAGTCTCTTATTTTAAGAAAAGTCATGACTCTTGACTCCTGCATTTTAGTAAGTTGATGACTGCACAGCAGTTATCATCTGGCCATGAGGCTAATTTAATCCTTTGGATCTGAAAGTCCCCATGGTAGTGCTATTTCAATATTGGCACATTTTAGTTCTCTGTTCATAATTAATCTTATGAAAACCATTTTTACATAATTTAAACCTACTTTTTATGTCTAGTGATTGCATATCTAATTTACTGTGAAAAGAAGAAGCCAATATTGCATCTGCTAAAGTAACTAAAAAGCACAACTGAAAACATCATCCACCAATGATTTTTATCACTTTAGCTTTACTTTGTTAACTTTTGGAACTTTGCAAAATGCAGTTGCTTTTGGCCAGAACTTTGAATTGCAACTTCAATTTGGAAGAGAAATTATGTCTTGGCAAGAAAGAATACTTTATTTTACACACCACAAGTTTCTGGTTGATAGTTATGTAAAGAAAGCAATCTAATAACCACTACTGATAGAAAACATTATACTTTTAAGAAAGCTGATTTTCTTTTTTTTTTTAGCTGAAGCCCAAGGGACAAATATTCAGCAGTGGAAAATATTTTGAACAGCAGTGCAGTTGTAAAATATGTTTGAAGAAGTGCTTACTTCACTATAGTTGTGCTTTCCTATAGATGTAAACCATCCTGCTCCACAGAAAAGTATCTTGAGCAAAAGGATGATTTCTGGTCATGCCAGCATAAGACTCAGTCAGGTTGCTCTGTAAAATTAAGGGCCACTGGCAAAGTCATAGGGACTCAGGTAGGTAACACCAAGCTGTTTTAATAAACTTTTGCACAATACTTTCTATTTTTCAGAGTATTTTTATATCAGCTATTTCATTTGGCTTTCTTAACTATGATATATCATCACACAGTAGAATCAAAATAACATAATTCCCTAAAAAAATCTGTCCTTCCTGAAACACTAAATAATTTAATATATATTAAATTCTGTTAATGAGTATAATTTGTTGGTATTATTATTACCAATCACAACTTTCAGTTCAGTTCAGTTGCTCAGTCGTGTCTGACTTTTTGCAACCCCATGGACTGAAGCACGCCAGGCCTCCCTGTCCATCACCAACTCCTGCAGTTTAGTCAGACTCATGTCCATTGAGTCGGTGATGCCATCCAACCATCTCATCCTCTGTCTTATCACAACTTTAGGGTAAAATAAATATCTATTTACTCCACAGATTTTGAGAAATGCAAAATTATAATTTTTTTCCTCAGAAGAATCAGTAATCACAATGAATTTTTAATTTTTTTTCCTCCCTAGCTATAACACGTCTAGTTCAATTTATCGTCTGTTGGTTTTTGATGTGGCTACTTGATTTTCAGTTCTTACTATCTCTCTTTCAGGACATTTTCCAAAGCATTACTGTGAGTAGATGACATCTCATCAAACAAGAGAACTTTCCTTGGTAAGTGATATTCTGCAATTCCTGCTGGAACACCTCATCAAACTCTCAAAATCTATGTGGACTGTTAATTGCCTTGATATCTAATTCAAAAAAGAAACATTTGATTCCCAGTTACATGTGGGACCTAGAAAAACAAAGCATATGAATTTTTTTGCAAAGCAGAAAAATAGATGCAGATGTAAAGAATGGACATATGGATATGGGGATGAGGGAGAGAGGGGTGGGATGAGTTGGGAGCATGAGATTGACATATATACACTATTAATTATAAAATAGATAACTAATGAGAACCTACTGTATACACAGGGAACTCTACTCAATGCTTGTAGTGATATAAATAGGGAAGGAAATCCAAAGAAAGAGAGGATACAGTTGATTTACTTTGCTGTACAGCAGAACCTAACTCAACATTGTAAAACAACTATATTCCAATAAAAATTAATTTTAAAAAAATAAAAGAAAGAAAGAAACAGGGCTTCTCAGGTGGCCCTAGTATCTCCACCTGTCAATGCAAGAGATATTATTGATGCGGGTTCAATCCCCAGGTATGGAACATCTCCTGGAGAACGGCATGACAATCCATTCCATTATTCTTGACTGGAGAATCCCATTGACAGGGGAGCCTGGTGGGCTACAGTCCATGGAGTTGCATAGAGTCAGACACCACTTAGTGCTTAGCATGCAACACTCCAGTTTTACTACTCATGGTTTCCTCACCCCAAGCAGCAAGTTACTTCAGTTTGAGTGAAAACTTTATTTTCTCATTTTTCTCTTGATCTGAATAATAGTAGTGATTTTAGGATGCTAGGCAATCAACAAGGTATTTATTTTAACCTTTTGCTTCATAAGATATTATATGATATAGGATGTGTGTGTTCAGTCACTGAGTCATGTCCAGCTCTTTGTGGCCCCATGGACTATAGTCTGACAGGCTCCTCTGCGCATGGAATTTTCCAGGCAAGAATACTGGAGTAGGGTGCCATTTCCTACTCCAGGGTATCTTTTATAATGGCAAAAACTAGCAAGAATCTAGATGTCATTCAATGAGTCTACGATTAAGCAAAGTGTAACATAGCTATACTCTGAAATACTGCTCAGCAATTAGAAGAAATTATTCATACATACAACTCGGATGTATCTCCAGAGAATTATGCTGAGTGAAAAGAAATCCAATCCCCAAAGGGGACATTCTGTATGATTCCATGTGTGTAATATTTTTGAAATGACAGTATCACAGAAATAGAAAACAGATTAGTAATTTCTAGGGCTAATGAAGGATAGTGTTTTAGGGAAGTTAACAGGTCTTTATAAGGACATCCAGAGGATTCTAGCAGTTATGGAAACTTTTTTATCTTGTCTGTATCAACATAAACATCCTGGTTGTAATATTATACTACAGTTTTTCAAGATGTTATTATTAGGGGAAATTAATAGCTATTACAAGGCATCTCTGTATTCTTTCCTACAGCTGCATGTGAATCTACAATTATCTTAAAACAAAGCTTAATTAAAAATGAACAACAACCAAAAAAAAAAAAATGGGCAGAAGACCTAAATAGACATTTCTGATAAGAAAGATATACAGATGGCCAAGAAGCAAACTTATCAGAACCACAATAAAAACATTCCATTGATCATAATTTCCAACTATTGCCTAAACTTGAGTTCCTACATCTACCTTAAAAAATTCTGTAATTTTTCTGGACTTCACTTATGAGGAATGGGTTTTATGAAAATTTAAATTTCATGGAGGTGTGAAGTTCCAAATGAACTCAAGTTTGAGATGAGATGTCAGATCTATGTGTCATTTATCTGATTTTTTCAAGGCTAAAATAAAGCTAATAGATCATCTTGATTTCTGCTTTCATGTGAGGGATTTGGTAATGCTACATGCCTTCTTTTCTATTTGAAGTGTTTCTGAGTAAAGTAAAGGCTTCCTTGGTGGCTCAGTTGGTAAAGAATCTGCCTGCAATGCAGGAGACTCGGGTTTGATCCCTGGGTTGGGAAGATCCCCTGAAGAGGAAATGGCAACCCACTCTAGTATTATTGCCTGGAGAATCCCATAGACAGAGGTGCCTGGGGTGGCTAGAGTGCCTGTTATCACATTATAATTATGAGAAAAGTATTTAAATTATTTGCTCTTATCTTCACTTCTGCACTTCAAGTATGAGCATAATGTGCATTTATTAATTCAGATGAACTTGTAAACATATCATCCTTATTGAGCAGATTCATAGCAAAACTTAGAGTAAAATTTCCTAGTTACTTATTAGATTATTTTAAGTATCATTTCAGTCACTCAGTCGTGTCTGACTCTCTGCAACTCCATGAACTGCATCATGCCAGGCCTCTCTGTCCATCAACAACTCCCAGAGTTCACCCCCATGTCCATTGAGTCGGTGATGCCATCCAACCATCTCATCCTCTGGCATCCCCTTCTCCTCCTGCCCCCAATCCCTCCCAGCATCAGGATCTTTTCCAATGAGTCCAACTCTTCACATGAGGTGGCCAAAGGATTGGAGTTTCAGCTTCAACATCAGTCCTTCCAATGAACACTCAGGACTTATCTCCTTTATGATGAACTGGTTGGATCTCCTTGCAATCCAAGGGACTCTCAAGAGTCTTCGGCAACACCACGGTTCAAAAGAATTAAATTTTTGGTGCTCAGCTTTCTTTATAGTCCAACTCTCACATCCATACATGACTACTGGAAAATCCATAGCCTTGACTAGATGGACATTTGTTGACAAAGTAATGTCTTTGCATTTTAATATGCTGTCTAGGTTGGTCATAACTTTCCTTCCTAGGAGTAAGCATCTTTTAATTTCATGGCTGCAATTAACATCTGCAGTGATTTTGGAGTCCCCAAAACTAAAGTCTGCCACAGTTTCCACTGTTTCTTATCTATTATCCATGAAGTGATGTGACTGGAAGCCATGATCTTAGTTTTCTGAATGTTGAGCTTTAAGCCAACTTTGTCACTCTCTACTTTCACTTTCATCAAGAGGCTCTTTAGTTCCTCTTCACTTTCTGCCATAAGGGTGGTGTCATCTGCATATCTGAGGTTATTGATATTTCTCCTGACAATCTTGATTCCAGCTTGTGCTTCTTCCAGTCCAGCATTTCTCATAATGTACTCTGCATATAAGTTAAATAAGCACAGTGACAATATACAGCCTTGACATACTCCTTTTCCTATTTGAAACCAGTCTGTTGTTCCATGTCCAGTTCTAACTGTTGCTTCCTGACCTGCATACAGGTTTCTCAAGAGGCAGGTCAGATGATCTGGTATTCCCATCACTTTCAGAACTTTCCACAGTTTATTGTGATCCAGACAGTCAAAGGCTTTGGCATAGTCAATAAAGCAGAAATAGATGTTTTTCTGGAACTCTCTTGCTTTTTCCATGATCAAGTGAATGTTGGCAATTTGATATCTGGTTCTTCTGCCTTTTCTAAAACCAGCTTGAACATCTGGATATTCACGGTTCACATATTGCTGAAGCCTGGCTTGGAGAATTTTGAGCATTACATTACTAGCGTGTCCATTAAAAAAAAAACCTAAATCTATTCAAATATCAGATATCTCTATTTACCCCCTTAAATACATATATACTAATGTTATGGTTTCAGAGTTATATATTTGCTTTATCTCTTTCGCTAGAACAAAAAACAAAGTCCTTTGATTTATTACAATAATTAGTGACCTCATAAAAGAACATGGTCTATATTTGTAAGCATTTGGATATTATTTTGATTTTACATTTCTCAATAGAAAACAATTTTGCAATATTTTTACATAATTTCACTGCTGCTGCTGCTGCTGCTAAGTCACATCAGTCATGCCCGACTCTGTGTGACCCCATAGACGGCAGCCCACCAGGCTCCCCTGTCCCTGGGATTCTCCAGGCAAGAACACTGGAGTGGGTTGTCATTTCCTTCTCCAATGCATCAAAGTGAAAAGTGAAAGTGAAGTCGCTCAGTCATGTCTGACTCTTCGCAAACCCATGGACTGCAACCTACCAGGCTCCTCCGTCCATGGGATTTTCCAGGCAAGAGTACTGGAGTGGGTTGCCATTTGCCCTCTCCGATAATTTCACTAGAGCATAGCATATAAAGTAAATATATGCATTAATATGTCTCTATAAAAGTTCAAGTTGAGGCATAATTAAAGTTTTAATATCAAAACATTCACAGTAGTTAGAGTTTAAGATTTTAATGTATGTTTTCTAAATTATATTTAATATTCATTAATGTTATAAATAGTAAACATTTTACAAACTATATTAACCAAATTTTATCTTCTAATGTATCTTGTAATTTATTAATTTAGAAAATTATTATAGATCTTTATTTTTCTTTATTATATTCACATGGTAAATTTAAATAATCTTGTCACTATGAAACACTACAGCAGGCTATTCAATTTAACCTGCATATTGAAAAAATTTTAGCCCTAAATGAAAAAATTTACCTACTTAATATAATTAGGCTTATATAGGAAGAAAGTCAGGCCACTTGTAATATTTCTTCTATAGCAAATCTTGAATTATTTGTTTTTAGCTAATGATAAATATCTCAAATAATTTTTTTCATCTGTCATACAAATGGCATTCTTAAAAATGCTAAGGTATCTTTCTCTGGTTTATAATATTTGTTCACAATTTGAACAAGAACTTTAAATTAACCTTGGAATTCAAATATAAGACTATATGATGTTGGTCTCATACTTTTAGAGTGCTGGTTGGCATTTTTAAGTTGTCTGCTTAATGGAAATAATGTACAACTAAATGCTCATTTTTTCCATTAGTTGCTTTTCAGTTCAGTCAGTCAATCATGTCTGACTCTGTGACCCCATGGACTGCAGCACGCCAGGCCTCCCTGTACATCACCAACTCCTGGAGTTTACCAAACTCATGTCCATTGAGTTGGTGATGTCATCCAACCATCTCATCCTCTGTTGTCCCCTTATCCTCCTGCCTTCAACTGTTTAATGGTTTTTTGGCTCCTCTTTTATTCCACTTCCTTCTTTATCTTAATGTTTGCTTTCTGTGTCTGCACTAGAAGGGATCTCTCCATTGATCATTTGGTTAAATTCCAATTATAAAACTTCATATTGATAACACCAATTTCAAGTTCAGTTAGCCAATTTCCTTTTTCAATGGCCAACTCCAATCTGTGATATGTTGTTTATTTAATCTACCTGTCAACATGGAATGCTCAGTGAAAAATCACTGGCCCATATCTACTTCATATACTGTCATATCATGTTCTGAGCCAAATCTGCCTCTGAGTGTTTGAGTGTCTCCTGTGGAGGTACGGGTCAGTAGCTTGCTGTAGGAGCAGGGGCTCTGGGTGAAGCAGTCCTGGATGTGGCATAAGCCCTCTTGGAGGAGGTTGCAGTTAACCCCATCAAAGAGCTGCTGAGCAGATGACCCACAAACTTCAGAACAATTATACCAAATAAATTATCACACTGTTAAGAAAGTCCTAGGACCACAAGAGATTTCCCAACCTGGGGATCTGAAAAAGGGACTGAGAACCCCTAGGGAATCTGAGTTCGAAGGCCAGTGGGATTTGATCAACATTTACAAAGGACTGGGAAACAGGCTCTTGGAGGGCACAAACAAAACCTTGTGTGCATCAGGACCCAGGAGAAAGGAGCAGTGACCCCACAAAAGACTTTCCTGTGAAGGTCCAAGAGTCTCTGGCAGGGGCATCAGTCAGCAGAGGCATGTGTCCACAGTGGCCTGCTACAGGGTCGGTGGCACGGAGTGCAGCAGTGTGCACAGGGTCTTTTAAAGGAGATAACCATTATCTCCATTGCCTCCACCATAGTTTCATCTCAGATCAAACAACAGGGAGGGAACACAGCCCCTCCTGTCAACAGAAAATTGGACTAAAGATTTACTGAGCATGGCACTGTCCATCAGAACAAGACACAGTTTCCCCCACAGACACTCTCTCCAATCAGGAAGCTTGCATAAGCCTCTTATCCTTATCCCTCAGAGGGGAGACAGACAGAAAATCACAGTCACAGAAAACTAAACTGATCACATGAACCACAGCCTTGTCTAACTCAATAAACTATGAGCTATGCTGTGCAGGGCCACCTGAGACAAATGAGTAATGGTGGAGAGTTCTGACAAAACACAGTACACTGGAGAAAGGAATGGCAAACCATTTCAGTATTCTTCCTTAAGAAACTGATAAACAGTATGAAAAGGCAAAAAGAAATGATACTGAAAGATGAATTCCCCAGGTCAGATCAGTTCAGTTCAATCACTCAGTCATGTCTGACTCTTAGCAACCAGATGGACTGCAGCCCGCCAGGTCTCCCTGTCCATCACCAACTCCTTGAGTTTACTCAAACTCATGTCCATTGAATTGGTGATGCCATCTGACCATCTTATCCTCTGTCATCCCTATCTTTACCCGCATTCAATCTTTCCCAGCATCAGGGTCTTTTCAGTAAGTCAGCTCTTCACATCAGGTGGCCAAAGGATTGGAGTTTCAGCTTCAACATCAGTCCTTCCAATGAACACTCAGGACTTATCTCCTTTATGATGAACTGGTTGGATCTCCTTGCAGTCCAAGGGACTCTCAAGAGTCTTCGGCAACACCACAGTTCAAAAGCATCAATTCTTTGGTGCTCAGCTTTCTTTATAGTCCAACTCTCACATCCATACATGACTACTGGAAAATCCATAGCCTTGACTAGATGGACATTTGTTGACAAAGTAATGTCTTTGCATTTTAATATGTTGTCTAGGTTGGTCATAACTTTCCTTCCTAGGAGTAAGCATCTTTTAATTTCATGGCTGCAATTAACATCTGCAGTGATTTTGGAGTCCCCAAAACTAAAGTCTGCCACAGTTTCCACTGTTTCCTATCTATTTTCCATGAAGTGATGGGACCAGATGTCATGACCTTAGTTTTCTGAATGTTGAGTGTTAAGCCAACTTTGTCACTCTCCTCTTTCACTTTCATCAAGATGCTCTTAGGTTCTTCTTCACTTTCTGCCATAAGGGTGATGTCATCTGCAAATCTGAGGTTATTGATATTTCTCCCAGCAATCTTTATTCCAGCTTGTGCTTCATCCAGGCCAGCGTTTCTCATTATGTACTCCAAATGTAAGTTAAAAAAGCAGATCAGGAGGTGCCCAATAAGCTACTGAAGAAGGAGGAGAAATAACACCAGAAAGAATGAAGAGACAGAACCAAAGTGAAAACAATGCACAGTTGTGGATGTGATGGGGGACGGAGATAAAGTCCAATGCAGTGAAGAAAAATATTGCATAGGAACATGGAATGTTAGGTCCAGGAATCAAGGTAAATTGAAACTGGTCAAACAGGAGATAGCAAGAGTGAATACTGACATTGTAGGGATCAGTGAACTAAAGTAGACTGGAATGGGTGCATTTAACTCAGATGACCATTATATCTACTACTGTGGGCAAGAATCCCTTAGAAGAAATGGAGTAGCCATCATAGTTAACCAAAGGGTCCAATATGCTCTACTTGGATGCAATCTCAAAAAACGACAGAATGATCTCTGTTCATTTCCAAGGCAAACCATTCAGTATCACGGTAATCCAAGTCTACACCCCAAGCATTAATGCTGAAAAAGCTGAAGTTGAATGGTTCTATGAAGACCTACAAGACCTTCTAGAACTAACACTCCAAAAAGATGTCATTTTCATTATAAGGGACTGGAATGCAAAAATAGGAAATCAAGAGATACCTCGATGACAGGCAAAACTGGTTTTGGAATACAAAATGAAGCAAGGTAAAGGCTAATAGAGTTTTGCCAAGAGAATGCACTGGTCATAGCAAACATCCTCTTCCAACAACACAAGAGAAGAATCTACACATGGACATCACCAGATGGTTAATAGCAAAATCAGATTGATTATATTCTTTGCAGCCAAAGATGGAGACGATCTATACAGTTAGCAAAAACAAGACTGGGAGCTGACTGTGGCTCAGATCATGAACTCCTTATTGCCAAATTCAGACTTAAGTTGAAGAAAGCAGGGAAAACCACTAGACCATTCAAGTATGACCTAAATCAATGACTATATTTATGACTATACAGTGGAAATGACAAATAGATTCAAGGGGTTAGATCTGATAGACAGAGTGCCTGAAGAACAATGGATGGAGGTTCATGACATTGTGTAGTAGGCAGTAATCAAGACCATCCCTAAGAAAAAGAAACACAAAAGTGCAAAATGCCTGTCTGAGGAGGCCTTACAAATAGCTGAGAAAAGAAGAGAAGTGAAAGGCAAAGGAGAAAAGGAAAAATATATCATTTTAATGTAGAGTTCCAAAGAATACCAAAGAGAGATAAGATAGCCTTCCTCAGGGATCAATGAGAAGAAAAAGAGGAAAACAATAGAATGGGAAAGACTAGAGATCTCTTCAAGAAAATCAGAGCTTGCAAGGGAACATTTCAGGCAAAGATGTGCACAATAAAGGACAGAAGTGCTATAGACCTAAGAGAAGCAGAAGATATTAAGAAGAGGTGGCAAGAATACACAGAACTGTACAAAAAATATCTTCATGACCCAGATAATCAGGATGCTGTGATCACTCACCTAGAGCCAGACATCCTGGAATGTGAAGTTAAGTGGGCCTCAGAAAGCATCACTATGAACAAAGCTAGTAGAGGTGATAGAATTCCAGTTGAGCTATTTCAAATCCTAAAAGTGATGCAGTGAAAGAGCTGCACTCAATATGCTAGCAAATCTGGAAAACTCAGCAGTGGACACAGGACAGGAAAAGTTCAGTTTTCATTCCAATCCCAAAGAAAGGTAATGCCAAAGAATGTTCAGTTGTGGATGAGGCACAATCTGAAATCAAGATTGCTGGGAAAATATCAATAACCTCAGATATGCAGATGACATCACCCTTATGGCAGAAAGCGAAGAAGAACTGAAGAACCTCTGGATGAAAGTGAAAGAGGAGAGGCAAAAAGTAGGCTTGAAACTCAACATTCAGAAATCTAAGATCATGGCATCTGTTCCCATCACTTCATGGTAAATAAATGGGGAAACAGTGGCTGACTTTATTTTTCTGGGCTCCAAAATCACTGCAGATGTTGACCTCAGCCATGAAATTAAAATACGCTTACTGCTTGGAAGGAAAGTTATAACCAACCTAGACAGCATATTAAGCAGAGACATTACTTTGTCAACAAAAGTCCATCTAGTCAAGGCTATGGTTTTTCCAGTGGTCATGTATGGATGTCAGAGTTGGATTGTGAAGAAAGCTGAGTGCGGACAAACTGATGCTTTTGAACTGTGGTGTTGGAAAAGACTCTTGAGAGTCCCTTGGATTGCAAGGTGATCCAACTGGTCCATCCTAGTGAAGATCTGTGTTGAATATTCTTTGGAAGGACTGATGCTGAAGCTGAAACTCCAATACTTTTCCACCTGATGCAAATAACTGACTCCTTGGAAAAGACCCTGATGATGGGAAAGATTGAAGGCAGGAGGAGAAAGAGATGACAGAAGATCTGATGGTTGGGTGGCATCACCCACCTGATGGACATTAGTTTGAGCAAGCTTCAGGATTTGATGATGGACAGGGAAGCCTGGTGTGCCTCAGTTCATGAGATCACAAAGAGTCGGATATGACTGAGTGACTGAACTGGACAGAATATCATATTCTGATTGGCTGGCTTTAAAATGGCAGCATATTGTGTTCTTCTTCATTTTTGGGGTGTATATTATAAACTTTTTGTACAGTTCTTTCTTGGTCATTCAGTGGCTTGTGTCCACTAAAATATTTTAATTGGTTAATTTTGAAAATCTTACTGTCACTTTACTTTGGGTGCTTTGTAACAATTGGATCCTGGTGCTCATTCCATTTTTTAACCATGAGTTTGATCTTTTTTGAAAGCATTATTGTCTCTTTTTGCTTCTTAGTTGTGAAAAAAAAAAAATTAGAACATTTGGCATGAATTCACTGGGGGCCAGAATCAATTAGTCCTAGTTAACGAACTCTGTTGGAGGATATGTGTAATTTACATGGTATTGAATTAAAATGTACTTTAAATTTCTACTTTCCAGTGTCTCATTATTATACAATCAACATCTCTGTAGCTTTTAACTAATAGGGTTTACTTGACATATAAGTCATATAAAATATGCCACATTCCACTTTTAAGTATTCTACCCTAGTTCCTAATGGCATCAAAATGCCTTCAAAAATTTTTAGTACCTATCATGTTGAGTTACTTTGATTTAATTACTTAAATTAAAAAAAGAAAGACTATAAAGTAAATTCTAATTTACAACAAATTAAACCATGTGGATGCAAGAAAGAATGTAAGAAGTGCTGATATATTGCAAAGGACCTTATTTTTTGTCTTTTAAGGTACATAATGAAACTGTGCATTACTTATGTCTTTATATCATACACAGTAATATTTTTATTTTAATCACAGTAGTTTATGACACAATGTATGTATGAAAATTAGCCTTTTTCTAGGCATAGAACCTTACTTTTTCCCAGCAATGCTTTTAATTTATTAAATTCATACCATGAGTTGTATCTAGACTATTAGTTTTTTTTTACAAAAAGTCTTTGTAAAACTCATATTTTTTTCCTAAAAAAACTCAAGTAAATCAATTTTTGCTCAATTTCTGAATGTTTAGCATTTCCCCATCTCTTTTGAGCTGATGAATGGCCTTCTTTAATTGGTGACAAGTTGAACTGTTGCAATGAAACTGAGATTTATTTAGTTTCTGCTTCTGGTAGTAATATGTAATTGTTCCTAATTATGTGACTAAAGTTTTTGCTTTCATCTTATTCAATTATTTTTCTATAATAAATATTTTTTCAAAGAATAGAAACAAATTCCTTTTTTGCTGTATTTTTTCAATTCATAAGGTAATCTGTAACTGTAAATTAAATCAATAGTTTTCCAGTCTCTTCAAAATTAAAGAAAAATATTAGATATTTTCACAAACATTTAATTTAGGCCATAAATAATAATTAAAAACTATTTTCATTTAAAAGATAACCATAAGTATAAATGAACATGTGTATATCCACAAAACTATCCACATAGGTTTGAGTATTCTATGGAGATATATATATATTTATATTTCTGATTATCTTTTAAGTGAAAAGAATTTCTTGATTTTATATATATATGCACATATATATATATATACATATATGTAATTTTCAAAAATGGGCCCATGATTACCAAATATTTACAGTTTACTTTGCAGCATGAACTGCTATACACATTTTATTATCCATTTCATTTAATATGAAGAGTCACATTGTCTAATAATTTCAGAAATTTTTTTTAATTTATTTTTTATTTTACTTTACAATTCTGTATTGGTTTTGCCATACATTGACATGAATCCACCACGGGTGTACATGCGTTCCCAAACATGAACCCCCCTCCCACCCTCCTCCCCACAACATCTCTCTGGGTCATCCCCGCGTACCAGCCCCAAGTGTGCCATATCCTGCATCGGACATAGACTGGCAATTCGATTCTTACATGATATTATACATGTTTCAATGCCATTCTCCCAAATCATCTCACCCTCTCCATCTCCCTCTGAGTCCAAAAGTCCGCTATACACATCTGTGTCTTTTTTGCTGTCCTGCATACAGGGTCATCATTGCCATCTTTCTAAATTCCATATATATGTGTTAGTATACTGTATTGGTGTTTTTCTTTCTGGCTTACTTCACTCTGTATAATCGGCTCCAGTTTCATCCATCTCATCAGAACTGATTCATATGTATTCTTTTTAACAGCTGAGTAATAGTCCATTGTGTATATGTACCACTGCTTTCTTATCCATTCATCTGTTGATGGACATCTAGGTTGTTTCCATGTCCTGGCTATTATAAACAGTGCTGCGATGAACATTGGGGTACATGTGTCTCTTTCAATTCTGGTTTCCTCAGTGTGTATGCCCAGCAGTGGGATTGCTGGGTCATAAGGCAGTTCTATTTGCAATTTTTTAAGGAATCTCCACACTGTTCTCCATAGTGGCTGTACTAGTTTGCATTCCCACCAACAGTGTAGGAGTGTTCCCTTCTCTCCACACCCTCTCCAGCGTTTATTGCTTGCAGATTTTTGGATCGCAGACATTCTGACTGGTGTGAAGTGGTACCTCATTGTGGTTTTGATTTGCATTTCTCTGATAATGAGTGATGTTGAGCATCTTTTCATGTGTTTGTTAGCCATCCGTATGTCTTCTTTGGAGAAATGTCTATTTAGTTCTTTGGCCCATTTTTTGATTGGGTCGTTAATTTTTCTGGAATTGAGCTGCAGGAGTTGCTTGTATATTTTTGAGATTAGTTGTTTGTCAGTTGCTTCATTTGCTATTATTTTCTCCCATTCGGAAGGCTGTCTTTTCATTTTGCTTATATTTTCCTTGTTTCACTACTCTACTTGTCTGATGTTAAAAATTATTTTATTATATTTGAGACTTTTTGTTAATTTAACCTATCATCTTTATGATGTGAAATGTGTGTAAAAATGGGATAAAATAAACAATTTTAATGATCCTTTTGTATTTGGTTAAATTAGCTCTTAAGTATTTGAAAGGCATTATTAATATAGCAATATTTCACAGGATAGTTCATATCTACATATTTACCTATTAGAATGTTTATAAGAATGAAAATTTAATTGGACAGACTACTCAAAACAAATATTTCAATTCAGCCCACCTCATAAAAGGCAAAAGCCCAAGTTTAAGTATATCAAATGATTAAGCAATTTATCAAATATCATAACTACTGTAACATTCATGTCATTGCATTACATGTTACTCTACTAAATATTGTTAGCCTTCAGACAATTTTAAATGAGTATCTTATTTTTTCCTTTATTCTGAAAATACTGCTTGAAAGGACATGTTAAATACAGATATACTGAAAACTATATTTTATGGCTAATTGAAAATATGCTTGCAAGTAAATAATTAAAAATTTTGATAACCAGTTTGAAGGGAAAGACCAGGATGGTATAATAAACAAAGGTATTTGCATAAATACTCAGTCCACTCATAAGTATTAAGACAGAGCTTCTAAAATATCTCAAGCCCTATGTGTTGGTGACCTTTTTCAGTGGATGTCTAGGTGAATTTCTGATGTAATACTAATCTTTGTCTATCAGTGTTAGCAGATCAGTCATCCCTGACTCCTTGTGACCCCATAGACCATAGCCCATCAGGCTCCTCTTTCCATGGAATTCTCCAGGCAAGAATACTGGAGTGGGTTGCCATGCCCTTCTCCAGGGGATCTTCCCAGCCCAGGGATAGAAGTTTGGTCTCCTGCACTGCATGTCGATTCTTGGCTGCCAAGTCTTAAAAAATAGAGACCACTGGGGTCTGTTTCCATAGTCCCAGTGGAAGTGATGATTGGAGTGTTGACGTTGAGAGAATTAAAAAGCATTGCAAAGACCAATACAATGTCAAAGTCAGAAGAAAACTAGTGTGTCACATTTAAGTCAGTAGAGCAGAACTGAGCATCTGGATATCAGCAGCAGTTTAGTACATTACTTTGCTGAGTCTGCCACCATAGAAAGATACCACAGACGTGATGGCTTAAACAACAAAATTTTTTACACAGTTCTTGAAGCTGGAAGTCTATGATCAAGGTTGACAGGTTTAATTCCTCCTGAGACATCTCTCCTTTGCTTGCACATGGTCACTTCTCAAATATACTCACATAGCCTTTTTTCCATATATATGTCCTAGTCTCTCTTCCTCTTCTTATAAAAACAACAGTCATATTGGATTAGTGTTCCATCTTTATGACTTCATCTAACCTAATTTTATCCTTCAAAGCTCTATTTCTAAATGCAGTCCCATTGAGGGTTGGGATTTGAACATATGAATTCAGAAAGGACACCATTCAACTTATAATAGTAATGTAAGAATCAGTACAAAACAATGCCAGCAGGTGACACACTCTTAGCTATCATTCATCAGTTATAGTCTCAGTAGATTCTTGACATAGTCTGAAACTAAGATGCACATTAGTTATAAACAGCAATGATGGAGACAAAGGAATCTATGTGGCCAATGAAAAGCCATGAAGTGAGAATGGGCTAGAACTCATATTGTCTATTAGATTTTCAGTCTTAAAATCTCTGCATTAATACCAAACAAAATGAGTAGAATCTGAAATTACAAACATAATACCATTTATATTACTACCTACCCAAAATGAAATAATTAGGCATAAATCTAACAAAATATGTAAAGGTCTATAGAAGGAAAACTACAAAACTCTGATAAATGAAATCAAGGAAGAACTAAATAAAGGGCAAACTAGCCCAAGTTCATGTATAAGAAGACTCAATACATCATACCTTGGAAATATTGTGGGTTCAGTTCTAGAGCGCTGCAATAGAATGAATATCACAGTAGAGCAAATCACATGTTATTTGGATTCCCAGTGCATATTAAAGTTAGATTTATATAATAGTCTACTAAGTATATAATAGCATCATGTCTAAAAAAAGTGCACATACCTTAATTAAAATAAGCTTTGTTGTTAAAAATTGTTAACCGTCATCTAAGCATTTGGTGAGTCACAGTAGTAACATCAAAGACCACTGATCACTGTAACTAATATATTAATAATAAAAAGTTTGAAATACTGTAAGAGTTACCAAAATGTCACACAGAGACACAAAGTGAGCAAATGCTGCTAGGAAAATAGTTCTGACAGACTTGCTCAATGCAGAGTTACCATAAGCTTTTAATTTGTAAAAAACAGTACCTGCAAAAAACAGAAACCAAAGTGCAATAAAATGAGCTATGCTAGTATTGTCAAGATGTTAGTTCTTCCCAACTTGATCTATGGATCACAATGCAGTCCAATCAAAATTACAGAAGGTTATTTTGTGGATATCAACAAAATGATTCTAAAGATTAGATAGAGAGGCAAAAGACCTGGAATAGTCAACACAATGTTGAAAGC
Source organism: Oryx dammah (assembly GCF_014754425.2). Taxonomy (NCBI): domain Eukaryota; kingdom Metazoa; phylum Chordata; class Mammalia; order Artiodactyla; family Bovidae; genus Oryx; species Oryx dammah. The sequence goes on from NW_024070186.1 coordinate 56,163,747, forward strand.
GAAGAACAAAGTTAGAGGACTTAATTTTCTCAGCTTAAAGCTTAACTATTAACTTGCAAATATCAGAATGGTGTACTATTGGAAAATTAATAGACAAATAGATCAATGGGACAGAATAAAGAGGCCAGAAATAGACTTGTATCAGTTCAGTTCAGTTCAGTCGCTCAGTCATGTCCAATTCTTTGCGACTCTAAGAATCGCAGCACGCCAGGCCTCCCTGTCCATCACCAACTCCCGGAGTTCACTCAAACTCATGTCCATCAACTCAGTGATGCCATCCAGCCATCTCATCCTCTGTCATCCCCTTCTCCTCCTGCCCCCAATCCCTCCCAGCATCAGAGTCTTTTCCAATGAGTCAACTCTTTGCATGAGGTGGCCAAAGGACTGGAGTTTCAGCTTTAGCATCATTCCTTCCAAAGAACACCCAGACTTGTATAAACATAGTTAATTGATCTTTGACAAAGGAAGAAAGGCAATACAAAGGAGCCAACATTGTGTCTCGAACAGATGGTGCTATACATTCACATGCAAAAAAATCAGTCAATCAATCTTGACAGAGGACTTACCCTCTTCACAAAAATTAACTCAATATGTATCGTAGATCTAAAAGGGAAATTCAAAACTATAAATCTGCTAGAAGATAACATGAAAGAAAATCCAAATGGCCTAGGGTATGCCAATGCTTTTTTGATATGCTACTAAAGGCACTATTGATGAAAAAAATGAAAAGCTGAAATTTAATAAAAATTTTCTCTGTAAAAGACAATGTTAAAACAAGAAAATGAGTCACAGATTGGGAAAAACATTTGCAAAAGATACATCTGATAAAGGATTGCTGTCCTATATATTAAAAAATCTAAAACTTAACAATAAGAAAACAACTCAATTATGAAATGAGCCAAAAAGTTTAATGAATACTTTACCAAAGAAGATAAACATATGTCAAGTAAAGGTGTAAAAAATGCTCCACATTCTATATCATCATAAAAATACAAATTAAAACAAAATATTACTTATACATCTATTGGTGATTTAGTTTCTGAGTCATGTCCAACTCTTGCGACCTCATGGACTGTAGCTCACCATGAGATTTCCTGGCAAGAATATAGGTCTGGATTGCCATTTCCTTCTCCATGGGATCTTCCTTGCCTAGCCATTGAACCTATATTGCAGGTGGATTATTTACCACTAAGCCATAAGGGAAGTCCCTCACCTGTTACAGAGCAGCCAAAATCCAGAACATTTGACACCACCAAATGCTGGACAGAACAAGGAGCATTATGAACTCTTATTCATTGCTGGTGGAAATGCAAAACGGTATAGTCACTCTGGACGACAGCTTGCTAGTTTCTTATAAAACCAAACATATTTTTTACCAGATGATCCTGTAATTGTGCTCCTTGGTATTTAACCAAACGAGCTGAAAATTTAAGTCCACACAAAAATCTGCACGTGGTTGTTGTAAGTTTTATTCATAATTGCCACAACTTGTAAGAAACCAAGATATTCTTTAGTAGGTGAGTGGGTAAATCAACAGAGGTACATCTAAACAATGAATATTATATGGCACTAAAAGAAATGAATTATCAAGAAATGAAAAGACAAGGGGGAAACTTAAATGCACATTACTGAGTTAAAGTAATAGTAATAATAATAATAATAATAAGTACCTTTGGTACTTTTCTCAACTGGCAATAATGGTGAAAAGATATATTCTCTTATCTTGGGTGCCTCCAGTAAGGTTAAAGGTAAGGTGAAGTTGCTCAGTCATGTCCAACTCTTTGCGACCCCATGGACTGTAACCTACTAGGCTTCTCCATCCATGGGATTCTCCAGGCAATACTGGAGTGGAGTGCCTCCAGTAGTTCTTTTTAATGAACCAATTGCCTTTATCAATATGGTAATCTAATTGAGATAACACTTGGAGAAAACTGCCAAACAAAAGGATGACCATATCTATGAAGAGTTAACAAACAAACAAAAAAAAGTGTTAAAATATCTTTGTTTTTGTTTGACATATAAACTCAGTCTCAAGATATCTTTTAAGTATTTCAAAATCAAATCAACAGCCATGAGAACATACTTTTCAAAACTTAATTTTTTGATTTGTAAGCATGCAGATCTATTTCACTTAGCTTAAATTCATCTATCAGATTATTTTAAAAGCAAATAATTCAAATACATGTTTATTGGAAAGGAAGCATGTGGATGGGAAAGATTTTGACTGTGTTTTCTTAAGATACTCTAAACTTCCAGTTTAGCATCAAAACGAGCATTTATAATTATTCTTAAATAAATGACTCAGGTTAGAATAGAAAATACTAAAACATGGTATTCATATGACTTGTTCACTTATTCAGAAATAAAAGTGATAGTTGTTCAGTCACGTCTGAATCTCTGTGACCCATGGACTATAGCTCACTAGGGTCCTGAACATGGGATTCTTCAGGCAAGAATACTGGGGTAGATTGCCATGACCTTCTCCAGGGGGATCTTTGTGACCCAGTGATCAAACCTGGGTATCCTGCATTGCAGACAGATTCTTTACCATCTGGGCTACCAGGAAAGCCTCATTCAGAAATGTGCACCAAGCAATATTGTAACCTAATCAGGTAGGGTAAGTGCAGTACTTACCCTAAGCAAGGCCCCACAATATGTATATAACTCATGAGGGAGATGTCCTCCTTTTGGAGTCACTAAATGGAAATAATAATTGCTTCAGAATTTCTATTCAACATGAAACAGAAGCAGTCACCACTTATCACATCTGTCCATGCTAAAACCGAATATAATTGAGTGAAAAGGACCCCAGTATCTGTGTGTGGGTATATTATTATAGTGGCCCATATGTTGGCTAAGAACACTTGTGTTCAGATTCAACTCCATGGTCAGAGGAATCACCTTCAACAAAAACAACTTCAAAAACATTTTCTATATTTCAAAACTGTTAGGGTCTCATTTGTTTTTCTTGTTCATAAGTGTGTCTTAATGAGTGTTGCTTATAAAAAGGGAGAAAAAGCATTTGTGAGGAAGAGGTCTTATGAAGGAATACAAGCTATTTTTTGTAGTTTATGAAATATATGAGGCTCTATGTGAAAAAAAGGAAGAAAAACAACAACAACAATAAAAATAACTCCAGAGCTCTACACCAAATAAAATATAAATGCAAATGTTATACAGTCCCAGATATCATTTCCCCACCATTCTTTTTTTTCTTTCTTTTTAGGACACCTAGACTGGTTTCAAATAGGAAAAGAAGTACGTCAAGGCTGTATATTGTCACCCTGCTTATTTAACTTATGTACAGAGTACATCATGAGAAATGCTGGGCTGGAAGAAGCACAAGCTGAAATCAAGATTGTCAGGAGAAATACCAATAACCTCAGATATGCAGATGACACCACCCTTATGGCAGAAAGTGAAGAGGAACTAAAAAGCCTCTTGATGAAAGTGAAAGTGGAGAGTGAAAAAGTTGGCTTAAAGCTCAACATTCAGAAAACGAAGATCATGGCATCTGGTCCCAACACTTCATGGAAAATAGATGGGCAAACATTGGAAACAGTGTCAGACTTTATTTTTGGAGGACTCCAAAATCACTGCAGATGGTGATTGCAGCCATGAAATTAAAAGACTTACTTACTCCTTGGATAGCTCCTCTAGGCCCTCCTGTGCCCGCGCAGCCACCACTGCTCGGGTTCCTCCTCCCGGCCACTGGCCCTGGCCTTGGCTCAGGGTGGCCCCTCAGGGTCACCGCCCCTGGCCTCAGGCTCGAGGTGGCTTCTCCTGGCTGCCCCTGATCTCGGACGCGGGGTGTCTTCTCACGGCCGCCACTGGCCTCGGACGCGGGGTAGCTCCTCCAGGCCGCCGCCCTGACCTCGGACTCAGGGTGTCTCCTCTCGGCCGCCGCTCCTGCAAGAGATGGAGAAGCTCTATACAGTCAACAAAAACAAGACCGGGAGCTGACTGTGGCTCATATCATGAACTCCTTATTGCCAAATTCAGACTTAAATTGGAGAAAGTAGGGAAAACTGCTAGACCATTCAGGTATGACCTCAATCAAATCCCTCATGATTATACAATGGAAGTGAGAAATAGATTTAAGGGTCTAGATCTGATAGATAGAGTGCCTGATGAACTATGGAATGAGGTTTGTGACATTGTACAGGAGACAGGGATCAAGACCATCCCAATGGAAAAGAAATGCAAAAAAGCAAAATGGCTGTCTGAGGAGGCCTTACAAATAGCTGTGAAAAGAAGGGAGGCAAAAAGCAAAGGAGAAAAGGAAAGATATAGGCACCTGAATGCAGACAGAGTTCCAAAGAATAGCAAGAAGAGATAAGAAAGCCTTCTTCAGCGATCAATGCAAAGATATAGAGGAAAACAACAGAATGGGAAAGACTAGAGATCTCTTCAAGAAAATTAGAGATACCAAGGGAACATTTCATGCAAAGATGGGCCCAATAAAGGACAGAAATGGTCTGCACCTAACAGAAGCAGAAGATATTAAGAAGAGGTGGCAAGATACATGGAAGAACTGTACAAAAAAGATCTTCACGACCTAGATAATCATGATGATGTGATCACTCACTAATCTAGAGCCAGACATCTTGGAATGTGAAGTCAAGAGGGCCTTAGAAAGCATCACTATGAACAAAGCTAGTGGAGATGATGGAATTCCAGTGAAACTATTTCAAATCCTGAAAGATGATGCTATGAAAGTGCTGCACTCAATATGCCAGCAAGTTTGGAAAACTCAGCAGTGGCCACAGGACTGGAAAAGTTCCGTTTTCATTCCAGTTCCAAAGAAAGGCAATGTCAAAGAATGCTCAAACTACGGCACAATTGCACTTATCTCACATGCTAGTAAAGTAATGCTCAAAATTCTCCAAGCCAGACTTCAGCAATACATGAACCGTGAAATCCCTGATGTTCAAGCTGGTTTTAGAAAAGGCAGAAGAACCAGAGATCAAATTGCCAACATTCGCTGGATCATGGAAAAAGCAAGAGAATTTCAGAAAAACATCTATTTCTTCTTTATTGACTATGCCAAAGCCTTTGACTGTGTGGATCACAATAAACTGTGGAAAAGTCTGAAAGAGATGGGAATACCAGACCACCTAACCTGCCTCTTGAGAAATCTGTATGCAGGTCAGGAAGCAACAGTTAGAACTGGACATGGAACAACACTGGTTCCAAATAGGAAAAGGAGTACATCAAGGCTGTATATTGTCACCCTGCTTATTTAACTTATATGCAGTGTACATCATAAGAAACGCTTTACTGGAAGAAACACAAGCTGGAATCAAGATTTCCAGGAGAAATATCAATAACCTCAAATATTCAGATGACACCATCCTTATGGCAGAAAGTGAAGAGGAACTAAAAATCCTCTTGATGAAAGTGAAAGAGGAGAGTGAAAAAGTTGGCTTAAAGCTCAACATTCAGAAAACGAAGATCATGGCATCTGGTCCCATCACTTCATCGGAAATAGATGGGGAAACAGTAGAAACAGGTCAGACTTTATTTTTTTTGGCTCCAAAATCACTGCAGATGGTGATTGCAGCCATGAAATTAAAAGATGCTTACTCCTTGGAAGAAAAGTTATGACCAACCTAGATAGCATATTCAAAAGCAGAGACATTACTTTGCCAACTAAGGTCCGTCTAGTCAAGGCTATGGTTTTTCCTGTGGTCATGTATGGATGTGAGAGTTGGACTGTGAAGAAGGCTGAGCGCCGAAGAATTGATGCGTTTGAACTGTGGTGTTGGAGAAGATTCTTGAGAGTCCCTTGGACTGCAAGGAGATCCAACCAGTTCATTCTAAAGGAGATCAGTCCTGGTTGTCCTTTGGTAGGAATGATGCTAAAGCTGAAACTCCAATACTTTGGCCACCTCATGTGAAGAGTTGACTCATTGGAAAAGACTCTGATGCTGGGAGGGATTGGGGGCAGGAAGAGAAGGGCACGACAGAGGATGAAATGGCTGGATGGCATCACTGAGTCGATGGACATGAATTTGAGTGAATTCCGGAAGTTGGTGATGGACAGTGAGTCCTGGAGTGCTGCAATTCATGGGGTCGCAAAGAGTCAGACACGACTGAGTGACTGAACTGAACTGAGATGTATTTATTTATGTTTTAACTTTTTATTTTATGTTGTAGTATAACCAATTAACTATGTTGTAATAGTTTTGGGTGGACAGGAAATAGACTTTGTTATTTACATTGGTATTTATCTGTATCAACATCATTATTACAGGGAAAAAAAGCGTCTCTCCTGAGAGAAAGGAAATACTTGGTGTCTCAGCACTGCAAAAGTTGGCTTTGCCCACTTGCGGAATTTTAAATAGCTGGTCCCTTAGGCAAGCCATAGCTCTAAAGTGCATGTTTACAAATGTTTGTGGAATCACATCATAGTAACAGGAGAGTTAAAGTTGTAAACTTTCAAGTTACATACATTATCATCTGAATTGGGGAAATAAAGTACGGCAAGCTTGAAGCAAGCAAAGTAATAATCATATACACGGAATTTTAAAAATGTAACAATGCAAGCATACTGTTAATGGATTGGAAAAGCTATTTACAAAAATGATAATAATACCTTCAAATTAGCATCAGCAGTGTTTTTTGATGTTAGTTTATATGCTAGATATAAAAGCCCTAAGTACCATGGGACCTGCCAAGAATTTCAAAATAAATAAGGAGAAATTATAGAGTGATATAAATGTTATACAGAGAAATAATTTATAAAGAAGGTTAAAGGAGGTTATTAAAATCACATGAAGTAATAATTAAGCACATCCTCAAATAATCAATGGCAATGAACTGAAATATACCTGTTTTGCATTTTGAAAACTGAATGAACATTTTTTTTTCTTTTAAACTGAACTGACTTCCTCAGTTGTTCAAAATGGGAAGGCAATACAATGATAGAATGAGCCACGCTAATGAGTTCCTTCCAGGCAATGACTCCATCTTATTTGCTTTCATTTCTCTAGAACCAAAGGGTCGATGGCCTGACATAAAAGATAATAAGTAAATGTTTAGATAGTGAAATTGAACTGAGTCCTAATGAACACAATCATCGTAGTCAGACAGTTTTAGTTCAATTCATAGAGACATCATTTACATGCAGAATTGTCTTGGAAAATGTTATTTAATCTATCTGACTTTTTTCTCTTTAAAATAAGAATATCTGCCCCCATTTTGTCAGATCATTGTAAAGATTAAATGAGGTTATATAAATATTGAAAAAATGTGGCACACAGGGACATGTGGTCAGTACTCAGTGACAGTTGCTGTCAGTAATCCCGTCTGATTTTTAGGATATCCCTCTCTCCCAGGACTGTTCTCTAAGTTTCAGCTAAGTGCCCATCCACCCCAGGAAGCATATCTTCCCTATCCTTAGCCTGGACTGCATCTATTCTCCAGTCACCTTCAGTGCATTTATTTGCTTTCATTAATTCTTCTCATTGCATAATCTGTGATATCTAAAAATGATTTGCTTTTTCATTAAGTATGCTCCAGTATTTGACTTAAGAATAAAACATATGTCATATGTCTTCATATCTCCAATGACTGATAGTGAAGTTGCTCAGTCGTGTCCGACTCTTTGCAACCCCATGGACAATAGCCTACCAGGCTCTGCCGTCCATGGGATTTTCCAGGCAAGAATATTGGAGCAGGCTGCCATTTCCAGTTCTATTAGTGAAAGTGAAAGTCACTCAGTTGCGTCTGACTATTTGCAACCCCATGGATTTTACAGTCCCTGGAATTCACCAGGCCTGAATACTAGAGTGGGTAGACCTTCCCTGCTTCAGGAGTAGGTACAACCATTCGATTCATTTATTAAGACACAGGAAATAGTCTATCCTTATATTTCGCTGTTAATTTTTATGGATAAATCTTTGAGAGAAAATTTGATTTGAGATCATTGTGCTACAACATTTTTACAAGAAAATAAAACGTTATGATACAAAGTACTGTTGTCAATGCACTCTGAACATGGTGTCCAGGGTATCTTCTTAGCAAGTCACAAGAAGTGCATGCTCAGTTGTGTCTGACTTTTTGTGACCCCAAGGACTATAGGCCACTCATCAGGCTCCTCTGTGCATGGGATTTCCTAGGCAAGAATACTGGAGTGGGTACTATTTCCTATCCCAGGGGAGCTTCCTGACCCAGGGAATGAACCCAAGTCTCTTGTACCTCTTGCACTGGCAGGCAGATTCTTTACCAACTGTGCTACCTGGGAAGCAAGTCCTAAGAGAACTAGGAAAAAGCCAGAGAAGCACTGCTATAATAACCGTCTCAACATAGAAGTCTTTGGTTGACTCTATACATGAAATTTTCACTGTGTTTACTTAGAGTTAGGTGAATACAGTGCCTATTAACTATGAGACCCAGAAAAAGAAAAGATCAATTCATTTCCTGAATATGTGAGAGTTTAATCAGGGTATCACATAGGATAAACATATGTTGGTGCCTCTTTACAGATGAAAGAAAATAAATTTTAACTTACTTTGTGAATTATAAGCTTCAAAAAGCATGTGAAACTCCTTGGGAAAAAATGAACTCAAGAAAGAATTGGAAAAGTCATGAGTAGTAGAACCACAATAGAAACTTATAAAATATGTATATTCTTCACCTTTGGAATTTTCATCTTGGAAGGTCATTTCTATGCTATTCTCTAAAATGTTTAAGAGTTACTTTTAGAGCAGTTTAGATCAGTATTATACAATATGGCATAACTTATATACTTACTATGAAGAAATTGGGCTTGGTATTTACTCTGTTTTGGTATTTTAGAGGAAGGAGAATCACATGAAATAAGCCTCTGAAATACATTTAGTAGATTTTAGAAATTCTCATATGGCTGGATTTCCCTAAATGCAGAACCTTAGGACAAAATAAAATAAAGGAAGAAAGGGAGGGAGGAAGGAAGGGAGATAGGGAGGAAGGAAGGAGAGAAAGGAGGAAGGAAGGAAGGAAGGAAGGAAGGAGGCTTGGACACTGTTAGTAAGTTTATATAGATGAACTGAGAAGAGACATAGTGTCAGAATTCTAAGATCTCTAAGGTTGACTTCAGGGTGATTTCAAGCCAATTTGGTAGACAAAATTCCAAAGGAATTATACTTCAAATTTGAGATACAGAGAGTGCGGTCATTGAAGGAAGTATTCCAACAGCCTGAAGGACTTCAGCTCTGTTTTTATACCTACTTAACATAATCTCCTGTTATACACACTACACTGCAAGAGCTTTGTAAAAGCACATTTGTCAAATTGTTACAACCTAATGATCACACAAATATTGAGTACTTATTAAAGATTCATTTATTTACTGATAATTTCAAGAGAACGACAAGAGAAGTTCCAAAAATATTTCTGAAACACATGTAGTTAACTAGAAAAAGTAACAAGATATGATTACTAAAATGTGCACAAGCTGCTTAATGACCTGAAGGCTAATTGGAATATTGAGTTCATCTTCTCTATGGGAAACAAAACAAAATCATACCTTACACTTTCCGGCAAAGGTAACATATCCAAGATTGTGAAACAGCACAATCCCAAACAACTGTGAAGTTATTCTAACAAAGTTAAATTCCATAAGAGAGACAGATGGCTGTGACAGAGGCTTATTAGGACATGATATTAAAAAGCCTCACAATCATCATTTGTTCATTTCCAAGTATTAGATAATTTTTGTGCACATCAGTTAAAGAAGATGAAATAGCTTAAGGCATAGTTCTAAATTATTAATTAAATTCAAGGATGAGGAAGAAAAATGCATGGATTGAAAAGAAAAATTATTCCAAAGATTTGGAAGAACATAAAATCTCATATTGACACTGTTTAGTGGAAATACAAAGATCGGTGGGAAAAAATGATAACACACCAAAAAATCACTTTACTTCAAGCTCTATGACAGCTGTGAAGTCATTTCTAACCTTGGAGAATCTATTTTCAGGTAGCATGAAGAAGATAGTAGTTTCTTACTGAAGAATCACAGAGATTCTCAGATGCTCAGATAATAGCACTACAGTTATAAACATCACTTTTATAATGCATTAGAATACCAAAATAATTGTATGACTCACTTTATTACAGTTGTTGAAGCCAAACTTGCAATATAGGATGTATGCCTATATTGGGGAAATACTGGTATTTTTAAATTATTTTACTACATTTTATTTTATTTTATTTATTTTTTTTATTTTACTACATTTTAAAATGAGAAGGTTACTTAGTTTACTCTCTGGTCTTTGAATCTGGAGATCATTAATTATAAGTAAAAAACTATTCTCTTTAAAAAATACAATTAAAAAAATAAAAACAATATATCTTACTGAAGATTGAGATCCATTTTTGTAATGGATAAGATATTTTCATTTGACCTTGTCCAGAATAAACAAAACATGCAGTATTTGAAACTTCTCCTAAATAGTAGAATTATACCAAGGACATTTTTTTTTTTTCTTTTTGGTTACTGTGAAAGGTGAGTCATCAAAGCTATTATAAAAATTGAAGTTTCAGAAAACATGAAGCAATCTGATATGGAGCAATTATTTTCTTATTTACACTAATGACTTTATTAAGTCATTAAATATTTCAGAGAAATTTAATACTTTTATTATAATACTGGCTATATTTAAATTTTTATGATATACAATTAATTAAATGCCCATAATAGTTAATAATTGATATTGCACTAAACAGGATGTTGGATTCATAATAACATAGATTATTTTGAGAAAACTGAAAATTTCTGCTGTATTATTAAATAACAAATGCATGGTTTCTATAACTAAAATCAATTTACTATGACTTTACTAATCTTATTCATTTTTTAGTACCATGTGATGAGAAGTTATATATTATGCTTTTAATGTGAGTTCCTTTGAGAATCAAGAACATACAAGTTATCCACAATAGTGCCAAATTTGCTTGTCATCCCAAGAAAAAGGCATTCTATAAAAGTGAATTTTCTGTAAAATGAAATTTTAGTAATTTTAACTCCTGAAGTCCAATATTACTGATAACTATTTTATGAAAATATTTATAAGATGCTAAATATTTCTATGATTTTTTTCATAAGTTCTTTGAACATGAATTGACTTTTATTTGGTGATTGTATTATTTTAATAAACATTACGGATAATTCTTTGCTGTAATGTGTGTATGTTATACTACAAAACACTAGATTTAATCTTAGCATAGCTTAGTGCTTTTAAAATTCATGTACCTGCTTTTTTCCATCTAGTAGTTAGCACTATTACAGCTTCTGTGATAATGACTTTTGCTTATTTCTAGTTGGACTTTTTTTCAGAATCTGCCTCTACAATGTTCTATATTTAGAAATCAAATAAAATTAATGATTTATATTGTTCATACATCTAGTTAAAACCTCTCCATAAGGTGTTGAAAGTGATATCTATAATTAAAAAGAGTATATATTTCTGGTAAATAGGCAAGCATTCTATGAGCTTTCTCTGAAGTTAAAAATAACTTTCTACTTTGGGGCTCCTACCTCTATTGTGAGTTTATTGCTGTCAAATTTGAAGATAAATGAGGTGTTTGTATACATGTTAGTGACTGTTCCTCTGTGAGTTAACTGAACATAAGCAGACTCTACTGTAGAAAGGAATATTTACACAAAAGTTAAAAATCTCTCAGTTAAGTTACTAATGGTATTGTAAAAGAAGTCTGATGAATTTTTAGGGAACAAATCAGTGATTTGAAGTTCTAGAGTCCTGAAAGGATGATGCTCTGGAAAAATAAAATTGTAAAGGTTGATGAACTAAATCAACAAATATAAAATGCAAATAGATGATGAAGAAAAACCTGCTTAAACTCACAGTTGAAAGCCATGTGACTCAGTTTTGATCAATAAGATGAAAACAGAAGTCTGATAAGGATGCTAGGAAATGTTCTGCTCTTCCATAAAGAAACAGACTTGACTATCATTGTCCTTTTCACCTTCATCCTACCCTGAACATTGATTTAACATCTAAAGCTCAATAATCATTCTGCTATCTGGAAGGCAAAAATAAGTTGAGGGGAATCAGGAAGATACTGTAACTGACATCATTAAGACACTGAACCAAGTTTGATAACTGTGTACCCTCGATTTACTGCAGAAAATATTTCTAACTGCTGAAAGCATTGGCTGGCATTTGTTATAAACTGAGATAAAATGGACAAACCTAGGAAATAAATGTTACTGTTGTATGGGAAATAACTTTTGATTCTTTGCTGAAACAAATGGCAAGGCTTTGCAGCTTGCCATAAATTCAGTACTCTAATTTAGAGAAGACAGAATTGGTGGAAGCCTGTTCAATAATCTGGCAAGACAGGATTAAATATCAACTGTGTTGCTTTCTGGCTCTGTGTCCTTGGGTAATTTAGATAGTATTACAGGCCTCAATCTAAAAATGGAAGAATGATCTCTGTTCGTTTCCAAGGCAAACCATTCAATATCACAGTAATCCAAGTCTATGCCCCATCCAGTAATGCTGAAGAAGCTGAAGTAGAACAGTTCAGTGAAGACCTATAATACCTTGTAGAACTAATACCCACAAAAGATGTCCTTTTCATTATAGAGGACTGGAACACAAAAGTAGGAAGTCAAGAGTTGCCTGGAGTAACAAGCAAATTTATCCTTGAAGTACAAAACTAAGCAGGGCAAATGTGAATACACTTTGTTAAAAAAAATGCACTGGTCATAGCAAATACCCTCTTCCAACAACACAAGGGAAGATTCTGCACATGGACATCACCAGATGATCAACACTGGAATCAAATTGATTATATTCTTTGCTGCTAAAGATGGAGAAGCTCTATAAAGTCAGCAAAAACAAGACCAGGAGCTGACTGTGGCTCAAATCATGAACTCGTTATTGCCAAATAGAGACTTAAATTGAAGAAAGCAGGGAAAACCATTATACCATTCAGGTATGACCTAAGTTAAATCATTTATGATTACACAGTGGAAGTAACAAATAGATTCAAGGGATTAGAACTGATAGATGGAGCGCCTGAAGGACTATGGACAGAGGTTTGTGATATTGTACAGGAAACAGTGATCAAGACCATCCCAGAGAAAAAGAAATGCAAAAAGGCAAAATGGTTGCCTGAGGAGGCCTTATAAATAGCAGAGAAAAGAGAAGCTAAAGGCAAAGTAGAAAAGGGAAGATATACTCATTTGAATGTAGAGTTCCAAAGAATACCAAGGAGAGATAAGAAAGCCTTCCTCAGCAATCAATGCAAAGAAAAAGAGGAAAACAATAGAATGGGAAAGACTAGAGATCTCTTCAAGAAAATTAGAGATACCAAGGGATTCATGCAAAGACGAGCACAATAAAGGACAGAAACGGTATGGACCGAAAAGAAGCAGAAGATACTAAGAAGAGGTGGTAAAAATACACAGAACTATACTAAAAGGTTCTCCATGACCCAGATAACCATGGCGGTCACTCATCTAGAGCCAGACATCCTGGAATGTGAAGTCAAGTGGGCCTTACTTAGGAAGCATCACTACGAGCAAAGCAAGTGGAGGTGATGGAATTCCAGTTGAACTATTTCAAATCTTAAAAGATGATGCTGTGAAAGTGCTGCACTTAGTATGCCAGCAAATCTGGAAAACTCAGCAGTGGCCACAAAACTGGAAAAAGGTCAGTTTTCATTTCAATTCCAAAGAAAAGCAATGCCAAAGAATGTTTAAACGACTGCACAATTGCACTCATCTCACACACTAGCAAAGTAATGATCAAAATTCTCTAAGCCAAGCTTCAACAGAACATGAACCATGAAATTCCAGATGTTCAAGCTGGATTTAGAAAAGGCAGAGGAACCAGAGATCAAATTGCCAACATCTGCTGGATCATTAATAAAAGCATGAGAGTTCCAGGAAAACATCTACTTTTGCTTTATTGACTACGCCAAAGTCTTTGACTGTGTGGATCACAAAGAACTGTGGAAAATTCTGAAAGAGATGGAAATACCAGACCACCTCAACTGCCTCCTGAGAAATCTGTATGCAAGTCAAGAAGCAACAGCTAGAACTGAACATGGAACAACAGACTAGTTCTAAAGAAGTACATCAAAGCTATATAGTGTCACCATAATTTAACTTATATGTAGAGTACATTGTCCAAAATGCAGGGCTGGATGAAGCACAAGCTGGAATCAAGATTGCTGGGAGAAATATCAATCACCTCAATATGCAGATGACACCACCCTTATGGCAGAAAGTGAAGAAGAACCAAAGAGTCTCTGGATGAAATTGAAAGAGGAAGGTGAAAATGTCTGCTTAAACTCAAAAGTCAGAAAATTCAGATCATGGCATCCGGTTGCATCACTTTATGACAAATAGATGCGCAAACAATGGAAACAGTGACAGACTTTATTTTCTTGGGCTCCAAAATCACTGCAGATAGTTACGGCAGCCATGAAATTAAAAGACACTTGCTCCTTGAAGAAAAGCTATGACTAGCCTTAACAGCATATTAAAAAGCAGGCTTACTTTACCAACAAAGATCCGTCTAGTCAAAGCTATGGTTTTTCCAGTAGTCATGTACGGATGTGAGAGTTGGAGTATAAAGAAGGCTAAGCACCGAAGAATTGATGCTTTTAAAGTGTGGTGTTGGAGAAGACTCTTGTGAATTCCTTGGACTGCGAAGAGATTCAATCTGTCAATACTAAAGGAAATCAATCCTGAGTATTCATTGGAAGGACTGATGCTGAAGCTAAAACTCTAATACTTTGGCCACCTGATGTGAAGGACTGACTCATTGGAAAAGACCCTGATCCTGGGAAAGATTGAAGAAGTGAGGAGAAAGAGATGACAGAGGATGATATGGTTGGATGGCATCATCAATGCGATAGACATCAGTTTGAATAGGCTCTGGGAGTTGGTGATGGAAAGGGAAGCCCGGCATTCTGAAGTCCGTGGGATCGCAAAGGGTCAGATACATCTGAGCGACTGAACTGACTGACTGACAAGCCTCAGGTTTCTGTTACACCAGATATACCTACCTTATAATATCTGGAGCAGATTAAATGTCCTAACACATATAAAAGGCACATCGGAATGCCTGGCATAGAGTCAGTGGTCTATATTTTTGATTTGTGCATACTGTTAGATATATCCATTTTTTATAGACTATATAAGATTGAATAAATTAATAATAATGAGAATACAATTAAATATAACTGCTCTGTCTTTTAGAATATTTACTTGATTTATTAGGAGTTTATTAAGTCTTATGAAGTATCTGGAACTCAGTTGCTAGAAACACTGAGATAGTTAGAACAAAATTATTTCAAGAGATATAGAATATCAAGGAACATAACGATGAAAACAAAGCATAGTAAATACTAAAAATATAGCTATGGACATGTATTAAAGGAATAAAGAGAGGAGTACACTTAGAACTTTCCTTTATTTAGAATGGCTGGGCCGTCAGATACTTGTACTGTTAAAGGAAACACTGCAGCCATGAAATCAAAAGATGCTTTCTCCTTGGAAGAAAAGTTATGACAACTTAGACAACATATTAAAAAGTAGACACGTTACTTTGCCAACAAAGGTGCATTAGTCAAAACTGGTTTTTCCAGTATGGATGTGAGAGTTGGACCATAAAGACAGCTAACACTGAAGAATTGATGCTTTTGAACTGTGCTGTTGGAGAAGACTCTTAAGAGTCCCTTGGACTGCAAGGCAATCAAACAAGTCAATCCTAAAGGAAATCAATACTGAGTATTTATCAGAAGGACTGATGCTGAAGTTGAAGCTCCAATACGCTGGCCACTTGATATGAAAAACTGACTTATTAGAAAAGATTGAAGGCAAGAGAAGGTGATGACAGAGGATGAGATGGTTGGATGGCATCACTAACTCAATGGATATGAATTTGAACAAGCCCCAGGAGTTGATGCTGAACAGGGAAGCCTGGCATGTTAAAGTCCATGAGTCACAAAGAGTTGGACACGACTGAGCGACTGAACTGAAATGAAGACAATGGAACGAGGGATAAAATTACATTTCAGGCAGAGGATGAGCATTTATAGAGGCAAGGAGATGCACAACATTGTGGCCCGTTTTGGAAAATATAACCACTTATGCATGGCTGTGATAGAGGCTTATGTGGAGAAGTGGAAAGAATGAAAGAGAACATATTCCTGGAATTAGATTAGAAAGTTCCTTTTATAGCTCTCACAGCTTGGATTTCAAATCAGTATAAAGAGTGGTTTTCAAATTATGTGCCATAGAATTCAATTATTCCACAGAAGCCTCTCAGGGCCTCTAACTTATATGAGAAAAAGGATGAGCAGGTGCAGTTTGAGGATTCACTCCTCATTTTAACCAATTTTTTCATTTTTTGTTAAAACGTACATACATAACTAGGTATTATACATGATTGCTCTTGAAAAAGAGAGAAGGCTGCTGAAAAAAATAAAGACCCTAATCATCAAGTGACACATTATATTTTCATACTTTCTATGCGAAGGTTATTCTGACAATAATTTGAGGAATGTTCATGTAAAGGACATTAATAATCAGTGTGATAAATTAGATTAAATGGACTTGAATTAAAACTCTGAAAGTGGGAATAGAGAGGAAGTAGTGTTTGTGATAGATTTAGGAGACAGAATCAACATTTTGGGAGATTTGATACAAAGATCTTAAAAATCTTTTCTATCATGCCTACTAAAAATAATTGTGGAAATTTTTATTGGTCTTCAGATATTATTATATTGATTTCCACTTTTATTTGAAGTTTGAATACCTATAAATAATAGAATATCTGCAAAGTTTTAAAAATTGACATTTTGAAAGAAACTTCATTGTCATACAATATATACAGCAGAATCTAAATTCCATACCAAGTTGATTCAAATACTTACTTGAAACAAAATTAAAAGATTTCAACAACTATAAATTTATCTCACTACTTTTACTCCTTAAATCTACCCTAATAAAAATATTGAAAGTTTTATTGGTCATTAAGTACTATTGTTCTTCAACTTTAAAATGTACATTAAAACTTTAAAATTCTCTTCATTTTGGTGGCCATAAAATTCTAAGAGTTACATTTTACAGGATAAAATAACATTTGTCAAAAATAAATGAAATGATAGTTATGTAAGATGAATAAGTTTAGAGATCTAAAGTATAACATAAGATAATAGTTAATAACACTGCACTGACTACTGAAAATTTTACTGAAACATAGGTTTAAGTTCCTATAATTACACAAAAATTTTGGTAAGTATATGAGGAAATATGCTAACTAGTTTGACTAATAATTGTATTTTTCTATGGATATGTATATCAAATCATCATGTTCTGCAGTTTATACATAATTTTATTTAAAAATAAATGAAAAAATAGGTGAAAACATATCTCAATGAACGTAAGGGACTGATTACATTAAATATTCACACTAGTAAAAAAAAAAAAAACAGCATTTTTATACCTAAGAAGTCAATTTGTTCCTAAGCTTGCTCTAATTGTATATTATTTTGTTCTAAGAAATTATGATTCTGATAGTATATTAAACTATGCATATTTGCAGATTAAAAGTTGCTAACAAATGCTGCACTGTTTCTTTCATTTCTAGACTATTTGGTTGTAGGGTAAATTATTTTGCCATTAAAATGAGATAATACTCAATATATTTTAGTTATCCAACATTAATAAATCTTTGTAAAATATCAGATGTGACAAAATAAGAGCTGCATGATCATTCTAAATAAAATATATATTACATGCCCTTCTAAATAAAGTGTAGTAAATTAAACTATTTTTGTTTTGAATAATTTTTTTCCATGTTTCCTTCTAACTAAAAAGAAAAGTTGCTTCTATACAACTTTCAGGGAGAGGGATAGACCAATTCTTCACTTGCCACAATCTTTCAATTACAAATGATCACAAGGAATAAGATGAAAGATGTAGCTTTGCTGAACACCCACAGTGAGTGGGCCAACAGAGGAAAAGAGAACTTTCAAAGTCATTGCTGGTTGAAAGTCTCCAGCGGGCTGTCTCCTGGGTAATTCATTGCTTTAGGGAGGAAGGAAGAATAAGACACCTGTCTATTTGATAGCTGTTCTTTCTACTGGGAGTAGGAAGCTGTTTTTTGAAGTGAAAGTCGCTCAGCCATGTCCGACTCTTTGCGACACCACGGACTAAAGAGCCCATGGAATTCTCCAGGCCAGAATACTGGAGTGGGTAGCCTTTCCCATCTCCAGGGGATCTTCCCAACCCAGGGATCGAACCCAGGTCTCCTGCCCTGCAGGCGGATTCTTTATCAGCTGAGCCACAAAGAAGTTGCTTAATCCTAAAAAAAATTACAAATGAAGAGGTGTGTAATTTATGTGAGAATAAAGTTGTCATTAGTTATAAGAATTCAAAAGTTGACTGTGTGGGCTTTTTGAATGGCTGTGTACCCCCACAATTCTCTAGAGAAAAAAAAATGGTCATATAAATTATGAAATGTAATTGAAGAATGTTATATGGACAGAATTAATGGAATTCTCAATAGCTGGATACAATCTTGAAATGTTATTGTCTTATCATATTTCATAAATTTAAATTGAGCAAGGAATAATTCCTGTTGAAGAGACTGATTTAACAAGCATGAACATAGCCTGTGGTGAAAGCTAGGCACTTGTAATACAAAACATAAAGCTAATGATTCAGGAAAGAGTGTTTTAATGAATACTGAGAACTGTGAACACATATTCAAAATACAAAAGGATTTGGATTGGATACATACAGTTGAGCTATGGGTCAAAATATTACAGATTAATAGTTAAGAGCATTGGTATAAAATGTGGGTTCTGTGCTAATGCTTTATACACACTTGCATTTGATTCTGAAATCATCCTAAATGGAAATGACTTATTATTTTTATAATATTTTAGGAAAATAAAATATATTTTCATATATCTTATTTTAAAATTTTTATGTTGTATTCAAAAATGATATATCTGGGTCTCTCATCTCATCTATTTAATATATCTTAAATAATAAAAATCACATTTTTCTCTTCCTAATTAGTTCATGGTGTTACACATGTGCATTTGTGTGTCTCTCCATGTATGTATTTAAAAAAAATACTGTCATATTACTTTTGTGGGGATTTTTCTCTGCTAGGATGACTAAAAGTGCAATGCAATGTGATATCTGGATTATGGCAACTGTTATTAGTCTGAATAGTTTAATTTAAACTGCATCAGAATTAACTATGATATTCCAACAATATTTCCAACAAAATTCCATTGCAATGTTAATCTAGGGTTTGACTGGTTGTCAGAATATTTCTACTTTTGTAGTGGAGTGATTCTTCTCTTTTTCCTTCTCCTTCTGATTCTTATTGAAAAATATTATTTTTATAAAAATATGATTTAAATTAATCTTACCAGGTTAAGGGGTATATAAATATGATCTATAATGTAACCTAAAATTTACAAGCAAGGAAGTTACTTTGCAAGCAGTACTTTGGTTAGTGTGATCTTTACAAAAATCTATTGGGATTATAAAAATCTGTAAATACATAAAGTAATAGCTTGGAATCAAATTGCCTAGGTTACGTATTAGCATCTCAAATACTTTTATATACACTTAGTTTTTCTTAGCATCTTTTCTTCATATGTGAATAGGAAACAATAGCCATATTTACTGTTAGTGTATAAGTTAATTATTATGTTTATGTGATTACTCTGAATAAAAAAGAAGATTCCCTTAGCAACTGGCTGACATATGCTTGGTAAATGATATCATATATAAGAAATAAAAAATTATAGTAGTATAAGAATAAATGGTACTAAGATTAACATACATAGAATCTATAGACTGTCAGAGAACAGCAAAGTGAGTTATTCACAGTACAAATGTGGCTGGCTGGCTAAGCTATAGTTTATTCATTTACCAAATATATCAAGTGCTTTATTTCATAATGGTACTGCTAGTTTCCTAAGGAACTCCCTCCTCTCAGGGAAACAGACGTTAAGGAAACCCCCTAAATAAATATATACTTATTAGAGGAAAGAAAATACACATAAATGTATAAAAAGAATCTCTTTATCAATAGCTATCTCAAGATTCTTGGGTGGAGCTTATATGGTTGAGACTACTAACTGCATTTATCATCTTATTTATTTTCTTGGCCAAGAAATGTTCTTATGTGTTCCTTAGAACTGTGACTTTCAGTAGATCCATACCAATGGTTGTGAAGGGTAAGTAGTTACAAATATTGAAAAGTACCTACAATAGTTAACAAAGAAATGTCTCATACCATTCACTAGCTTACAATGTATACTAAGGGGAAAATTATTAATCAGTACAATAAAATTACTCTAAATACAAATATAAGTAAGAACACAAAAAATTTTTCTTTCTCAGAGGATAAGGAAAAGAAGAAGAGAAAGTAAATCAATTTAAAAAACTATTGAAATTAAAACATAAAAACATTAGATACTAAGCAACAACTTTACAACCCACGTGTAAAAAGTTAATGTTACTAGAGTAGTATAAAAAACTTTGTAGGAAACATCTTTCTCTAGTTTTTCTTAGTAATACTTTCTACAAAACAAATACAAATCTCTTTCCATCTCATTGAAAACTGAACTACTGTCTGTCCAAGATGAATAAATGGTGTTTTTCAGAAGACCTTTGTCTCAAATCTATCTAACAGAGTACATTTGAGTCTAAATGTTGGATGAAGTGAAGTGAAGTCACTCAGTCGTGCCTGACTCTTTGCGACCCCGTGGACTGTAGCCCACCAGGCTCCTCCGTCCATGGGATTCACCAGACAAGAATACTGGAGTGGGTTGCCATTTCCTTCTCCAGGGAATCTTCCCAACCCAGGGATCGAACCCAGGTCTCCCACATTGCAGGCAGATGCTTTAACACTGAGCCACCAGGGATAGATATATTCTAAAACTAATTACTGGATTTTCATTTCAAGAATCATGAGTGACTGCTGGACTGCTTCTCTAAACTATTTTTCACTTAACACTTTAGTTGTTGGAGAAGGCAATGACACCCCACTCCAGTACTCTTGCTTGGAAAATCCCACGGACAGAGGAGCCTGGAGGGCTGCAGTCCATGGGGTCGCTAAGAGTCAGACACAACTGAGCGACTTCACTTTCACTTTTCACTTTCATGCATTGGAGAAGGAAATGGCAACCCACTCCAGTGTTCTTGCCTGGAGAATCCCAGGGATGGGGGAGCCTAGTGGACTGCCATCTACGGGGTTGCATAGAGTCAGACACGACTGAAGCGACTTAGCAGCAGCAGTAGCAGCATATAAATTTATAAGTATGCAAAATGAAAAATATTTCCTAGAGACTCATAAGAGTCTAGGTCTAGGACTGTTAAACTCCTTTTAGATTCTTTCATCTTAAAGGGAAATTGCTGGAACTCCAGAGTACCCACAGTTCCTATATTTTGGTATGTCAAGTATTTTTCTTATATGTTCTTTTACTAGTGAATGAGTCACCTCGTTAACATCCACAGCAGGCTGAGGCCAACAACTGGATTAAGCCTTGTACTGCTTTGTGTGATTGAAGTTTACTATTCAGAAACTGAAAGCATGGAAATATCTTTTATTCCAACATGCTTTAATTTATTCTATAAACATAATCATGTATCCTCTGGATGGATTTTAATTCTGTTGACAAAGTCCCTTTTTCAAGACATCTTTTCTATTCCATGATACTCTGACATCTAGATAAATGAATTTTCAAATGAGGGAGTTTTTGCCTGTCAGAGGACATCTGGTGACATCGGGAGATATTTTCGCTTTCTCAAATGAGTGAGAGGGGAACACTACTAGCATCTAGTGGGTAAAGGTCAGGAATGCTGCTGCACATTGTACAGTGACCAGCATAATCACAACAAAGAACTATCTGGCCCTAAATGTCAACTGTGCCAAGGTTGAACAACTGATCTACAACACAGAAGACATGACAATATGGACAGAAGCTGAAGTTGAAAAAATGAAATAAATAAAGCCTGTGAAATATTTTGTGTGACAAGGACAGTTTGTCTAACGAACAAATCATTCTCATTCCTTCTCTGCTAACAGAACCGAATGTTCAGCAGCTAGCAAATTGCCTAGCCCCAGGAATAAATTATAATCAGATAAAACTAAACATGGCAGGCCTTCCTCTTTGCTAGTAATTGGCCTAAAAGAGGAAGTGAAACTTTTCTAACCAAGGATATTTGCTGGAGACATCTTAGAATGCTGGAATCTTCACTCTATTAAAGGAGAAAAATTTACAAAGTGAAAATCCTTTTTTTTGTTCTCTTTTCCTCCATTCTGTCCTCAGGTTCTGTTATGAGAGGACATGACATCTGAAGCTAGATTAGCTATTTTATAAACATGAGGGATCAAGCCTGTGATTCATACCTAACACTCAAAAGATTTTAAAGTCTAATATCTTTGATGTTCTAAAACCATATTTACAGAATATGACTAAGTAAAAACATGTAAGGTGGCCATATTCAGCATAACTAGATGGCTGATAGCAACACTTCTGCTGATAATAAAAATAACATATGTAAAAATACAGAAACAGTTTTTTGTGTTTTTAAATTAATTTATTCATTTTTAATTGAAGGATAAAACTTTGTTTTCTCTCAAACCTCAACATGAATCAGCCATAGGCATACATATGTTCCCTCCTTCTTGAACCTCCCTCTCATATCCTTCCCCATCCTACCCCTCTAGGTTAATACAGAGCCCCTGTTTGAGTTCCCTGAGTCATACAGCAGTTCCCATTGGCTATCTATTTTATGGTAAAGAGAAACTGTTCTTTGAAGATATCAGAGAAAAACCAAGGCATCCAACACTTGAGAATCCAAGATCTCAGACAGAAAGTAAGTTCAATGAGGTGTATTTTCTATTCAGTGCTGCTTTTCCTCTACCAAACATTTACTGATAAACATATACAGGGCTGCAAAATATTTTAAGAGTCAGGTTTTTATAGCAAATGAAACTGCAGAGAAGGAATAAAATCATTCTGTGCATGATTCCACCTGAAGGCATTTACTAATTTCTAATCTCCATGTGAACCATGATTAAGAGGCTGAATACTGAACAGAAAGTGGTTATTAAAGGGCAAAAAGCAAAGTTGAGGTTTGTTTGTGTGGTTTTTTTTTTTTTTTTTTTTTTGGCATTTTTCATTGCTGAGAAATCAACAACTGGAGCTAAGGGTCTGCTCACACCCTCCGGCCACAAAAAAAAAAAAAAAAAAATCAGGTTAAAAACTCTTGTTTTCAGTTGAGAACTCAGACAGCTGAAGTCTTGGGAGCAAAGTGAAGACATACCAGCCATGAAAAGAAAAAAAATTAAAATCCAAAAACTGATAGTATTTCAGTTTCTCATTGGATCTATCTTATCTATCCATATTTCCTGCCTATCAGAAGGAAGACAATCCTGTCTGAAAGAATATAATGTCATCTAGAGACTGTATTTTCAATCATAATATCTCACATTTGATATAAAATTATCAAATAGATCACAGCAAGACATCAAAAAGAAAAAGCAAACAAGAGACTAAATAAACCTATATTTATTACATATAGCTACATATATTTTTACATGTAGTATATAACTCCAGATATTAGCACTAGTAGAAGTGGGGCTTAACAAGTTTTCCCTGGTAGCTCAGATGGTAAAGAATCTGTCTGCAGTGCGGGAGACCCAGGCTCAATTCTTGGGTCAGGAAGATCTCCTAGAGAAAAAAAATGGCTACCCACTCCAGTATTCTTGCCTGGAGAATTCCATGAACAGAGGAGCCTTGCAGGCTACAGTCCATGGGGTCGAAAAGAGTCAGACATGACTGAGCTACTTTGAATGTCTTTTATAATGAAGTCTAATGTGTATATAAAATATGAGGAAAGGTAACACAATTTATTAGAAATCTATAATGGTTAATAAATACACAATAAAGAATACTAGAACTGAGAAATACAACTAAAAGCATTATATATATATATTAAAGGCAGTTCAGTTAGACACAGAAGAAAAGGGAAGTCATATTTCTAAAGATAAATCAGTGGAAAATAATACAAATTGAGGTGGATACAATAAAAAGACAGTAAATTCAAGAAGAATGCATAAAATACAATTTGAATCATGGTAAAAGTAAAAATATATATCTAGCTTCAATATGAGTATCAGAGTTAAAGAGAATGAGGCAAAAGTTATCTGAATAGATACAGCCTATGAGTTTCTGGGAATTTCAGATGATAACAAACCCCAAATCCAAAGTTGCTTATGCCAAGGAATATAATATTTAATATTAAAATCCCTAAGAATATTATGGTCAAGCTGCTACTGAATACTAAAGGAAGACATCTGAAGTGTGGTTAATATTCTATATTTTGATGTGGCAAGGGTCATATATTCAAAGCTATGGTTCTTCTAGTAATAATGTACAGATGTGAGAGTTGGAGCATACAGAAGGCTGAGCATGGAAAAATGGATGTTTTTGAACCTTGGACTGCAGGAGATCAAACCAGTCAATCCTAAAGGAAATCAGTCCTGAATATTCATTTGAAGGACTGATGCTGAAGCTGAAACTCCAATACTTTAGCCACCTGATGCAAAGCACTGACTCATTGGAAAAGACCTCGATGCTGAAAAAGATTGAGGGCAGGGGGAGAAGGGGACAACAGAGGATGAGATGGTTGAATGGCATTACCAACTCAATGGATGAGTTTGAGTAAACTCTGGGAGACGGTGAAGGACAGGGAAACCTGGCATCCTGTACTCCATGGTGTTGTAAAGAGTCAGCCACGACCTAGCGACTAAAGAACATTTATTTCGTATAAGTACAACAAACAGCAGACTCAAGATTTGTGTATATTATTTACACGTACATTATTCTTCACTTAAATGATTATCAGTAATAGACCTTTATAATTTCTCTAATTTGTAGAAAAATTTACAGCTTATAGATATTAAATAACTATCAGTAGCTCTGCTACTATGTGCAGGTGAAATCTTAAAAATTAAATCAGCATGGAATTAACATGTTTATGTCTTTATTTCAGAAAAATAGTTAAACCCTTGATGTGTAGAATGGATTACATGGTGCCATTCTGTTGGCAAAAAGATTGGTTTGGTTTGAAATTGACTGCATTGTTTGCTCAATAATTTCCTTATAAAATTGGCAATGCATTCCTCTGAGTTGGCATAATACTGTGATTTGTTCTGGTAATGCCATTCAACTAATGATCACCAGGAAATCCTGCAGTTGAACAAACTGGGTTTACTACTGACAACAGTGAGGGAGAGTATACTCCATAGGGAAACATCAGAAATCAAGAAAGAAGGTCATATCAAGACTTTGTTACAGGATTTCTGACTTCGTTGGATAGTTTTGGGGAGAATCTATGCCTGTGACCAATTGCTGTGAATGGGATGGGGCGAGAAAGTGAGGTCAATTATATGACTGGGTATCTCAATAAATCTTATCTATAGGAAGAGAATACTACAGTAAGGATAAAGCTTTGATTGCCAAAGGAGTATTGGCAACTCAGAGGAAGAAAAAGTGTTTGGTATCTTATGGGTTTCACAGTGATCCCATTTTTCTCTTACTTTTTCATGGTCTCAGAGTGACCTCATTTGACACAGATATTCTGTGATATTGTTTGTGTCCAACAGAACTACATGATTTAGATGTAAAACTTCACCAACTGGGGTAACATTGAGACTTAGATGTGAGGTCAGATCAGTTCCCTGATATCCGGGGATGTTTCGTTCTTTCTCAACATCACGGAAATACCATATATATTCTTGATTTTCCTAGAGTCACAATAACTTATCTGACTCATTAGAGAGTAATAATAAGCTCGTAGGACTAACTATACAAGGAAAAGAGGAAGGGATTCAAGAAGAGTAATAAATAAATAAAGACATACAAACTGACAAACGATGTGTGTGTGTGTGTGTGTGTGTGTGTGTGTATGATTGCATGCTCAATGGCTAAATCATGTCTGACTCTGCAATGCCAATGGACTGCAGCCCATCAAACTCCTCTATCCAGGGGATTTCCCAGGCAAGAATACTTGAGTGGGTTGCCAGCCTTCCTCCAGGTGATCTTTCAGACCCAGGGATCGAGCCTGCATCTCTTAGTTCTCATGCATTAGCAGGTGGGTTCTTTACCACTAGCACCACCCGGTGTCTTCCCTAGTGACTCACTCGGTAAAGAATCCTCCTCCCATGCAGGAGACCTGAGTTCAATCCCTGGATCTGGAAGATCTCTTGGAAGATGAAATAGCAACCTATTCCAGTATTCTTGCCTGGAGAATTCCATGGACAGAGAAGCCTGACAGGCTACAGTCCATGGGGTTGCAAAGAGCTGGACATGGCTGAGCAACTACATACACACAAAGTACCACCTGGGAAGCCTATACATATATATGTATGTATATATACACATACATAAAGAATAAAGATAGCACCAGGTCGTGTTCGAGTCTTGTGACCCCATGAATCCTCTGTCCATAGGCTCCTCTATCCATAGGCTTCTTCAGGCAAGAAAGAATACTGGAATGTGTTGCCATTTCCTTCTTCAGGGGAACTTCCTGGCCCAGGAATTGAACTCAGGTCTCCTGCATTGCAGACAAATGCTTTACAGACTGAGCTATATGGGAAGTCCCATATATATATGTGCATACATATACATATATAAATATATAGTAAGAAAAAATAATGCTGTCTGTATCATCCATCTTCCATAAAAGGAATAGGATCAACTCGGTTTCTAAAGAACAGCTGGAAGAAAATACATTCATACACTGTATCCTTCTACAGAAAGCCAGAATGGAAAGCTGTGGTTAGAGACCTGGACACAGAAGCAACTGAGCAGGAAAAGGGGAGATATGCTCAAGATACATTTGTTCATCTAGGAATACTTATTTGGGGAATCACAGCTATCAACCTTATTCCAGTTTAGCAAACAACTCATAACCAATCAAATTTATAAGATCGTGTAGATTTGGACAAACTAATCCAAGAATAACCTATGTGGAGTAAAGAGCAGAAGGACCTTCCTAAGTGTTTGAAACTTATAAATCTGAGATATTTACAAGAAGCAATAGAAGACTCAATGATAACAGATTAAAATATTCACCATGATTGAAGTGTGGTCTAAAGTTACATTAAATGTGAATTAGAAAAGTAAGGTTATATTTATTTCAAAAAACAAATTATTTTTTATTTTACTTTAGTGTGACAGCAAGGTAAAATTTATAACCTATATAGTCTTCTTATTTCTCAGCACAGAAATACCAATAATTAAATGTTCTGTCCCTAAACTATTTCTGGGACACACTCATATATGATATCACTGTTTTTGGGGGGACTTCTCTGGTGCTTCAGATAGTAAAGAATCTGCCTTCAATGTAGGAGACCCAGGTTAGATTCCTGGGTTGGGAAGATCTCCTGGTGAAGAGAATGGCTACCCACCCCAGTATAACTGCCTGGAGGATTCCATGGACAGACGAGCCTGGTGAGCTACAGCCCATGGTGTCACAAAGAGTCAGACATGACTGAACGACTAACACTTTCACCTTCACTGTGTTTTAGGATTGGTATGACAATAATATTCATCTATTTCTGTATCACAATTTGCCCTTCATATTCTCCAGATTTTACTTACGGAAAAGAATTATTGATAAAATGTAAAAAGTATGTATTAAAATACTAGCTTGTCAGGCATCTTAACTAAGGGTAGGGGGTAAAATCAATATTAAACCCAGGTCACTAATTGTGGCCT
Organism: Oryx dammah; assembly: GCF_014754425.2. Lineage (NCBI taxonomy): Eukaryota > Metazoa > Chordata > Mammalia > Artiodactyla > Bovidae > Oryx > Oryx dammah. The sequence continues at coordinate 56,191,539 of NW_024070186.1, forward strand.
TGGTGACACACTGAGTGAAGCAAGGGTAGAAATTGCCAATAGAAGACTGAGAAAAGATTGATGTATTCAAAGTCCTTGTCTTTAAAGTTGCTATTTGAGGCATCTTGCTGTTCACAGGGGAAGGCTTCTAGCACTATCATCACAAGGATGGGACACATCAAGGGAAGCTTGTGAATAAGAACTATACAGATTATAGATATTTGATGCTTTAAATCTTTGTAAAATATATGCAAACTGGAAACAGAGTCAATAAACACACTGAGTACATTATTTATGCTTTCAATATATTTTATCTCAGGTTAATAAGGCTTCCCAAGTGGCATGAATGGTAAAGAACCTGCCTGGCAATGCAGGAGACTTAAGAGATGCAAGTTCAATTTGCAGGTCAGGAAGATATCCTGGAGGAGGGCATGTCAACCCACTCTAGTATTCTTGCCTGGAGAATTTCATGGACAAAGAGCCTGGTGAGCTACAGTCAACAGGGTTGCAAAGAGTTGAATACAGCTGAAATAACTTGGCAAGTATGCATGCAATATGGTTTATTATAATGAAGAAGCATTGGTTCTGAAAGAGAACCACATAAAAGACCGATATAACAAGATGTACTAGGGTGAATATTGTCTCTATAAAAGATAAGGCCACCCGGAACCTCAGAGTATTACTTTAACTAGAATGAAGTCTTGCAGATGCTATTAGACAAGAATCTCAATATGAGATGATCCTGGATTATGGAGGAGCCTGGTGGGCTGCAGTCCATGGGGTCGCTAAGAGTCTGACATGACTGAGCGACTTCACTTTCACTTTTCACTTTCATGCATTGGAGAAGGAAATGGCAACCCATTCCAGTGTTTTTGCCTGGAGAATCCCAGGGACGGAGGAGCCTAGTGGCTACCATCTATGGGGTCGCACAGAGTCGGACACGACTGAAGCGACTTAGCAGCAGCAGCAGCAGCATGGTTGGTCTTAAATCCAGTAACACATTCTTAGAAGAGATAATAAGAAACACAAATGAGAAGGCCATGTGAAGACAGGAAGAGATTAGAATTATGCTGTGTATTGTGCTTAGTCGCTCAGTCATGCCTGACTCTTTGCCATCCTGTGGACTGTAGATCACCAAACTCCTCTGGCCATGCAATTCTCCAAGCAAGAATACTGGAGTGGGTTGCCACGCCCTTCTCCAGGGGATCTCCCCAACCAAGGGATCGAACAAAGTCTCCAGGTTTGCAGGCAGATTCTTTACCTACTGAGCAGGCAGATTCTTTACCTACTTGTTTTAGCCACCAGGGAAGCTAAAACAAGTCGAAGAATGCCCAGAACTAGAAGAGGTACAGGAATCTCCCGGGAGCCTCCAGAGGGAGTACAAACCTGCTGATAATTTGATTTCAGAATGCCAGCATCCAGAACTGTGAAAGAATGCATTTATGTGGTTTAAGCCACAAGGTCTGTGGTAGTTTGTTGTGGCAGCCCTAGGAAACTAAAACACAACATAAAATGTCAAATCCTCTATCATGTTATAGGTAATAAGTAAAGGCAAAAAAAAAAAAAATCACATGCCTTTGATCCAAGAATATAGCTCATTCAAAAGAACAGACAGAATAGAAATTACTAAAACTTAAACGCATAGTTGAAAAAAATGTTTTGCAATACATTGTGTTGGTCCTATTCAGAGTGGCCTTTAACAGCTTCATTGTAAATAGAAGTGTATTATTTATCCCACACCCTAGGTAAGAGTCTTTTCTAAGGAAGGACAGGGCTTTCATTTTGTTTTTGCTTGTTTGCTTTCTTGTTCTTTCTTTTTCATTTTTAGAAATATGTGGACCTTATCAGATCATTCAGAGGAAAACTCTCTATGTTATATAGGGCTGTCTATATATATATATCAACACTACCTTTCATCAACCTCTCTCTCTAAAGCAATGGCTTCCTTTTTTCTTCATGAAGCAGCCACATCTTAGGCTCCTTTCTAGATCATATCAAAATAAACATTTGTGCTGTGGATGATATAGCCCTGCAATATTTTTCTCCCCACATTTCCTACTACAATCTTCTTTGTCCCTTCTCTCCCAGGCGCAATGGGTGCCCTTTCTGTTTCTTGAGCACACAAGACACACTGCCTCTTCTGTGCCTCCTCCCATCCTGGAAAACTCTCCAGGTAGTCTCCTTGCCCTTTACTCCATCTCATTTGAAATTTTGATTAAACATTGCATATTTTAAACTCTAAACCCCTCTTCCTCTGCACCTCCATTTTGTGCTTCCTTTATCTCAATCTTACTTATTGCTTTTTGATAACATTATATATAACTCACTTATATGGTTATTTTTGTATGAATCTTTTCCTGTTGAAGTGTAACCTGCAGGAGCTGGATATCTGTTTGGTGAAATACTTTGTTTACGATGCTTAGAACAATACCCAGCTCATAGTAGTATATCCATCTAAAATATTCACTGAAAGAGTGAATAAAATTGTGTGGTAAAGTCAACTTCTGAACACTATTTCATGTGGTTTTAATATCAGAATGCATATGTCCAGGTCAAGTGAAACAATCAATGAATATATTCTTATATGCTGAATATACCCTATTGACTTTCATACCCTATTTTTTTCTCCAGTGTAGTTTTTCTCTTGCTATCTTCTGAGCAGACTCTTGATTATTTTAAGAAGGCTCCATGTAATATTTGGAAGATTAGAGAGGATAAGAAACCATTATTCTTTGGTAGCACTTATGCACAGGTACAGGGATGACACAGAGTTTCCATTCACTTCTGTGTATCATTTTGTGAACTACCTGTTTGAGCAGTCCGCTGACATTATCTGTGCTTTTCTGTTATTTTCATATTTTGTGACTCCTTAAATTCTAAATATGGCTTTTCCTCATGTTCTCTCAAACACTCCAGACCATAAATACATAAAAGGATTTACATCTCTGGCTCTGCTGTATCTTTGTGGAAGTACTACCATTCATTACACGCTACTGTTTAAATTCTTCTCACATACACCTGCACAACTGAAATTGAATAAAGAAAAAAATGTAGTCATTTTAACTGACCTAGTACAGATTAATGACACTGAGCATCATATATGCCAATAATTCCATCAGGATACCACAGCATGCTGTCAAGTCTGTTTACTCATTCCTAAATAACAATTTGACTTTCTTCTCAAATCACAAACAGTTGATGACCTTGACTTCTCTTTCACTTCACTGGGATACTCAAATAAAAGCTTTGACTCCCACTGCCACGTGTACCATCCGGCCAGCAAACGCCTTCCCATTTCATCTGTAAACAAAGTTGAGATGTGTTCTCTGTCCTACAAACACCCAGTCCTTTCCCTTATGTGTCCCTGACTTACTTAAGGGTTTCACTCCAAAAATTCATCCCCCTCTCTTCTATATTTTAATTTTGGTGTTTCTTCTAATGCTTTGTAGATAACGCTTCCATCTTGAAAAGTCTTCTCCTACCATATCTACGGCAAATAGATGGGGGAAATGTGGAAATAGTGTCAGATTTCACTTTCTTGGGCGCCAAAATCAACACGGACAGTGACTGCAAGATGCTTGCTCCTTGGAAGATTAGCTATGACAAACCTGTACAGGTAAACCTACAGGTTAAACCTGTATTAAAAAGCAGACACCCCATCACTTTGCTGACGAAAGACTGTCTAGTCAAAGCTATGGTTTTTCCAGTAGTTTTGAATGGATGTGAGAGTTGGACCATAAAGAAGGCTGAGCACCAAAGAACTGATGCTTTCAACTGTAGTGCTGGAGAAGACTCTTAAGCTGATCCTTGGACAGCAAGGAGATCAAATCAGTCAATCCTAAAGGAAATCAAAGTTGAGTATTCATTGAATGGACTGATGCTGAAGCTCCAGTACTTTGGCCATATTATGTGAAGAGTTGACTCATTGGAAAAGACCCTGATGCTGGGAAAAATGAGGACAAGAGGAGATGGGGGTGACAGAGGATGAGATAATTTGGATGGCATCAATGACTCAATGGATATGACTTTGAGCAAACTCAAGAAGATAGTGATGGACAGAAAAACCTGATATGCTGCAATCCATAGGGTCACAGAGAGTAAGACATGACTTAGTGATTGAAAAACAACCACATTTTTAGATACAGCCAGATAGCTTTGTTCTGTTAGCAAAAACAGAAACAAACAAATCAATCAAGGAAAAACATCACCTTGAGTTTCAGGACAATAAACTTTTGTCTTCTTTCCTCTATGAGGACACTTTCTCAGTCTTTTTCTAGTTAATTTCCTTCTTCTCTATTTGTTATAGTTTGAAAAGTCAGAAGACAATCCTTGTTACTCTTTCTGAATATCTACACTTACTCTCATTTGAAAAGACCCTGATTCTGGGAAAGATTGAAGGCGGGAGGAGAAGATGACAACAGAGGATGAGATGGTTGGATGGCATCACTGACTCAGTGGACATGAGTTTCAGTAAACTCTGGGAGTTGATGATGGACAGGGAGGCCTGGAGTGCTGCAGTCTATGGGGTCTCAAAGAGTTGGACATGACTGAGTGACTAAACTGAACTGAACATTTACTCTATTGGTGATCTCATTCTATCTCATATCTTTAAATGCCAACTCTAATGCTACTGATTCCCCGAGTTTATCTCTAGCCAGCACCTGTCACCCAATCTCTATTCATATATTCAAATTCCTGCTCAACAAATTCACTTTAAAATCTAACAGACAACTCAGTGTCAACTTGTGCTAAAATGAATGCTCTGTTTTCCCACACAGACCTCTTCCCAAAGCTTCTCCCATACCTCACACACATCTTTTCTTATCTCAATTTATGTCAACTCAACTTTCTGGGCAAACTCTTTGAAGTCATCTTTGGTTATGCCCTTAATCTTAAACTTAATTCTAAAATCTCTACCTTCTAGATATATCTGGAATCCATCTACTTTTTACTATTTTTAATAAAAGCACTATGATGTCTTACTTGAATTACTATCCTAGCTACCCGGTATGTTTTCTCTTTCTACCCTTGACTCCCTTCTCATCGTCTAGTTTAAATAAAGCACCCAGTTTGATACTTTTAAATCACAGGCCATGTTAAGTTTGCTCAGCATTTGGTGGTCCCATATTTCATTTCAAGTAAAATCCAAAAGTTTGACTATTTCTAACTTTCATACATTTTTTATGAACTCAAACCCCAAAAGCTTTATGGGTTCCTTTCCCTTGGTTCCTTTCTGTTGTTTGAATATGCCAGGTGCTTCCAGGTCTTGTGTGTGTGCATGCAAAGACGATTCAGTTGTGCCTGACTCTGTACTACCCAATGGAGTGTAGCCTGCCAGGGTCCTCTGTCCATGGGGTTCTCCAGGCAAGAATACTGGAGTGGTTTGTCAGGCCTTCCTCCAAGGGATCTTCCTGACTCAAGGATCTTGTATCTACCTGCATTAGTAGGTGGGTTCTTTACCACTAGCACCATATGGGAAGCCCCCATCCGGGTCTTAGATATCTTTTAAAATAATTTTTTAAAATTTTATTTTATTTATTTGGCTGCATTGGGTCTTAGTTGTTCTTTTCCCATCTTTGTTAGTTGCGGCACATGAGATCTTTAGGTATCTGTTTCCTTGACCAGGGATAGAAGCCAGGCCCCTGCATTGGGAGCATGGAGTCTTAGCCACTGAACCACCAGGTAAGTCCCAATCTTAGAGAACTTAAACAACTATTTCCTCTGCCTTTAATGATCTTCTCCCAATATCTCCTTGCCAAACTCTCACTTTCTTCATGGGTTTGCTCAAATCCCTCAGTGTTTTTAGGGATTCCCAGGTAGCACAGTAGTAAAGACTCCTCCGGCCAATGCAAGAGACACTATACATGGGTTTGATTATTCCTGGATCAGGCAGATTTCCTGAATCATGAAATGGCAACCTACTCCAGTATTCTGGTCTGAAAAATTCCATGGACAGAGGAGATTGGCAGGCTACAGTCCATGGGATCACAAAGAGTTGGACAAAAATGAGAACACACACTCAATGAAGAACACCTTGGTTGCCCTAATTAACACTGCAACATCCCCACAGCCTGCCTTTCTCGTTCTATTTTTTTGTAGCTCTTATCACGTTTAACATACAATATAATTTAATTATTGATCCTATTTTCCTGTTTTTATCTGTTTCACTTGCTATAACACAGGATCCAAAGCACAACAATCTTTTTCTTGCATGTACACTGATGTACAGAAAACACATGGAAAAGTACCTTGCTTGCTGCAACTACTGAATAAATACTTCTAAGTAAAACAAAACAAAAAAAATGAGTGAATAAACAAACCCACAGGAGTCTCAAACTGAAAGTTCATAAATACTAAATTTTCTGTATACCAGCCTCTTAAGTGGCAATAGTAAATAAATGAACAAAATATTGTCCTGAGGGTGATAATGACAAAACAACAACCATGTTTGTAAAATTAAAAATTGTAATTGAGGGTAAAATGCTAACAAGATATAAGATGGTGACAAAAATTCAGTTAGGAATGGAACCAAAGGTATTTCATGCTAAGGATATGACAAGGATTTAGACACTAGGGTAAAGAATATCTGGCATGGCTGATGCATGTGTCAAGACCTCAAAAATACTTATCAAAAATTTTAGAGTATCTACAGTGAGATGGAAACTATGCTGGACTCTGAAGATACAAATATGAACACTGTTGGATTACTATTTTCAATATATTGGCAACATTTTATCTGTTATCCTGCTGCTGCTGCTAAGTCACTTCAGTCATGTCCGACTCTGTGCGACCCCATAGACGGCAGCCCACCGGGCTTCCCCGTCCCTGGGATTCTCCAGGCAAGAACACTGGAGTGGGTTGCATCTGTTATCCTACATATTCATAAATTATGACTTCAAGAGCCTTTGACTGACTGCTCTTGCCACTGTATATCCTACATAGTCAGGAATAACTGAGACTTTCAGGAGGTTATAATGTTAAGAGTACTTAGGTTTTATAGGCATGGAGCAAACACATCCAAGGTGTCATTCTTCAAGATAAAACTCCATGTTAATATCGGTGCAGCTTGGATAACTGATAAAAGCATAGTTTGAAAACAGGTTATTGAATGTCTGAACCTTCTATATCAGTGTTCAATGACCTGAATGTGACATGCTCAAGAGGCTCACTAAAGAAGTGGACTTGAGGAAAGCAGATCATTTCACACACGAACTCACCCTCCACATAAAACACAGCAAATCCACATGGAGGGGTCACAGTTTATTCTCTAAAGTGGATACACTAGGGATATGATGACTGTGGCAATGACTTTCCATATGGTGGAAGAGAAAAGAAAACAGGGATGTATCAACATTCTAATTCAAAATACTGCTGGCAAAATGTTTTATATATGAGTCATATTTTATTATTTTCCTCTTCCAAACAAAATGTATAGAAATATTACAATTAAAGGCATAGATGCAATCCTGAGCACACTTTAGGTATTCAAGAAACATTGTTGATTGATGGCTAAGATTATGCACACAGTAAAGCTATTAAGTTTACAATAGAATCATTGAAATGATAATACACTATAAAGTACACTATTTTACTGACATTACATCTAAAATTTCTGATAACTTGAGTAAAAGGAAATAATGCAGTACATAAACCTCTTTATCAGGTAAATGGAAGCATCCTAGAGGCTGCAGAGATTTTCTTAGTTAATATTAATTTACTTGCTGCTACTTCTTCTTGAATCAGATTTAGACTTCTTTCAGACAGAGACTGGGTTTATGAAAATGCTTATAGGTCCTGGTGGACAATATAACTGTGCAAACAGGCTAGTTACATGGAAATACCAGTGGAAAATTCTCCTGATCCATCTTTATAAATAAGGCAGGTGTGATTCAGCTCCAACTTACAGACACCTGATGGAGATATCAAATTACTATCACCAGAGTTTTGTTTTTTTTATGGAAAAGTCAGATTTTGTTACTGTTTAAATATAATTTCCTTATACATATTTATATGCTGGTATTAATTTTTTAAATAAGGTTAGGTCAAATATATGACCAGCAGGTTCCTGGGTTACAATTTACAAATCTTTTTTTTTTTTTTAATTTAGTATATTCTTTGGCATATTGAAGACTTAGTGAGGCTTTACTGAATTAATAACTCTCTAAATGACAAGCCTGAAAGAAGAAGATAAATAAGCAAAAGGAAAAGAAGGAGCATCTTTATTTTTATCATCACATTCTCATTCTACATGATGTAGTTTTGAGCAGGTTTAACCGTTTTTATTTCTCAAATGTTTAATTTTATGTTGACAACAATTCATAAGATAATAATAATTTTTCTTCATGGTACTACAGATAGAAAAAACTGAGGTTGGTCATAAAATTAGTATCTTTTTCTACTAAGCCTACCCCTTTATAGATCAAAATGTAAATATATCTAACATTATCATGTTGTCATTTAGTCACTACATCATTTCTGACCCTTTTGCAGCCCCATGGACTGAAGCCCTCCAGGCTCCCCTGTCCATGGGATTTCCCAGGCAAGAATACTGGAGTGGGTTGCCATGCCTTTTTCCAAGGGATCTTTGCAACCTAGGGATCAAACCCAGGCCTCCTGCATTGTAGGCATATACTTTACCTCTGAGCCACTGGGAAGCCCAACATTATCATAAATAAAGTCATATGCATGATAAATTCATTTATTAGATAGATTATACATATATAAACAGTAATTTGATTAACACTGAATCAGATATATGAAAGGTATCTTTGCATATGGTTTTCCCAAGTGGGGTAGTGGTAAAGAATCTGCCTGCCAATGCAGGAGACTCAAGAGAAGACCCCTAGAGTAAATAATAGCAACCCACTTTAGTTTTCTTGCCTGAAAAATTCCATGACAGTGGAGCCCTGCAGTCCATGGGGTTGCAAAATGTTGGACATGACTGAATACCTGTGCACACACAGATACACAGATTTGTATATAATCTCTCTGAAGCACTTATGTTAACCATGAGGTCAGTGAGGACAGTTTAGAGTCAATGTCTTACCTCTACCATAGAGCCAGTTCATAATCTTACATGTTTGTATAGAATTAAAGAAACCCCAGGATAGTGCTATTGTCTAAGAAAAAGTCTCATATGGACTACTTTCTCTACATCTATGCACAATGTTCAAAATCAGAAATAAATGGTGACATAATTATCATCTTTCTGACCATCTGGTAGAAATCAGCATACCAATAAAAGATTAAACTAGTGACCTGAACTATAGGCATTTACTCCTTAGACTGACAATAATAATAACAAAACATGATACTGCTTTCACGGAAATATTCTATAGTGATTTGGGACTTATATATGGATACTTTGGATTTTGAGAGAAATGTATATTAAAACACACATTTAACATTATCTATAGTTACACTATTTTGAAGATCACTTTTAGCATGTCTTATTTTACTAGTTTAACAGCATCATTTTACATAAATAGATTCTCAGCCTTAAATGATTATAAATCTTGTGTTCAAAATCCCCAAATATAGAACAGATGTATTATTGTAACTCAAGCTAAGAACAGAAGTAAAATTGTCATCACACATCTTTCAAATCCATTTTACTCTTCATATGTGGAGAAGCACCTTAATTCTTTAGAGATATTCTTATTTTACTATTTATCATTTTCATTTAGTACTAAGACGATCTTTTATATTTTATAATTCTAATGAAAAAATACCATAGGACCCATAGGACACACTATATTTTTGTAATTTTTTTTATTTTTAAGTACTTTAAAATTCTGAAAAATAGTTCTTGATTTACATTCTTGAAAGAACTGATTTCTGAGGAATTTTCTCTTCCTCTTAGCTTTTACAGGTGGTCAAAGGAGAAAAAAAACTTATACACACTTATCTTTATTGTAGATTCTTAAGAGATTTGTCAATTAAAAAACAAAATACCTTTGTGATAGGACTCTGTATTTACCCTAAAAAATAATTCATCATTGGAGAAATGAGTAATCAATTAAGATATTAAAAGATAAATGTTCATTCATGTCAATGGAAATAAAATGTATCTTAATAAAATGTCCTGGCTCACTTCTCTAATACCCTTTGTTAAATACACTGGCCAGTTAATCTAGGAAGATGTGTTCACTGCTGCTCTATTTCTAATCTAGAGTGCTTTTCCTTCTCCATGCCTTACTCCCATATATATCTGTATAGATATACATATAGATGATATAGATATAGATATATATTATTGGCCCTTTCTTGCCCCCTGTTAACAGCTCCAATAGTGCCTCCTCATTGTCTATCAAAATTCATTCTCTTAACATTCACCAACATATACAATCTCAATCATTTATTTTCATGTTCATTGTTGATTTCTTTTTTACAGTGTTTACTCACTGAGAACAGAAATTAAGCTGTTTAACTGACTTAACTATTAGAATTTTTACGGATGAAATCAGTATGTATAGATGTGTCTGGGGTAGTGTATACCTTTGAAGAGTGCAACTTGATGAAAATGTACAATCCAAATAGAGTGTTCTTAAGTTCAAGACTGAATGATTTTACAGAATAAGCATATACTTATTGTCATACGCTTTTTAAAGCACAGAATATTATCATTAGTACCATTTCTTCTGTTTCCATTGTTTCCCCATCTATTTGCCATGAAGTGATGGGACCAGATGCCATGATCTTAGTTTTCTGAATGTTGAGTTTTAAGCCAGCTTTTTCACTCTCCTATTTCACTTTCCTCAAGAGGCTGTTTAGTTCCTCTTCATTTTCTGCCATAAGGATGGTGTGATCTGTGTATCTGAGGTTATTGATATTTCTCCCAGCAATCTTGATTACAGCCTGTGCTTCATCCAGCCCAGTGGGTTTCTCATGATGTACTCTGCATAAGAGTTAAATAAGCAGGATGACAATATACAGCCTTGACATACTCTTTTCCCTATTTGGAACCAGTTTGTTGTTCCATGTCCAGTTTTAACTGTTGCTTCCTGGTCTGCATACAGATTTCTCAAGAGGCAGGTCAGGTGGTCTGGCATTCCCATCTGTTTAAGAATTTTCCAGAGTTTGTTGTGGTCCATACAGTCAAAGGTTTTGGCATAGTCAATAAAGCAGAAGTAGATGTTTTTCTGGAACTCTCTTGCTTTACCAATGATCCAGAGGATGCTGGAAATTTGATCTCTGGTTCCTCTGCCTTTTCTAAAACCAGCTTAAACATCTGGAATTTCATGGTTCACATACTGTTGAAGCCTGGCTTGGAGAATTTTGAGCACTACTTTACTAGTATGTAAGATGAGTGGAATTTTGCAGTAATTTGAGCATTCTTTGGCATTGCCTTTGTTTTGGGGGGGCTCCAAAATCACTGCAGATGGTGACTGCAGCCATGAAATTAAAAGACACTTGCTCCATGAAAGAAAATTATGACCAACCTAGACAGTATATTGAAAAGCAGAGACATTACTTTACCAACAAAGGTCCATCTAGTCAAGGCTATGGTGTTTCCAGTAGTCATGTATGGATGTGAGAGTTGGACTAAAAGCTGAGCACCAAATAATTGATGCTTTTTAACTGTGGTGTTGAAGAAGACTCCCTTGGACTGCAGGCAGATCCAACCAGTCCATCCTAAAGGAAAGCAGTCCTGAATATTCATTGGAAGTACTGATGCTGAAGCTGAAACGCCAATACTTTTGCCACCTGATACAAAGAACTGATTCATTCGAAAAGACCCTGATGCTGGGAAAGATTGAAGGCAGGAGGAGAAGGGAACAACAGAGGATGAGATGGTTGGATGGCATCACCGGCTCAATGGACATAAGTTTGAGTAAACTCAGGGAGTTGGTGATGGACAGGAAGGCCTGGCTTGCTACAGTCCATGGGGTCGCAAAGAGTCAGACACGACTGACCGATTGAACTGAACCAGTCCTTCTGATGTAATCAGCAGAGTTTATTTCTGAGTGTTTCATTTTTCCCTTATGTCCATTCATTCTTCACCATGAAGAGTCTATGCCACTATTTCAGTCACCAAATGTGTGTGCACTTTGTCTCAGAGAAGAACACAAAGATAGTACTTCCAGAGAATTTTCTGATATTTTATTTATCCTTAGCTCAAGATGAATAATGGGGAATGAGGACCAAAAATTTATGATAAAAATTAATTAAATAATTTAATACATACCCATTAAGCATCTGCTATAGACCAGATCCTAATGTAGGTGCTCAGGCTACAACAGTGAAAAAAATGGAAAAAAAAATTAAAAATAACAGCACTTGCATTGTCATGTAGGGAGACTGTTAATATCAATGGATAAAATATAATACATAATATTAAACCAAATAAATTTAGTTGTAACTAAATAAATTATGTAGTATAATTAACAAAAAACAATAGACAGAATTGAATAACATAAATGAATTTGGAAATACTGTTGGGAGGGTTTATAATTTAAATGTGTGCCCAGGGTAGATTTTGTTGAAAAGGGGAGATTTGACAAAAGTTTGAAGTCAGTGTGGGTGTAAGCCATGTAGATAACTGGGACTAAGTCATTCAAGACAGTGGAAAACTAAGACTCTCAGGTGCCTGCCATTTTTAAATAAAAGCAAGGAGGCTAGTGAGGCTGTAACAGAGTGAGTTAAAAGCAAAGAAAATGTTGGAGAAATAACCATGAACTACACTGTGTAAGGCCTATGATAAATAAACTAATCATAAGTAAGCCAAAGATAAAGTAAACTTTGAGTAAATGGACTTAAAATAGTACGTGATAAACAGCGGAACTGGAGAGGAGAGGCTGGAATGACCTTGAGAAAGAGGTTCCCAATGCGGGAGACTATCTTTCTCCACTTGGGGACACTTATTAATTTCTGAAGATAACTCTGATTACCATAACCTGGGGAAGGAGAGGAGTAATGCTCCTGGAATCTAGTGAGTAGAGGCCAGGAATGCTGCTAAATCAATCACAATGTGCATGGAAAGCCTCTCTCAGAACAAAAAATTATTAGGCCCCAAATGCCACTTGTGCTGAGGTTGAAAAACCCTTCTTTGGAGAACCAAGTCCAGTCTGTTTTCAGCACATCCTTATTGCTTAAAACTATATAGTGTAATTTCTATGTATTTCAAACTTTGCAGAAAGAGTTAGGAATTAACAAAGTAAAAGCAGAGAGGGCAAAAAGAAAATTTAATAAAAAGCACAATTGAGCATAGAAAAGAAGTATCCCAATAATAAAAATCTTTGAATGAGTATCAAGAATAATAATTAATTCCATGAGGACTATATTTTCACATTCTCCCTGCTCTAGGTCATATCTTATGTAATAATGAATGAAAGTAGGCCAAAGAATAATAGCTGTTTTAAGAAATGAATTCAAAAGGAGAAAGCATTTATACTAAGAAAAAATAATTTCAAGCTCTTTCTCCTAAGGCAGATATACAAGGATTATCACAAGTTAAAAGAGACATTTGTTCAGGTCAACTTAGAGATAACCATTCACAAGTGGCATTATTGTGGTCATGCTTCTTACAGCATTGAATAAAACTAACAAGCTTTCTTGGAGTTTTCACTGCAAAAATGAAATTTATCTGCATTCCTTCAGAATCACTAGTGGGTCACTGAGGCATATCAGGCCTTGTTAAACCCTAGGAAAACATGCCACTCCGGTATTTAAGAATGGTTCTTTTCTATCAGTCTGCCTCCAATATTGTTTGTTTGTTTGTTTTCTCACTTGCATGATCAGTTCCCATCTTGGAATCTTGTTTACTGTTTCCCCCAAGGGAAGCAGATAGTCTAAGATATCACAAAATTTATAAATATATAAAACCTATCAATTACCTTAAAACATATGATAAACTCTTATATGATTAAAAGAATCACCATGAGTGAAGAACAGGTGATACCCTCATGAATGGTAACTGTGACAGTTTGCCATCATTTGCCTTTTTAAAAGTTATCTGTAAATTACCAACCTTATGTATAAATACTATATATCTTATTTCACCTAGAAATGTTTCTTCTGTGGAAAAAATGGGGAGTGTGGCTCATGGAAGAAAAATAACATGAAGAAAATGTCAGGTCTCAGAGCAGTAATGTGGGCTTCCTCCACTGCCTGGCTGCCACATGACCTTGAACAATGCCTGGCTCCTGTGGCCCTTAATTTAGCCATTTCTAAGTGAGCATAACACCACTAGATGACGCTCATAAGATTGTTGTGAGGAATCTCTAATAAAAATGCACTTTAAAAAATGCTGCCTATATATGTGTTAGTATACTGTATTGGTGTTTTTCTTTCTGGCTTACTTCACTCTGTATAATCAGCTCCAGTTTCATCCAGCTCATTAGAACTGATTCAAATGTATGGAATTTAGAAAGATGGTAATGATGACCCTGTATGCGAGACAGCAAAAGAGACACAGATGTGTAGAGTGGACTTTTGGACTCTGAGGGAGAGGGAGAGGGTGGAATGATTTGGGAGAATGGCATTGAAACATGTATATTATCATGTAAGAAATGAATCGCCAGTCTATGTTTGATGCAGGATACAGGATGCTTGGGGCTAGTGCACAGGGATGATCCAGAGAGATGATATGGGGTAGGAGGTGGGAGGGGGGTTCATATTTGGGAACTCATGTACACCCGTGGTGGATTCATGTCAATATATGGCAAAACCAATACAGTATTGTAAAGTAAAATAAAGTAAAAATAAAAATTAAAAAAAATGCTGCCTAAATGCTAAATAGAGTAAAATATGTCTTGCTTCCATTTCATTTATGAGAGCTTTATGTGTGGATTCTCCCTTAATATTGAGCACCTCAATGAGCTGCAGCAACCTTTTCAAGTACCGTGCAGGCAATCTATCTGTTTGTGTGAATGCAAGGGAAATTTGGATACCAGACTAGACTAGAAGACTAGATAGGCTAATCTGCTATCCACAGAAGAAAGCAAATTGATTGTTCAATATACACTTTGCTATACACACACTAATATGTGATGTCTGTCCATAACTGCTTAAAGATTCATATCTTTCAACATACAGGATATAAAATTGTGTTCTGCAGTAGAGCAAAATATTATATTTCATATTTGGCTGCAAAGGGAAGCAGGAGGATTCACTATTTATATTCTAATTCATCAGAGTTTTCAGGGAGATTTTAGAGTAAATAGAATACAGTGACAAGATGTAAAAGTAACTCCATTTTAATGGATTTGGGTGGAAATAGGTGTAGACAGGGGACTATGATCTAGGTTAGATTAATTATGTGTTTTTTAATTATTTTTATATATGTAATTACAAATAAATGGATTCAAAACAAAACAAGTAAACTTAAAAGTTTTGATGATTAGGGTTGGCTGGTCAAATTAGCATATTCACTTCTTCAAATGTAAAATATTTTAAATAAATTATTTTATTTTATGTACTTTGAATTAATGTCAAATTAATAAAGTAAAATTGTAGAAGTGTAATACCTTGAGAGTTTTAAATCTTATTGGCTGAAAGTTGATAGTCATTGTATATACATGTAGCTCTCAACTTACTCTTTAGGCCCTAGAAGAATCACATCTAAGTCAGGTTGTATGTATAAACTTTCAACTTTCTGACTATTTTTCATTTAAAGCATATAATTTTAACATTCTAGTAATATTTATTTCTTATTTCTAGCCAAGATATCAACTACTAGGTTGCTGAGAACAGAAGTGTTAGTAGTAATAATCTAGTATAGCAGTTCTCAAAATGGACTGCTCATTTCAAATACCTTGAAAATTCAAAATAGAAATAATAGTTTAGTAGGCACTACTTAATCCAGTAGATCTTATTTGGGGCCTAAAAAAAAAATCAGTTTGGGCTTTTAAAATATAAATTCCCCAGTGATTTTGTTGTTCAACCAGTGACAGAAACGAGTAATACAATCAATATATTATTTATACTTAATAAAAAAGAAAAGTGAGTCCCAGAGTTGTTGAGTGATACCGCAAGGACTTAGAGTTAAGTGGCAGAACTAAATCTAGAGACCTAATATCCAGAAACAGAGGGTGTATTAGTAACATTCTTCTCTGAAAAACAAAATACACTTCTAGTTTAAACATTCTATAAACTAAAATTCTATAAATGAATTAGTGTTCAGCTTTTCCCATTTTCAATTCCATACATGTGTACATGTGTTTGTGTATAGTGTATTTGAGGTTTCCCAAGTGGCACTACTGGAAAAGAACCCACCTGCCAATGAAGGAGACAAGAGATGTGGGTTTGATCCCTGAGTCAGGAAGATCCCCTGGAGGAGGACACAGCAACCCACTCCAGTATTCTTGCCTGGAGAATCCCTTGGCAGGCTACAGTCCATAGGGCTGCAAAGAATCAGACCTGAATGAAGCAACTTAGCATGCATTCACACATGTAGTGTGTTTCTTTATATATTAGATTTTACTTTTCCTCTACATCGTATTCCCTTTCCCTACATTTTCTGCCAGGAGACTACTTCTCTTAATAAATAAACTGTGCCCAAGTTTAGCCTTAGTTTGTGTATAGTTTATCATCTTATGCTGAAAATGTTTAAATAATTTGAATATAAAAAATGTCTCCTGATCATTTCCTAAGGGGTATCATAAGAGGGGTGCACCAGAATGCTTGGCTAGGAGGCATGATCCATGTGATGTGGGTAAGAATGAAATGGTGAGATCCCCAAAATACCAAGGCTCCTGAGAACTACACATCTTATGGAAAGAGGTTTGGAGATACACACACAGTAGTATCAGAAATGACTTAACGCAGTAATTATAAACTTTGTATTGAAAATTTGATAATAGTAGATCAATCATATCATTAATGATTAATTCTTACCTAGAGGAGGAGAATGAGTGTTCATTATGTTGGTTGTCATGTTCAACAGCTATAATCCAAAATATTCTTTAAAGGTCAGAAACTCTGTACAGTTAAAGGAGTGAACATGAATATTATCATCATTCTCAAAGATTCTGCTAGAACATTTTGAACACTGAGTAGTCTTCTAATTTTAGATTAGTCTTTCTAACCACATATGCTATAGTATTTATTACTCATTACAAGGTCAGAGTTATTGCTGTGCAAGTTAAAAAACAGACCCCTGGGAGCTCACTGGTAAATCTACCTGCCAATATAGGAGACACAGGTTCAACCCCTGATCTGGGAAGATCACCTGGAGAAGGGAAGGGAAACCCACTCTAGTATTCTTGCCTGGAGAATTCCATGGAACCTGGTGTGCTACAGTCCACGGACTTGCAAAAGAGTCAGGCATGACTTAGAGACTAAACAACAACAGCAACAACAAATACATAGACATACATATTTCAACAACAATATATAACATCAGTATCAATACAAATGTTTGTGTTTGTATATGAACAAAGATAGGTAACATCAAAATCAACACAAATTTCTAAAATAAACCTAAGCCTTTACCTGACCTCTTTATTTACATGTTTAATTGTCTATTTTACATATTCACTCAAATGTCCAAAAAGAATTTCAAGCTATTTAGCAGAATAGGTTTCTGATATATTCATCTGTTTCTTTTAACAAGTATTGGCCTACTACCCTTCCCACCTTTCAAGCAAAGATGCACACTGCCTAAGTGAGGAATTGGAAATGCAGAAAGAGGGCAAAATGTGGAGTTCTTTTTGGATTTTGTGTTCACTTAGAAAAACCTGGAAAATTCAGGATATAAACTTAAGATATATGAGAAAAGGAAGAGCAAAATCCTGGAGCTCTCCCAGAAAATACTACACCTTTCCATTAAAAAGAATAATTCCCTTGGATTGAGATAAAGTAAACTGAAAGGGAACTGGATCCTAGAGAGGCATCAGACACTCTGCCATTGAACACAAGCCAGATAAGTTAGCAAAACATTAGCAAGGAAAGGAACTGTGAAGTCTGAAGGCAGAAGCCACCTGAAGCCTGGTAGGGATACCACTATAAAGGATGCTCTCTCATACCTCAAAATAATTACTGCTACTCATTTTCAGAACCTAGTTACACTATCTCTTCTTCATAAATGTCCTCAATTACATGCTCTCAAGCACTTTACTACATAGCACTTTGTAACATTTAAAATTGGCAAGTTATTTGAATGATTTTATGATAATGTCTAGCTCCTCCTGTACAGTGAAACCTCTATGAGATCAGGGCGCTTGTTAATGTTTGATTCCTAATGTATATGTGTGTGTATGTGCTAAGTTGCTTCAGTGGTGTCTGATTCTGTGCGACCCAATGGACTGTAGGCTCCTAGAGAACTAGGCAAGAATACTGGAGTGGGTTACAATGTCCTCCTCTAGGAGATCTTCCTGACATTAGTTGTCTAATCAATAATTGCTCAAAGAACAAATAAATGAATGAACTTATTATTGTTATCATTGTAACTCACTTTGTGTAATGTTTCACAGATGCATTGTGGTGTGGCTGGACCAAAAGATCTTACAAACATACTTAAACATCCAGAAAATCATCTTCTTTTCATACTCATCAATCATCAAGGTAACATATTTGCTGCTCCTTGAGGGTCTTATTCTTGCTTCACTCTGAGATAAACTGATCCAACATCTGATGTCCACTGAGATAAAATAAATCCTGAGACAATAAAAGCATCCCCCAAACTAAATCATAGGTGAAGTATATTTTATTTAATCTTAAATTTTTTTCTGGGGTTACTAGATTAAGATTTCCTTGAAAACCCAAAGCTGCATTCACTAAACATCATTTTTCAAATAACTTGTCTTCAAATTTATAAATTCTTGGTTTTTTTAATCTTTAGAGTTTCATATTCTATCTCCCATCTTGTAAAACTCTCTTAATTATTAAAAAG
Organism: Oryx dammah; assembly: GCF_014754425.2. NCBI lineage: Eukaryota > Metazoa > Chordata > Mammalia > Artiodactyla > Bovidae > Oryx > Oryx dammah. The sequence continues at coordinate 56,210,350 of NW_024070186.1, forward strand.
ATAACTAAATTTTTTAATAAAAGAACTCTAAACATGCAGTGCTATTTTCATAACAGCTCTCTGAATAGTTATGTCATGTATTATCCTACCCACCACCACCTTAAAGATGAAGACATCAGAATTTAATGAGGTCAAACCACATGTACAAGGCTGTACAAGATGTACAGAACGCAGCTGAAATTTAAACCAGTTTTACGATGCCAAATATAATTTTTTTATTTCATCATAATTCTAGTCTATAAAAGTAATGTACTGAAAGTAAATATCTTTCAGAGCAAGGTTTTTCCAATAAACAAACCGTTTCAACAACTGCTATCAAATTACAAGTTGTCTGCAATTTTATTTGTCACTGGGTTCCTATCAAATTCTGTAAATATATGTATATGTGATGACAACATCAGAAACTTTAGAACTGGAATTCTACATAATCTGTGTTAAACATCATTTAATTCAAACTATTCATTTTGCACATAGGAAGATCAGGCTCAAAGAGAACAGGTCCATCCTAGTTCAGTACCACATACTTGGCAGCTTAGCAGATACTAGTACTGATTCTTCTTACATGTTTCTTACAGCATGTGATATTAAAAATAATTTCCTATCTCCAATAACAGCTTAAGACACTAGTTCTCTTTATCCTAATAAAGATCTAAACCCAGGAACAATGCATCAAAATCTCTGCTGTAAAGCCTTGGCATCAGTATTTTTATAAAGTTCCTTAAAGAGATCCTGATATATAGCATGAGCAGAGAACAAACAACAGTGGCAGTGCAGAAATAGAGATATAGACATAGAGAACAAATATATGGATACCAAAGGGGGAAGAAAGGGGTGGGGTGAATTAGGAGATTGCGATTATCTATATACACTACTAATATTATGTATAAAATAGATAACTAATGAGAACCTACTATATAATTCAAGGAATCCTATGCAACATTCCATGATGACCTAAATGAGAAGAAAATCCAAAAATGAGGGGATATATGAAACATATAGCTGATTTACTTTGCTGTATAGCAGAAATGAACACAACATTGTAAAGCAACTATGAAAAGTGAAAGTGAAGTCACTCAGTCATGTCCGACTCTCTGCGACCCCATGGACTACAGCCTTCCAGGCTTCTCCGTCCATGGGATTTTCCAGGCAAGAGTACCGGAGTGGGTTGCCATTTCCTTCTCTAGAGGATCTTCCCGACCCAGGGATGAAACCCGGGTCTCCCACATTGTGGGCAGACACTTTACCATCTGAGCCATGTTTCAATAAAATTAATAAAAAATAGTAAAGGATCATACATAAAACTATCTAGTTGCCAGCTATTGTCTTCAGTATTTAGATTGCAATTTTTTCCATTAACTTAGATGAATAGAATAGAAAAGTACTTTTATTTTTTTCCTGCACTGAGTTGAATACTTGTGTGTATGACTGTGTATATGTGTGTTTAATCTTCACCACATCTCTGTAAAACAGAAAATAGTTTAGTTTTCTTCCATGCTGTGCATACAGGGAATAGAAGCAAAATCCTGCTTTATGCATATATGTGAATGACTGAATATGTAAGTGTATGTGTGTGAACCTTCTGAAAATAACATCTAACTGCGTGAATTCAAGAATCTTATCAATTTTGCCTGCTAAATTCTATATTTGTATGAAATTATTTTCTAATCTATACTATCCTCATTATAAATTTATAGATAAAGGAGAATCCTATTTCATTCTGATACATTTAGCCTTCTTCCATTCTCCATTATGTTCTTTAAGGTAAGAAACTAGGATATAATCATTTATTCAAAATTTGAATTAACATTTATAACTCTTAATATTTATTTTATACATCTTTTTACGTATCATTTTAATTCCAATAATGAGATTTAGGTTTCCCCTTATTTTAAGATTGACTTAAGGGCAAATGATTAACTGAGTCTTTATGCAAACTGTCCCTTGATGCACACATTAATTAGATAAATAGTGATAACAGTAATCAAGAAAAGGAATACACTAGAGTAAATCATTGTGTGGATATACACAGGAGCCTAGAGGTAGTATGATTTGAGTAAATGTGTTTGATATAGTACCTGTACTGCCATTAAATAAACACTTGTTTTGATACGGCATGTGAGTGATATCTCAATGTATTAAGGTATATAATCATGTATCTTTATTTTCTTCAAATTTTAAGAATGGTCTCAGGATGAACAACTGCATGAGTTTATGGTTAAAACTCTAGATATATATACACGCTGAAAAAATTAAAAGTCCAATCAGTAGATCACAATTGCTTTTTGAAGAAGGTATCAAAGCAGTGTATTTGGAGAAAGCACCAAAATTAGAAGCAGTGTATTTGGTAGCCACATTATTCTTTTTAAATGGGAAATAAAATTACCCTCTGAAATAATCTATGACTTTCTGCATTTACTAGTTTACAAATGAATATTGGACTGAAAATAGTAAATTTGTTGAAGTTTATGTTTGTGTTTATTTACACATAACTTTAAGGAAAATAGCTTTCATCTTTCTGGTTTTGCCTTCCAAAACCACTAGGTAGTTTCTGTAAAATATTTTCTGGAAAATTTTGAAAATTAAAAATATATATTTTAACATAATTATAAACATTTACAATGTTTATAACATATTCAGAATAAATTTAAATTCTAATATGAATTTCATTTATCATGAGTTTATAAAAATCATGAAATATCAAACCAGTGGGTTAGAAATACTGATAAAAAATAAAAACTATCTTAATTTACTACAGGATTCTTTTTTCCAACCTCTTTCATAAAACATCCATTTTGACATGCCAGTTAACATAAATGACTTAAAATGCCCTGAGCCTTTGCACTTAATACACTCAGAACCCTGCACTTCAAATTGTTATACACCATTATCATGTTTCAACATGTCAGTCTCTTAACTGAAGGATATCACATCATCAAAGTGTAAACTCTTTGGGTATTTGTCATTCAATGTCAGCATCAAAATATGTGCCCTTTGATCACTAATCTAATCTACAGAGCTGTAAACACACAATAACAATCAAGGATTTCCATCAGCCTAAAGTATTTATGATAGGATACTGAAAGAGAAACTCTCCAGGTCGGTAGGTGCCCAATATGCTACTGGAGATGAGCGGAGAACTAACTCCAGAAAGAATGAAGGGATGGAGCCAAAACAGAAAAACAATGCCCAGGTGTGGATGTGACTGGTGGTAGAAGCAAGGTCCGATGCTATAAGAGCAATATTGCATGGGAACCGGGAAAGTTTGGTCCATGAATCAAGGCAAATTGGAAGCAATCAAACAGGAAATGGCAAGAGTGAATGTCTACATTCTAGGAATCAGCGAACTAAAATGGACTGGAATGGGTGAATTTAACTCAAATGACCATTATATCTACTTCTGTGGGCAGGAATCCCTTAGAAGAAATGGACTAGCCACCATGGTCAACAAAAGAATTCAAAATGCAGTACTTGGATGCAATCTCAAAAACGATAGAATGATCTCTGTTCATTTCCAAGGCAAACCATTCAATATCACTGTAATCCAAGTCTATGCCTGAACAAGTAACACTGAAGAAGCTGAACTGGAATGGTTCTATGAAGACCTACAAGAACTTTTAGAAGGAACACACAAAAAAGATGTCCTTTTCATTATAGGGGACAGGAATGCAAAAGTAGGAAGTCAAGAAACACCTGGGGTAACAAGCAAATTTGGCCTTGGAATACAGAATGAAGCAGGGCAAAGGCAAATAAAGTTTTGCCAAGAGAATGCACTGGTCATAGCAAACACCCTCTTCCATAACACAAGAGAAGATTCTACACATGGACATCACCAGATAGTCAACACCGAAATCAGATTGATTATATTCTTTGCAGCCAAAGATGGAGAAGCTCTATACAGTCAAAAACAAGACTGGGAGCTGACTGTGGCTCAGATCATGAACTTCTTATTGCCAAATGCAGACTGAAACTGAAGAAAGTAGGGAAAACCACTAAACCATTCAGGTATCACCTAAATCAAATCCCTTATGATTATACAGTGGAAGTGAGAAATAGATTTAAGGGACTAGATCTGATAGAGTGCCTGATGAACTATGGATGGAGGTTCCTGACATCATACAGGAGACAGAGATCAAGACCATCCCCATGAAAAAGAAATGCAAAAAACAAAATGGCTGTCTGGGGAGGCCTTACAAATAGCTGTGAAAAGAAAAGTGAAAAACAAAGGAGAAAAGGAAAGATATAAGCATCTGAATGCAGAGTTCCAAAGAATAGCAAGGAGAGATAGGAAAGCCTTCCTCAGCAATCAATGCAAAGAAATAGAGGAAAACGACAGAATGGGAAAGACTAGAGATCTCTTTAAGAAAATTAGAGATAACAAGGGAACATTTCATGCAAAGATGGGCTCAATAAAGGACAGAAATGGTATGGACCTAACAGAAGGAGAAGATATTAAGAAGAGGTGGCAAGAATATACAGAAGAACTATACAAAAAAGATCTTCACAACCCGGATAATCACGATGGTGTGATCACTCACTTAGAGCCAGACATCCTGGAATGTGAAGTCAAGTGGGCCTTAGAAAGCATCACTACGAACAAAGCTAGTGGAGGTGATGGAATTCCAGTTGAGCTATTTCAAATCCTGGAAGATGATGCTGTGAAAGTGCTGCACTCAATATGCCAGCAAATTTGGAAAACTCAGCAGTGGCCACAGGCCTGGAAAAGGTCAGTTTTCATTCCAATCCCAAAGAAAGGCAATGCCAAAGAATGCTCAAACTACTGCACATTGCACTCATTTCACACACTAGTAAAGTATTGCTCAAAACCCTCCAAGTCACGCTTCAGCAATACATGAACCGTGAAATTCAAGATGTTCAAGATGGTTTTAGAAAAGGCAGAGGAACCAGAGATCAAATTGCCAACATCTGCTGGATCATGGAAAAGCAAGAGAGTTCCAGAAAAACATCTATTTCTACTTTATTGACTATGGCAAAGCCTTTGACTGTGTGGATCACAATAAATTGTAGAAAATTCTGAAAGAGATGGGAATACCAGATCACCTGACCTGCCACTTAAGAAACATATATGCAGGTCAGGAAGCAACAGTTAGAACTGGACATGGAACAACAGACTGGTTCCAAATAGGAAAAGGAGAGCGTCAAGGCTGTATATTGTCACCCTGCTTATTTAACTTATATGCAGAGTACCTCATGAGAAAAGCTGATCTGGAACAAGTAAAAGCTGGAATCAAGATTGCTGGGAGAAATATCAATAACCTCAGATATGCAGATGACACCACCCTTATGGCAGAAAGTGAAGAGGAACTAAAAATTCTCTTGATGAAAGTGAAAGAGGAGAGTGAAAAAGCTGGCTTAAAGCTCAACATTCAGAAAACTAAGATTATGGCATCTGGTCCCATCACTTCATGGGAAATAGATGGGGAAACAGTGGAAACAGTGTCAGAATTTATTTTTTGGGGCTCCAAAATCACTGCAGATGTTGATTGCAGCCATGAAATTAAAAGACGCTTACTCCTTGGAAGAAAAGTTATGACCAAACTAGATAGCATATTGAAAAGCAGAGACGTTACTTTGTCAACAAAGGTCCATCTAGTTAAGGCTATGGTTTTTCTCATAGTCATGTATGGATGTGAAAGTTGGACTGCGAAGAAAACTGAGCACTGAAGAATTGATGCTTTTGAACTGTGGTGTTAGAGAAGACTCTTGAGAGTCCCTTGGACTTCAAGGAGATCCAACCAGTCCATTCTGAAGGAGATCAGCCCTGGGATTTCTTTGGAAGGAGTGATGCTAAAGCTGAAACTCCAATACTTTGGCCACCTCATGCGAAGAGTTGACTCATTGGAAAAGACCCTGATGCTGGGAGGGATTGGGGGCAGGAGGAGAAGGGGATGCAGAGGATGAGATGGCTGGATGGCATCACCGACTCGATGGACATGAGTTTGGGTGAACTCCGGGAGCTCATGATGGACAGGGAGGCCTGTCATGCTGCAATTCATGGGGTCTCAAAGAGTCAGACACAACTGAACAACTGAACTGAACTGAGCTGAACTGAAATTATTTAAACAATGGTAAATCTTCCTTAAGAAGAAATCATTCAAACATCAAATTTAAACAGTGCTGAAGAAGAAAAAATACATGAAATCTAATGGGCTTATATAACCAATATTTCTTTCTCATCTCAAAAGTTTTAAAGAGGAGGCATATAAATCACTCAGTGATGCAATAGATACTAGTTATAAGGCTAAAATACTCATTCCTCATTATGTAACTGTTTGGATTATCTAATACATGCAAACAGTTAGATATTGAAGCTACAGAAGCTAGGTTTATGCCCTCATGAAACTCATCATCTGGGGAAAGCTCAGGGGATAAGCATATTACATTAGAAGAGAATACATAGACTATCTGAAGGCTTAATAGGAGACAATTCCCAGTTTTCATACAGCTAACAAGTAATTATAGACCCAAAGGCACCTCTGAAGAGAATCTAAAATTTTTCATATGTCAGGAGTCTGAACGAACCAATCTCCAAAACATATTTTATACAAAAGGACCAAGGCATTATGAACTAAGAACTTGAATCTGAAATTATTTCAGTGAAAACAAACCAAACTGTCAACTGAGTAAAGCAATGCATGGAAAACAAAGTCATTCTATCAAGTGAAATCAAGGATGCAATCTGACAATATTCTTTTATGATTTCTTTGAAGACTCGATAATCATTCTGGTAGCTACTTGTAGCAACTAAGCTAAGAGTTTTAAAAACCTGTTTGAGTTATACAAACAAGTATGTTAATATGTGTGTATACACACACAAACACACACATGAACATATATTTGTTTTAAGGTGATATAAAAAGATATCTTAAAAGAACAACAGCAGATAATTAAGGAGAGATTTAAAATCACAATTTTTAACTAATGTTTATTTTTTTATAGCCTCTAAAATAACATTTACTGTATTTTACTGAAACACATTGCATTAGAATACTTACCTTCATCAACTCTAACAGCATTTGGATGGATCGCTCATATTTAAAAAGGCAGTAGCCCTTTTGGATCTCTGAGTAGCACCATGGTATTCAGGAAGAACAAGCACCTTACAAAAGCAGCAAAAAGAGAGCCAAAGAGAAAGTGGTTGACTCATTTTCTAAGAAAGATTGGTATGATGTGAAAGCATCAGCATGGTTAAATATAAGAAATATTGAGAAAACACTGGTCATGAGAACCCAAGGAATACAAATCACAACAAAAGGCTTCAAGGGTTGTGTTTTTGAAGTGAGCCTTGCTGATCTGCAAAATAATGAAGCTGCATTTACAAAATTCAAGCTAATTACTGAGGACGTTATGGGCAAAAAATGCCTGACTAATTTCCATGGCACAGATCTCACCTGTGACAAAATGTACTCTTATGGGTCAAAAAATGTCAGACTGACTGAAGCTCGCATTGATGTCAACACTACCGATGGTTATTTGCTTCATCTATTCTGTGTGAGTTTTACTGAAAATGCAACAGTTAGTTTCAGAAGATCTCTTATGCCCAGCACTGGTAGGTCAGCCAGACCCACAAGATCACAATGTAAATCATGAGAGGTGACAAATGTCTTAAAAAGGGTGGTCAATAAATCGATTTCAGACAGCATTGGAAAACACATAGAAAAGGTTTGCCAATCTATTTATCTGCTCCATGATGACACTGTTATAAAAGAAAATATGCTGAAGAAGCCCATGTATGAACTGGGAAAACTCATGGAACTGCATGGAGAAGATAGCATTTTTGGAAAAGTTATTGGGGATGAAATAAGCACTAAAGTTGATCAAGCTAATGGGTATGAGTCAGCTGTCCAAAAATCTGTGAAAAATTCGGACTTTTAATGGTAAAAAATAAAAGGTCTTATTTGTGTTAAAAAAAAAAAAAGGCAGTAAAAGTAGGTGATAGCCAGCTAAACTTTTCCAATAAATCTTTTTCAATGCAAATTTACATTCCAATGCTGTATATATAGGGAATAATTTGGACAGGTGTTTAACTGATTTTCTTTATTAAAATGCTCCAACTGTCAAATTCAAATTGCTCTAAGCACAAAAGCCAACAAAGTAAAATTAACTAATGGTAAAAAGATTACCATATCTTCATGAGGGGAAAATTTTAAATAATTAGGTGAAGGGTAGCTTTGCATGTGACAAATAAGATGAAATAATAACTTCAAGTTGACCTCCCAAGTACTTTTTTTCATACTCTTTTACACGAAGAAACAGTAAATAATGCTTGACTTTGGCTTCTTCTTCTGTTTTATTTCTGAGACAAGTCAGTGTTTTTACTTTACAGGTGACAGAGGACACTTGTCATCCTGTTTGCAACATTAGAAGGGACTTTTCACTCCATTTCGGGAAGGGACAGCAAGAGAGGAACATTCAACTCTAAACTTCCTTACTTTTTCCCAGGAGGAAGGAGTTATTTAGCTGATTCACACAACTGGAAGAGGGAGATAAATATGACTCCACCTTTAGGAATTCACTCACTGTGAACTGCCTGCCTGCAAAGAGGGCACTTGGGATCTGCTGGTGGCAGTCAGCTATCCAACACTGCCCACGAGATAGTAGATCTCTCATCAGGAATACACATTAAGAGTCCTATTTGGCCACAAGTCCATTACACTTTCTCCAGTTTAGATTTATAGGAAAAAAAATTATTTTGATTTTTCACCTTAGCTACAAAATCGTTCCAAACCTGGGCATTAGAAGGGTGCTATTTGTTTTTCTTCTAAAATCTGAAGAAACATGATGTCAACAGATAACACAAATTCTATCAATTAAACCTTTCCTTTAAAATTCGTATGACATGAAGCACATCTGACTCTTTGTGGGATTCTCCATTTTCTACTTTATTCTATTTACATGACCATATTATACACATTATATTATTTCAAGTATTTTGCCTGTTTTTGTGTAGGATTGGTTAGAGTTTTTATGTTGATTTACACAGGAGGGTAAATTTGGTCCATGTGAATACATTTTGGCCAGAGGGGAAGCACTCATCATTTCTTCATTTAAAATGGATTTCTTGTTAATAAAATATATTTGAGTCTTGTTTTTTTCATCCACTATGACAATTTGTCTTTAACTGATGCATTTAAACCATGGACATTCAAAGTGATTATTAGTACAGGTGGCTCTGTCATATTTGTTACTGTTTTCATTTTCTTCATTTCTATTTTTGTCTTCCTTGCTTTTTCTGCCACCTGTGATTTGTCTCTATGATTTTATTCTCTCTCCTCTTTTATTTCCTATTTTTACCTTTTTATATGTTGCTAATCAAAGCCTACTTTCAAATAGCACTATGCCATTTGACAGGTAGTGTGAGGATTTAATAATAACAAAACAATCTTAATACCTCCCTTTCATCCCTTGTTTCATTGCTACGATTCATTTATCTTGCAGTAGGAATATCTAAGCATATTTTTTTCTAACATACATAGATTATATAATTAAATACATTATTGGTATCATTATGTTTAACAAACTGTTGTTAGACTGATTAAGGATGAGAAAAGTTAAAGTTCGTTTTTTACCTCATCTATTTATTCTTTGAAGATCTTTTCTTTATGTAGGTTGAAATTTATGACATACCGCCTTCCTTCTCTCTAAAGAACTCATAACATTTCTTGCAAGGTAGATCTACTAGGAAGAAATTCCTTCAACTTCTATTTGTCTGAGAAAGTCTTTATTTCTTCTACATGCTTTAACTTTTTATTTTATATTAGAGTATAGCCAATTTAAAATGTTGTGAAAGTTTCAGGTACATAGTAGAGCAACTCAGCTATACATATACTTGTATTCATTCTCCTCCAAACTACCATCCCATCCAGATAGCTTCTCCTTCATTTTAAAGAATAATTAAAATTCTTTAAAATTCAGTGTACAGTGTACAGTTTATTTCACTAAAGCCTATTCTTGCTTTCATGGGCTGAAGAGAAGTCAGAAGTAAATCTTAAATTCATTTCTTTACAGGTAAGATGTTCTTTCATTTGACTTCTTTCAGAACTTTATCTTTGATTGTCCCTGGCTTGAAAATTAATAGTCTTAAGTATCCTGGGGTTTGTTTGTTTTTGTTTTTGTTTCTTTTTTTTTTTTTTTTTCTTTTTTTGACATTAATCCTACTGATGGTCTCTGAGCTTCCTGGATCTATGGTTTGCTGTCTGATATTAATTTGGAAAATTTCTCATTCTTATTGTTTGAAATATTTCTTATGATCTTTTCTCTTTTTCTTCTACTTCTCAGGTCAGTTCAGTCACTCAGTCATGTCTGCCTTTTTGCGATCCCATGGACTACAGTAAGCCAGGCTTCCCTGTCCATCACCAACTCCAGGAGCCTACTCAAACTCATGTCCATCAAGTTGGTGATGCCATCCAACCATCTCATTCTCTGTTGTCCCCTTCTCCTACTGTCTTCAATCTTTCCCAGCATCAGGGTCTTTTCCAATAAGTTGATTCTTTGCATCATGTGGCCAAAGTATTGGAGTTTCATCTTCAGCATCAGTCCTTCCAATGAATATTCAGGACTGATTTCCTTTAGAATGGACTGGCTGAATCTCTTTGTTGTCCAAGGGACTCTCAAGAGTCTTCTCCAACACCACAGTTCTTTGGTGCTCAGCTTTCTTTACGGTCTCACATCCATAAATGACTACTGGAAAAACCATAGCTTTGACTAGATGGACATTTGTTGGCAAAATAATGTCTCTGCTTTTTAATATGCTGTCTAGGTTGGTCATAACTTTTCTTCCATCGAGCAAACACCTTTTAATTTCAGGGCTGAAGTCACCATCTGCAGTGATTTGGGAGCCCAAAAAATAAAGTCTCTCACTATTTCCATTTTGACTCATCTACTTGCCATGAAGAGATGGAACCAGATGCCATAATCTTAATATATTGAATGTTGAGTTTTAAGCCAACTTTTCCGCTCTCCTCTTTCACTTTCATGAAGAGGCTCTTTAGTTCTTCGCTTTCTGCCATGAAGGTGGGGTCATCTGCATATCTGAGGTTATTGATATTTCTCCCAGCAATCTTGATTCCAGCTTGTGCTTCCTCCACCCTGGCATTTTGCATTATGTGCTCTGCATATAAGTTAAATAAGCAGGGTAACACTATACAGCCTTGACATACTCCTTTCCTGATTTGGAACCAGTTTGTTGTCCAGTTCTAACTGTTGCTTCTTGACCTGCATACAGATTTCTCAGCAGGAAGGTGAGGTGGTCTGGTATTCCCATCTCTTTCAGAATTTTCCACAATTTATTGTGATCCACACAAAGGTGTAGTCAAAAGCAGAACTAGGTATTTTTCTGGAACTCTCTTGCTTTTTTCATGGTCCAGCAGATGCTGGCAATTTAATCTCTGGTTCCTCTGCCTTTTCTAAATCCAGCTTGAACATCTGGAAGTTCACAGTTCAAGTACTGTTGAAGCCTGGCTTGGAGAATTTTGAACATTATTTTCTAGCATCTGAAATGAGTGCAATTGTGCAGTAGTTTGAACATTCTTTGGCATTAGCTTTCTTTGGGATTAGAATGAAAACTGACCTTTTCCAGTCCTGTGGCCACTGCTGAGTTTTCCAAATTGGCTGGCCTGTTGAGTGTAGCACAGCATCATCTTTTATGATTTGAAATAGATCAATTGGAATCCTATCACCTCCACTGGCTTTGTTCATAGTGATCCTCCCTAAGGCCCACTTGACTTTGCTTTCCAGGATGTTTGGCTCTAGGTGAGTGATCACACCACTGTGGTTATCTGTGTTATGAAGATATTTTTTGTATAGTTCTGTGTTTGTTGCCACCTCTTCTTAATATCTTCTGCTTCTGTTAGGTCCATACAATTTCTGTCCTTTATTGAGCCCATCTTTGCATGAAATCTTCCCTTGAAAGCTCTAATTTTCTTGAAGAGACCTCTAGTCTTTCCCATTCTATTGTTTTCCTCTATTTCTTTGCAATGATCATGGAGGAAGGCTTTCTTATCTCTCCTTGCTACTCTTTGGAACTCTGCCTTCCAATGGACATATTTCATGGGTTTCCTTTTTCCTTTGCCTTTCACTTCTCCTTTCTCAGCTATTTGTATGGCCTCATCAGACAACGATTTTGTCTTTTTGCATTTCATTTTCTTGTGGATGGTCTTAATCACTGCCTCCTGTACAATGTCACAAATCTCCAACCAGAGATCTTCAGTCGTTCTATCAGATCTAATCCCTTGAATCTATTTGTCACTTCCACTGTATAACCATAAGGGATTTGATTTAGGTCATACCTGAATGATTAGTGGTTATCCCTGCTTTCTTCATATTAAGTCTGAATTTGGCAATAAGGAGTTCATGATCTGAGCTACAGCCAGCTCCCAGTATTGCTATTGCTGACTGTATAGAGTTTCTTCATCTTTGGCTGCAAAGAATATAATCAATCTGACTTTGATATTGACCATCTGGTGATGTCCATGTGTAGAGTCTTCTCTTGTGTTGTTGGAAGATGGTGTTTGCTATAGCCAGTTCATTATCTTGGCAAAACTCTATTCGCCTTTGCCCTGCTTCATTCCATATTCCAAGGCCAAATTTGCCTGTTATTCCAGGTATCTCTTGTTTTCCTACTTTTGCATTCCAGTCCCCTATAATGAAAAGGACATCTTTTTTGGGTGTTAGTTCTAGAAGGTCTTTTAGGTCTTCATAAAACTGTTCAACTTCAGCTTGTTCAGCATAACTGGTTGAGGCATAGACTTGGATTACTGTGATATTGAATGGTTTTCCTTGGAAACGAACAGAGATTATTCTGTTGTTTTTGAGATTGCATCCAAGTACTGCATCTCAGACTCTTCAGTGACTAAGATGGCTACTCCATTTCTTCTAAGGGATTCCTGCCCACTGTAGTAGATATAACAGTCATCTGAGTTAAATTCACCCATTCCCGTCTATTTTAGTCTGCTGATTTCTAAAATGTTCATGTTTACTCTTGTAGACTCTTGTTTGACCACTTCTAATTTGCCTTGATTCATGGACCTAACGTTCCAGGTTCCTATGCAATATTGCTCTTTACAGTATCTGACTTTACTTCCATCAACCACCACATCCACAACTGGGTGTTTTTTGCTTTGGCTCCATCTCCATTCTTTCTGGAGTTATTTCTCCACTCTTCTCCAGGAGCATATTGAGCACCTACCCACCTGGGGAGTTCATCTTTTGGTGTCACACTATTTTGCCTGTTCATACCATTTATGGGGTTCTCAAGGCAAGAATACTGAAGTATCCAACTGTTTGCAACCCTATGGCCTATACAGTCCATGGAATTCTCTAGGCCAGAATACTGGAGTGGGTAACCTTTCCTTTCTCCAGGGGATCTTCCCAACCCAGAAACTGAACCTATGTCTCTCTCATTGCAAGAAGATTCTTTACCAGCTGAGCCACAAGGGAAGTCCTCTTCTCCTTCTAACACGCCTATTATTTGCATGTTACAACATTTGTAGTTGTCACTCAAGTCATGTGTTCTGCTTCTTTTTCCAGCCTTTCTTCCCTTTGCTTTTGGGTTTCAAGGATTCTATTAATAGATCCTCTATCTCCCAGATGCTCTTCTCAGCCATGTCCAGTCTACTAGTAAGCCTATGAAAAGTATTCTTCATTTTTGTCACACAAGAAGTGGGAAAATGAGGTAATCTTCTTGTTAATATTCCCAGCCTTTGGGTACAAATGTTTCACCTGATCATTTGTATTGCTTTGTGAAAGCTACCACACAAAATACCACAGATTGTATGACTTACACAACAGAAATTTGTTTCTTACAGTTTGCGAAGCTCAAAGTAAAAAATCAGGGTGCCAGAACAGTTGGCTTATCCTGAGGACTCTCTCCATCTCTTAAATACAATCACCTTCTTATTGCTTCCTTTCATGGTTGTACCACTATCTCTCTCTCTGTGTGTACATATATATATATATATATATATCTCCAGATGTTCCTATGTTCTAATCCAGTCAGACTGAATTAGGGCTAACAATTATCGTCTCCTTTTAACTTAATTATCTTCATAAAGGCCCTGTCTCCACATACAGTCACAATCAGAAGTGCTGAAGGTTAGGGCTTTCAGTATGTGAATTTCAGACAGACACAGTCAATCCAAAATATCATGTAAAGTTTTAAACACTTTTTTTATCATTACTTCCAATGGAAATTGATGTCTCAAATTTAAAATTTATTGTTTTACAATGTAAACAAATTTTAACATCTCTCTATGGATATGTTTCAGAGAAGGCAATGGCAACCCACTCCAGTACTCTTGCCTGGAAAATCCCATGGATGGAGAAGCCTGGTGAGCTGCAGGTCGCTGAGAGTCAGACACAACTGAGTGACTTCAATTTCACTTTTCACTTTCATGCATTGCAGACAGAAATGGCAACCCACTTCAGTGTTCTTGCCTGGAGAATCCCAGGGACAAGGGAGCCTGGTAGGCTGCCATCTATGGGTCGCACAGAGTGGGACACAACTGAAGCAACTTAGCAGAAGTAGCGGCATGGATACGTTTACCCACTGTGCTTGTCACTTACCACTTACTCTTCCATCTTTTACATATTCTCCAAATTTATTAAAATTTGCTTTCCTTTATCATTTTCCTTTCCTCTTATTTTCTTAGGAAGCCTTGGTGGCTCAGATGGTCAAGAGTCTGCCTGCAGTGTGGGAGACCCAGATTTGATCCCTATGACAGGAAGATCCCCTGGAGAAGGAAATGGCAACCCACTCCAGTATTCTTGCATGGAGAATCCCATGGATGGAGGAGCCTAGCAGGCTATATTCCATGCGGTTGCTAAGAGATGGACGTGACTGAGCAACTTCACTTTCACTTTCATCATTTTCTCTCCATTTATATTAGTCTCAATGCATTTCTATTACCTGTTTATCATTTATCTAGGAGTTTGGGCATGAAATGTGTTAGAGACAAGTTCATTGTATTTTTTTATCAAAATCAAATAAATGTTTTTGAGCTGAAAGGAGTGATGTTAAACTAAAATAAACACAAATATTTTAACTTTTTCCTTCTAAGTTGGTCTGTTCTCACATATTTTAAAAGGTCTTCATTCCCAGACTATAATTAGAATTTATCATCCTGAGCAGTCACCCTGGACCTGAGGTAAGTCTCTTGGCTTCCTAATAGCATAAATAGTTTGGACTGAGAGCTGTTAATGAGCTGAAGATGATGAATACCCATTCTGTCAGTGCCAATGGACCATGTGTACATGATGATTAAAGAAATACATTTTAGACTGTCATAGATAGAAGCCTGGTTACACTAACCACAGGAGTAAGTGAGGCACCTGGAAGTTTTTTATTTAAAAAGTAGAGCATAGGAGTTTCACTTGCACTATGATGGTGTAGGCTTCCTAGGTACCTCACCTGGTAAAGAATCCACCTGCAATATGGGAGACCTGGGTTTGATCCCTGGCCTGGGAAGATACCCTGGAGAAGGGAACAGCTACCCACTCCAGTATTCTTGGCTGGAAAATTCCATGGACAGAGGAGCCTGGATGGCTACAGTCTGTGGGGTCGCAGAGTCAGACACAACTTTCAATTTGGGGCTTCCCTGGTAGCTCAAATGGTAAAGAATCTGCCTACAATGCAGGAGACCTGAGTTCAACCCCTGATTTGGGAAGATCCCCTAAAGAAGGAAACGGGACCCTACTTAAGTATTCTTGCCTGGAGAATTCCATGGACAGAGGAGTCCAGCAGGCTACAGTCCATGGTGTCGCAAAGAGTCAGACATTACTGAGTTGACTAACTTCCACTTTTTCTTTTTTCATGATAAGGAAAAAGGAGTTCCATGGATCTTCTCCCAAGTAAAATTGCTAAGAATAACAAATTTGATAGAACAGCAAGATTTACATTCCCTAGAAGTGAACTGGAGGCCATAAAGCATATTAACACACTTATTCAAAAAAATTTAGTAAAAGTCAGTAAGGATTTTAAGAGTTCTACGTTAACGAAGACCCACACCATCCCTCTTCCTTCAAGCTCAGTGATGCAGAAGCTATTCCAGACTGGTACAATCAGAAAGACAGGGCTCCCTCTTGCCTCCAGCTTCCAGTCAGAAGACCGTCTGCTCAGGAGGGACAAGACATCAGCATTTTGTATCCTGCCTTCAGGAACCTGCCAGTGAGAGGTTGGATTCTAGAAAATAATATCAAAAGGTAGGGACTCATGGGGTTACAAAGACTTGGATATGACTGAATGAATGAAGTGAACTGATCTGATTCTGTCCATCCCCCATTTATGTAACAGAAATTCTACCTAAAGTTGGATGCAACTGTGGATACTGGGATCCTGATTACCCTTTGCTCTGGCTTATCAGATGGGAGTCCCATGACAAGAAAGGCAAACTAAGTAGACTTAAGTCTGTTTTCCTCCATGCGCTGACATACATTGAGTATGTAAGGTAGGAGTGTCACTTAAAAGAATGTCATTTTCTCCTTCCCTAGCACTAATGCTATGGCTTAGAGATTTTTTTTCCTGTGGGGAGACACAGCCATAGAACAGAGATCTGTGATGTGTTGCCAAAGGAACTGATTTCATATGCCGCAGACTATGCAGAAGTTTGTGCCTAATGATACTCTCAGAAATAGTGGAAATGGTAGTAAGAAATAATTAGGGGAGATTTATAGATTCATTGGAGAGATAGGCTAAACTTCATGACTGCCAGTTTTTCAGAAAGTAATAGTGAAAGACATGGCTAAGAAGAGCACTTATAAGATCAGAAGAAATCTCAAATACTGACCTTTGAAACATTCCCTTGTAAGGAGCCTTAATTTGATTGGATTAGCCTGTGAGGCAAAGTATGCAGAGTACTGTTGAAAACAATAGAGCAATCAGCTCACGGTATAATAAGAGAAAGACAGTGAAAGAGAGCTCTGCCAAAAATCACTGTCATCTTACAGTGACTTAGGAGTTACGTAAGAAGTTTCACACTGGAGAGTGAGGAGAGAGTCAAAGTAGATCTCACCAGAATAATCTAGTCAGTCATTAAACAAGGAAATGAACAAGTAACAAGCTCCATACTAGAGGGAGGAAGAATACCTCAAACTGCCATAATATATTATATAAAATGTCCAGTTTCTTATTTAAAAAAAAAAAAGAGAGATGTCAGAGAAACATACACCAAAGAAACTAAGCAGGCAAGAAAAGTCACCTGCTATAGTCAACCAACGCTGGATTTAAAGAAAAACTTTATATTAGCAAATATAAACATACTTATAGAACTAAAGAAAAACGTATTTAAGCAGGCAAAGAAAGGTATGATGACAAAGTAGTATCAGATAAAGAATATCTACAAAAATTTAGAAATTACAATACAAAAAGGATAAAATGAAAATTTTAGAGTTGAAAAGTACAATAATAGAAATTTTTAAAATTTACTAGAGTGGTTTAAGAGTATATTTGAACTGAAAAATTTAGTCAAGTAGATAATAAGTGATTGAAGATCATACAATTTGAAGAAAAGAAAAAGTAGAATGAGGAAAAATAAAGTTTTTAAAAGCTGGACACCATTAAGCACACCAACATATAGGTATACTTTGTTTTACTGCATGTCACTTTATTGTACTTTTCAGATATTTCATTTTTTTTGCAAATTGAAGGTTTGTGGCAACAGTGAAAATCTATAGGTGCCATTCTTCCAACACTAGTTGCTCCATTTGCATTTCAGTGTAATATTTTGGTAATTTTTGAAATTTTTCAAATCCTCCACCAGCAAGAATATTATGACTCACTGAAGACTGAAATGATGGTTAGCAATTTTTAGTAATAAAGAATTTTTAATTAAGGTATGCATATACTGGGTTCTTAGACATAACGCTATTGCACTTAGAGTACAGTATAATGTGAACATAACTTTTATATGCACTAGGAAACAAAAAGATTATGTGACTTGCTTTATTGCAATATTCACTTTATCGAGGTGGTCTGAAACCGAGCATGTAATATCTTCAAGGTATGCCTATGTACATAATGGTAGTACCAGAGAAGAGGAAAAGAAAGAAGGAGAAAAATATTTAAAGAAATAATGGCAGGAAATTTCTGTATTTTTTGAAAACATTAACCTATACATCCAGAAATTTCATCAAACTCAAGTATGATAAATGCAGATATCTACAAGTAGAAACATTGTAGTAAAAATGCTGAAAGACAAAGTCAAAGAGAAAATCTTGAAAGTAGTTTAAGAGAATAATGACTGCTCACTTAGAAGTGGACCTCACTAAGGTTACCAGCTTATTTCTCACCAGAAACAATGGAAGTCATGAGGTAGGATGTCATATTCATAGTGTTCAAAGGAAAGAGTAGGCAAAGAAAGAAATCTTGGCAAATAGAATTATGTATCCAGGAATGCTATCTGCTATCTTTCAAAAATGAAGTAAAAATAAAGCATTCCCATACAGACAAAAACAGACATAATTTGTTTTTACCAGATCTGCTTTATAAGAAATACTAGCTTCAGGCTTAAAGCAAGTGATCCTACGTAGTAATATGAATTTACATGGAAAAAAAGAACAACAGCAAAACTAACTACACAATTATAAAGGACATTATAAAGAAATTATCCATTATTCTTGTGATGGATTTAACAATCAATTGCACAAAACTATATACATATATTGTTGGGGCCATAGCATCTAGAAATGTATTTGCCAGTAATAGCACAAAGGAGCGATGTGGGATTAAAAACTATATTGTATCATATTCTAGCACTTTGTTTGGAAAAGAAAAAATGTTCTTATCAGATAATATACACTGGACTGCCTAGAAGTTATACACAGATTTGTAAAGAATAGGCTACAGACTAGGAATGTGTGTTTAGAACATATTAGTTAGAAAGTAACTTTGTGCAGTTTGTACCACTGTTCATGTCGGAGCTATTTGTTTCAGGCTTTATAGGGTTTCTTTAATCAGTGCAGAAATTATTTGATGGTCAGAGTGCCGCCGTAACTGATACAAATAGATAAACATTTTAGTAGTGATCTATGAGGAAACTGGTATCAGCAGTTAGAAAACTAAAGATCTATTTTATGAAGAGACAATACAGTTGGCAAAACTGTTATGGTTGGTAACTTGGAAGACAGTCCATGTCCTTAACAAGACTGCAGCTCTGTGGGAAGTGTTTGGAAAGAAATGGAATGATAGTGTTTGTTGGCATTTATTTTCTGCTTTTACCAGAGTACTAAACAAGAGAAATGAGCCCAAGCACAGAAAAGAGTTGACAGTTTTCAGGCAGAAATTTAAGAGAATAAATAAAGTCCAGAAATGTGTGGCCTTGCCAGTTAAAAAACCCAGCTGCTTCTCGCCTCAAAATCTAGTAAATGAGTCAAAAGTTGTTTAAGTGATAAATGTCCATTAAACTTCCCATTAAACAAGATCACTCAGCCTTGTGACAAAGTACAAACTAAGGGTCTTTCTTTCCCACCTAAACCTATAATTTCAAATAGCCTTGTGCTAAAACAGAATGAATAGATCTGAAGAAATTGAGAAATAAAGCCATCTTAAGACCTATGTCTAGGAAGAAAAAAACTTACTGGAACACAGATATTTCTAGAAGGAAACAGATGAACTTTGCTGTCTTTCTTTTGGGGAAACTGTGTTACCAAGAATAGCAAGAGCTTAATGTAATTGTGGCTTTCTCTATTAAGGATTAAAACATTTCTTTGCCCCCAAACTTTCAATAGTAGGATAAAAGCAGTGGAAGCTGTGTAGGCCCCAATGAGAACACATTTCCAATGGACCACTTTAGATGATGCAATCAAAGGATGAGAGTGAGGAAGGATATAATTAAGGTGGGCATGCTTGCTCATGTGTGTGTGTGTATGTCCACACACACACACACACACACACACGCACACGCAAGACACTGAAGATACTTGACAATGCTATTCCTTCCAAAAAGCAGAATCTGAATCTAGTTAAGGAACTTCTCCTGTCAACATAGAAGGAAACTTTTACAAAGTCTACTCAGCAAGATTTCGTGATTTTTATAAACCACTGACCTCTGTGTGTGATGTCCCATCTCCACTCTTGAAGTGTGCAAAGTGGTCATTTTCTCCTTGTTCATCATTACATACTGGATGAGAAGGACAAATTTCTTTTTAGTTCACAGCTTGATAAGTCATGAATAACCATACAAACAATGACCTAATGGAGAGTATTGTACAGTTACTAGATATTTGGGACTTTGAAGTGAATGTAATAATTGGAATTGTAGAAAGGTCATCAGTCAGTTCAGTTCAGTTCAGTCGCTCAGTCATGTCCGACTCTTTGTGACCCCATGAATCGCAGCACACCAGGCCTCCCTGTCCATCACTAACTCCCGGAGTTCACTCAGACTCACATCCATCGCGTCTGTGATGCCATCCAGCCATCTCATACTTGGTCATCCCCTTCTCCTCCTGCCTCCAATCCCTCACAGCATCAGAGTCTTTTCCAATGAGTCAACTCTTCGCATGAGGTGGCCAGAGTACTGGAGTTTCAGCTTTAGCATCATTCCTTCCAAAGAAATCCCAGGGTTGATCTCCTTCAGAATGGATGGACTGGTTGGATCTCCTTGCAGTCCAAGGAACTCCCAAGAGTCTTCTCCAACACCATAGTTCAAAAGCATCAATTCTTCGGCACTCAGCTTTCTTCACAGTCCAACTCTCACATCCTTACATGACCACTGGAAAAACCATAGCCTTGACTAGATGGACCTTAGTTGGCAAAGTAATGTCTCTGCTTTTGAATATACTATCTAGGTTGGTCATAACTTTTCTTCCAAGGAGTAAGCGTCTTTTAATTTCATGGCTGCAGTCACCATCTGCAGTGATTTTGGAGCTCCCCCCAAAAAAGTCTGACACTGTTTCCACTGTTTCCCCATCTATTTCCCATGAAGTGATGGGGCTGGATGCCATGATCTTCATTTTCTGAATGTAGATCTAATATACATATAGCATTTCTCCTCCTGGGAACATTACTGCTCTAAAATTTTGGAAGCTGTTATGGACAAGTTGCTTGCATTAGCCAACAAAATGTTGACAACAGTTATATGAGTTCTGTGTTCTGCTCCCCCTGCCATGGTGACAATGGAAGTATACATTGAAGCTTCTACCACATTACCTCCCTATGGGATCACTATAATCAGAACCCCTCTGCTGAACTGTACTGGGCTCGTATTGTGGAGTGACAAATAAATTTAAGTGGCATTAAGCCGCTAAGACACTGCCTTTGTCAGTTAATGAACATAACCTAAATTATTCTGATTGATTGTGATTGAATCCCTTGAGAATTAAGTGACTGCTATTTGTATCAGATATGAAGAGGCCAGAAAGCAAACTGGCAAACCAGAGAAGAAACAGAGTAACTGATATGTGTTCTTGTTTTCCTCTTCTTGGGCACAAAATTGGGCTGAAATTTCCAGCTTCCTTTGCAATAAGATGTGATCATATAACTTACTTCTAGCCATGGGAATATGAGCACAGATGTTGTGTCTCAGTTAGAGTAGGGCCTATGACTATCTTCTACTTTTGATCATGATACTATTTCCTTTCCTCCAACCAGTTGTGTATAAAGCAATACACAGAACTTTGAAGAACAGAGGAGGCAAAGATGCTGTTAATACTGATATCTTATTTATACCTCAGAGAAAAGCCTCCCACAAATTAAGATTATGTTTTGAATCTTAGTGGATTTTACTGGGTTTTGGTGGAGTCATGTTCTGCAGCATCTGACATCACACTGCACTCCCTGCGTGCACATGTGTTCAGTCACTCCCGTCATGTCCGACTCTGTGAGTCCATGGACTGTAGCCTGCCAGACTCCTCTGTCTGTGGTGATTCTCCAGGTGAGAATACTAGAATGGGTTGCCACGCCCTCCTCCAGGGGATCTTCCCAACCCAGGGATCAAATCTGTGTATCCTGCATTGTAGGTGGATTCTTTATAGCAGAGCCATGAGGGAAGCCTCCTCTCTTCATAACACACACATACCGGAAAGAAAGTCCTAGATGTTATACAGGATTTCATATGACATAAAGATGGGTAACCTCAGATATGCAGATGACACCACCCTTATGGCAGAAAGTGAAGAGGAACTAAATAGCCTCTTGATGAAAATGAAAGAGGAGAGTGAAAAGTTGGCTTAAAGCTCAACATTCAGAAAACGAAGATCATGGCATCTGGTCCCATTGTTTCACGGCAAATAGATGGGGAAACGGTGGAAATGGTTTCAGACTTTATTTTGGGGGGCTCTGAAATCACTGCAGATGGTGATTGCAGCCATGAAATTAAAAGATGCTTACTCCTTGGAAGGAAAATTATGACCAGCCTAGATAGCATATTCAAAAGCAGAGACATTACTTTGCCAACAAAGGTCCATCTAGTCAAGGCTATGGTTTTTCCAGTGGTCATGTATGGATGTGAGAGTTGGACTGTGAAGAAAGCTGAGTGCCCAAGAATTGATGCTTTTCAACTGTGGTGTTAGAGAAGATTCTTGAGAGTCCCCTGGACTGCAAGGAGATCCAATCAGTCCATTCTAAAGGAGATCAGTCCTGGGTGTTCTTTGGAAGGACTGATGCTAAAGCTGAAACTCCAGTACCTTGGCCACCTCATGTGAAGAGCTAACTCATTGAAAAAGACTCTGAAGCTGGGAGGGATTGGGGGCAGGAGGAGAAGAGGACAACAGAGGATGAGATGGCTGGATGGCATCACTGACTTGATGGACGTGAGTTTGAGTGAACTCCGGGAGTTGGTGATGGACAGGGAGGCCTGGCGTGCTGCAATTCATGGGGCCGCAGAGTCGGACACGACTGAGCGACTGAACTGAACTGATGCTAGGAAAGATTGAGGGCAGGAGAAGGGGACAACAGAGGATGGAATGGTTGGATGGCATCACCAACTCAATGGACATGGGTTTGGGTGGACTCTGGGAGTTGGTGATGGACATGGAGACCTGGCATGTTCGGTTCATGGGGTCAGAAAGAGTCAGACATGACTGAGCGACTAAACTGAACTGAACTGAACTAGGATCCTCCTTACCTTTTTTTGATGTTACAACTACTCAGTGATCTACTCCTTCTCCCCAAATGAAAGAAATAAATGACTATACAAATGCTGAGCTCTCCCGGAGGATAGCCTAACTTTGCATCAAGTGCACTGCCTATAATAATAACAGGGAGTATGAGCCTGGAGCACCAAATATGCTGAAATAAGTAAACTAAGGTGGTGATGTCCTACTGCAGGGTGGTGACCCCAGGAGCTGATGAGTCACTAAACGTAGTACACCTGGTGGCTTTTATTCTCAGTTGTCACTTTTAGTCTCTGAGGTTAAATGGGAAATATTTGTCTTGGTATCACACCTACCATATTATGCTACCACTATTATCCCAATTATATGTGGGACAGTTGTGCACAGAACTGACTTCAAGACAAATTATTTACTCTTGCAATCTTGAGGAACTGGAAGTAATTAATTTCACTGCTAAACTAAGAATTCTGTGCTTGCCACCTATTGATTTGGGATTTTTTTTCTTCTGAGGTGAGGGTGGTTCCTATCTCTCAACTTAAATAAATGTGTATGTGTTTAATTTTTTACATGTTTTCTGTTTTTTGATTTCTGTCTTCTCTGAACCTCTTTCCATATAAGGCTTTCATTGATCTCAGACTGACAATGAACTAATACCTATATTTTACACTTGACTTTGCTTCACTTTAAATGTCTATCTTTTCCTGTATGTAAACCAATCCAATTAGAAACAAACAAATAAACAAAAAAGATGAACTTCCAAAATGAGCATCCTTGAGAGTGTGCCCAGTTACTTGGACCCAAGCCAATTATTCATTTTCTGGGCTTCCCAGGTGGCACCAGTGGTAAAGAATCCGCCTGCCAATGCAGGAGATGGAAGAGACATATGTTCCATCCCTGCATCAGGAAGATCCCTGGAGTAGAAAACAGCAATCCCTTCCAGTATTCTTGCCTGGGGAATCCCATGGATAAAAGAGCCTGGTAGGCCACAGTCTGTGGGGTCGCAAAGAGTCAGACACTACTGAAGGGACTTAGCATAGCACAGCACAAGACACATGTATGGACTGAATGTTTGTAAAACCTCAAAATTCACATGGCTATTCTGGTTCCAGCCCATTTCAGGCAATGAGGACATGTTAGAAGTTAAAGACACAGCTTATAGTCCTTAAACTTCTTCATCTATGTCCAAGGCCTGATAAGGTGTCTGGCATATTATTAGGAGATCTATAAATACTTTTAACCATTCCTCCTCCTTCCTTCACCCCAAATTTCTTCTATTTCGTATTTCCTATTTCCTATTTCACTTAAAGTTTTCTCATTGTAATGCAATCTCAAACAATCTTCACATGCTCTCTCTTTTGCATCTCTACCCAATCCAGTTAGACATTAACTCCATGATGTATATTGGTCAACTATATATTCTTGTTAAATCCTAATTCAGATCTCATTATTTCACAACTGATTTACAGTAATAATTTCCTCACTTGACTTTGTTTATCCATATATTTCATTTGTCAGTTTTCATTGATCTCAGTTTGAATTACTTGCCAAAAAACCAAACAAACAAAAAATCCATAACTACTTTTAAAAATTTTCAATAGCTCTCTGTTCTTTATGGAGAAAAATGTTCATAATCCTTATAAGACCTGTTTGGCCATCTATGAAATTAAGAAATCCATATCTCTGAAGCTACTCCAGTGCTACAATTCATACCCTTCTTCAATTAGAGCAGAATTGTTCGCTGGTCAAGCACTTTTAGTAATGTTCTATCTTCACTAAACTTACTCTTTTCTGTCCCTGTCTCTGCTATGCTCTAGTTTTTTTAAAATTTTCAAATTCTAAATAAATGTTTATTACTCTAGGAAATATTCCTTTAGTTCTAATATTTAAAAAGACTGTCTCCTGAGGCCTCCCTGGAGGTCCAGTGGTTAAGACTCTACACTTCCAATCCTGGGGGCATGGGTTTAATTCCTGGTTGGGGAACTAGGATCCCATAAACCATGCAGCCAAAAATAAATAAATAATAAAAATAAAAAATACTGTCTCCTTACTCTGTGGTATTATAGTATGCTTCATATAACCTTATTGAGCAATTCTTTCTTTATTTCTTTATTTTTTGGCTTCACTGGGTCTTCATTTCTGTACAGAGGCTTTCTCCAGTTGTGAAGAGTGGGGGCCCCTCTCTAGTTGCAGTGTGAGGGCTTCCTTTGTTGTGGAGCATAGACTCTAGGGTACAAGAGCTTCAGTGATGGCTGCACGTAAGCTCAGTAGTTGTGCCTCACGGGTTCCAGAGCAAAGGCTCTAGCTGTGGCACACAGGCCTCATTGCTGGTAGCATGTGGGAACTTCCTGGACCAGCGATTGAACCAGTGTCCCCTGTGTTGCAAGGTTGATTTCTTACCACTGGACCACTGGGAAAGCCCTGAGCAATTCTTTCATTTGGCCTTGTTACCATAATAATTTTTTTTTTTAAATTTAAATTATTTAGTTTAATTGGAGGCTAATTACTTTACAATATGGTATTGGTTTTGCCCTACATCAACTTGAATCCACCACTGGTGTACACGTGTTCCCCATCCTGAACCCCCCTCCCACCTCCCTCCCCGTACCATCCCTCTGGGTCATCCCAGTGCACCAGCCCCGAGCATCCTGTATCATGTATTGAACCTGGACTGGTGGTTTGTTTCACATACGATATTATACATGTTTCAATGCCATTTTCCCAAATCATCCCACCTTCTCCC
This sequence comes from Oryx dammah, assembly GCF_014754425.2. Classification (NCBI taxonomy): domain Eukaryota; kingdom Metazoa; phylum Chordata; class Mammalia; order Artiodactyla; family Bovidae; genus Oryx; species Oryx dammah. Next base: position 56,236,151 of record NW_024070186.1, read on the forward strand.
TCTCTTATTTACTAACATATATCTGTTTTCCTCATCATCACATTCCTAGTATATTCAGCAATTTTGAAGGAAATAACACATGTTATTTATCTTTGCTTATTTTTTAATATCTCTTCACAATGCTTCATGGACCATCAATCAATGTTTTTGAATTTAATTGAATGTTTTCATATTTTGCTTCAAAACTGACCATGAAATTTCTTTAAATTCAAACCACAGAATGAAAATATAGAATGAGTATATTAAGAATAAGATCTTACACTAAATATGCTCAAAACTCTCTATTTTTTTTTTACTACTTTTATAACATAGAAAACATTAAGGATTAAGGGAATTTCTTATTGATAAAACTTATTACTTAATGGTAATATGGCATCCAACTCCAGTACTATTGCCTGGGAAATCCCATGGACAGAGGAGCCTCATAGGATACAGTCCATGGGGTCGCTAAAAGTCGGACATGACTGAGCGACTTCACTTTCACTTTTCACTTTCATGCATTGGAGAAGGAAATGGCAACCCACTCCAGTGTTCTTGCCTGGAGAATCCCAGGAACAGAGGAGCCTGGTGGGCTTCCGTATATGGGGTCACAGAGTCGGACACGACTGACGCGGCTTAGCAGCAGCAGCAGCAATGACAGCTAATATTACAGGACTTTCAATAAATTACTTCATCTGGTATCCACAAAGATCTTTTAGAAAAAAATACAATGACTCTTTTATCTTCACTATATAAAAAAAGAAAAAAGCCTCAGCATTACTACTCAAGGTCATAGAAATAATAAGACCTAAACTGTATACTCAATTCTGTGACCTAATAGCCTGCTTAGCTTTTCTTCTATAATACAAGGACCATCACAGAAATATGATTATCAATTTGAAGATTGTTTGTCAATAAAAAATTCAGTGTGTCACTTAATAAGTTACACGTCCTCAAGTGAAAAGAATGAAAAATCTAAAATTTTAAAAACTCAATGAATCTACTTTGAGTATATTAGTACTTACTATGTGACACAGAATGTGATTAAATGTGATTAAATTACTTTAAAAGGTTTAATATGTTCTCTCTTAATGAATATTTTTATGTAATTCTACAATAAGCTTTGTAATGCTTATTATAAAGAGTTTTGAGATGCAAAAATTATTAGACCAAATTATATGAAAGAAACCTATGTAATAACATTAAATTTACTGCTGTTTATTTTGGGAATGGTAGCTATTCACTGGAATTTCATAAAAAAGAAAATATATGACTGATTATTCCTATTAAAAGTTATGAAGTCTGGATATTTATGTTATGGTCTATGAAATGTGACAGGGAGTCAATATGTAATGGTTAATTCTACTTTGTTTGAAGACTAGGAAATAAACTCCATTTTTATATATTTTAAAAAGTCAAGGTGATACATGACAAAATGCAATGTCAATATTTATATAGATTTGGAGAAACACAAATGTGAGAAAACATTCTCAAAACTGGTTAATGCTTATAATTATATACTTAAGTAAAAAGTCATGTTTCTGTTCATAATCTGTCAAAATCTCTAAATGAATTTCTGTTGCACTATGACTGCTGTCTGGTATCAAATTATTCATGCTCATTTTTCACAATCCTTTTGTAAAAAATGCTAATTAAAACACATAGTGCTCCCTGACAATCAAACAGTCGGTCATTATCTTTTATTTTAGCTCATAAAGATACGATGCATAATCAGTTACTTCTTTTCAAACTAAATTTCAGGTACTACACCAGTGGCTCAGCAGTAAAGAATTCACCTGCAGTGCAGGAGACACAGATTCAATTGCTGGGTCAGGAAGATACCTGGGGAAGGAAATGGGAACCCACTTCAGTATTTTTGGCTGGAGAATTCCACAGACAGAAGAGCTTCTGCGACCCTTCTATAGGGTCGCAGAACTGGACACAACTGAGTGACTAAGCACAACACAGCAGCACATTGGATATAATTATTGAGGACATACATAAGACTATAAGACATTAATCAGACCTATGTTTTATCCAACTCAGTTCTGATACTGGCATGACCATACACTGTGTAATCTAAACATGTATAATAGGAGTGCAATGCGTGTGGTCTTCCCTGGTGGCTCAGATGGTAAAGAACCCTCCTGCAATGCAGGAAACCTGGGTTTGCTCCCTGGGCTGGAAAGATCCCTTGGAGGAGGTTATGGTAACCTGCCGGAAGCCAGCGTGAGGAATTCCACCCGTGACAAGGTCATGAGGCAGAGATCTGATAGGCAGGGTCGAGTCAGATCTCAGGTTTTCCCCCTGGCATTTCCTGAGTGTGTACCCCCCAAAATAAGAATCTGCCTGCTTTTCCACTCTTCTGACATTCTCTGGAAAAAGTCAATTCAGGGCTTTACTCTTTTGCATTTGAAAGAGTGTTTCAATCCAAAAACCCCTCTGATGGCTTTCTAGCCTGCCTGTGCATGTGATTGTTTGAGGCCTCCTGACCGCAGGAGGCACAGGAAGCTTAAAACATCCTAGGAATGTAGGGGCTTCCGAAGAGTCAAAATCATTAGAATAGGACTGATTAAGGTTTCATTTGTTGAGCCAATACTTGCTGCCAAATTTTCATATCCTTTAATTTTAGATATAGTTGGTATATAGAAAAACAAGTAGTAGACCTGGTATTAGCAGCATTAGATCTTTGAGTTAAGTACCTTCATTGTTATAACCCACTGCGCCTTTGTTCTATAGAGATGTAACTTTAGCGCTTTAAGGATGCAGATTAAAGAAAAACACTTAGAGGAAACGAAATTAACATTCATTAAGGAAGAGAGCCAAAAAGTGTTAACAAGCCTCTTGGCCAGAAGATAATGTAAATCACCTGAGACCTTTTGTATACAAAAAGATATACAGAAAGAGTCTGGGCTGCTAACGCTACATAATTTTGTATTACCCATTGATTTTCTCTATGTATAATCAAAAGTATAAAAGGCCTTCTGAACAATAGAGGCCGGAGCCAGTCGCTGGACTGGTTTCCCCGTGTCTCCTCTTTACTCTAATTTCAGGCTGAATTCCCATCTGGGGTGTGGAGGCTAGCTTTTAAGATCCGTAAGAGAGAGAGCCCAAGGCGGGGCACTCTCCGATATTCAAATAGGCGCCGGCAGCCTAACGTAGATGGTGCAAGCTCCTTGTCTGGAACTTTATTGGTTTTCCACGTAACCCAAATTAATCAGCCTCTTCTCTCCACTTAATTTTCCTACTACACTATTTCTTCCTAATCTAATCTTATATTAATAAATAAATAAGTTTTTTCCTCGCCGACTCCATTCACCCTTCGAATTCCCTGGATCCACCGGGGCTGGACCCCGGCAGCAACCCACTCCAATATTCTTGCCTGGAGAATCCCCATGGACAGAGGAGCCTAATAGGCTATTGTCCATGGGGGTCACAGAATCAGACACCACTGAGCAACTAATCATAGCACAGCACTCATACTCAGCTGTGTCTGACACTTCACAATCCCATGGACTATAGCCTGCCACGCTTCTCTCTCCATGGCATTTCCCAAGAAAGAATACTGCAGTAGGTTATGGTAACCTGCCGGAAGCCAGCGTGAGGAATTTCCTACTCCAGGGGAATCTCCCCAATCCAGGAATTAAACCTGTGTCTCTTGTGTCTCCTGCATTGGCAGGAGGACTTTTTTACCACTGTGCCACCTGGGAAGCCTGAAACATGTATAATACTACAGTTAAATTTTAAATTGCTTTGAGAATAAATAAATACCTTTTTGGGAATGAAAGTTTAGGTCACTTTGGCCCTCTTACTAATGTTATTTGGAAAAGCTGAATAATTTATTTTTAAAAATGTGTAAAGATATTGGGAAGCTGCTAAGTCAGTGCAGTCTTTAAGGATCAAGACTAGAAAGAGAAGCCTGAAACCCAGATGTCTTCCTCTAGTTCATTCCAAAATTATTAGACAAGAATCTGAGAAACTGACCCACTGTTTTGAAAATCTGTTTAAAACTATTTTCTTGGAAAAGTGAAATCTGAGACAAATTAGCAAATAAAATATTATGGATCAATATATTTGGAAAGGAGGGCAAATAAGTAGATCTGAACAGAGAGAAAATGTTAGTTGTAATGTAGGCCTTCCTATGGTCTTAGTCAATTTCATGAAAAGTACTCAGCTGGCATGACCCAACATAATTGCTCCAAGGTTGGGAAAAGTCTAGGATTTTATATATATCAATTTGACTAGTCATCGATACAAAGTATCAGTTCTTTCCACTTGATCTATATGTCCAATGCAATTCCAATTAAATTTCTAGAAAATTATTTTCTTATTTTATGCTCAACAAATTAATTCTAAAGTTTATACGGAGAGGCAAAAGAATTAGAGCAGCCAACAGAACATTGAAGGAGAACAAAGTTGGAAGACTGATGTTGACATCAAAACTTACAGCAAAGCTACAGTAACCAAGACTGTGTGGTTTTGGTGAAAGAATCAATGTAACAGAGTAGAGACCAGAAACAGACTCCTATAAGTACAGTCAACTATCTTTAAAAAACAAAGGCAATACAATGGGACAAAAAAAGGCTGAAGCAATTGATCATTAACATGGAAAAAAAGTGAATCTAGGCAGGATACTCACAATCTTCACCAGATAAAATGTATTTTGGATCTAAATTCAAAAATGCAAAACCAACTTTAAAACCTCTAGAGACAACATAGATGACCTTGCACACTGTGATGCTTTTAAAAATGTAACAGCAGAGACAATCCATGAAAGAAATAATGACTTCATTAAAATTTTAAAAAAAAATCTGCTCTGCAGAAGACAATCAAACTAATTAGAAACAATCCACTGATTGAGTGAAAACATTAAAAAAAAAAAAACACATCTGATAAAAGTTACTAAAATATACAAAGGACCCTTAAAACTCATCAGTAAGAATGCAAATAGCCTGATTAATAAATGGATCAAAGACTTTAATAGACAACTTACCAAAGAATAAATACAGATGGCAAACAAGCATATGAAATGATGAGCCACATATTATATTATCAGCAAAATATTAATTCAAGGGATCGTTAGATACCACTACACACCTATCAGAAGGGCCAAAATCAGAAACACTGACAACGCAAAACACTGGCAAGAATGGCAACAGAAATTTTTATTCATTGTTAGTACTAGTAGTGTTAGTCACTTAGTCGTGTCTGACTCTGTGATCCCATGGACTGTAGCTAGAAGGGCTCCTCTGTCCATTGGAGTGGATTGCCATTTCCTTTTCCAGAGGATCTTCCTGACCAAGGAATCAAATTAAGTCTCCTGCATAGCAGGCAGATTTTTTTTTTTTTTTTTACCGTTTGAGCTACAAGGGGTTTATTATATTCATTGTTAGCGGGGATACAAAATTGTACAACTTCAGAAGACAGTTTTGCAGTTTCTTACAAGCTAAACATACTTCTATAATACTAAATAATTCATCAGTGATTCTTGTTATTTACCCCATGATGTTGAAGATTTATATAAACACAAAAACCCACACAAGGATATTTACAGCAGCTTTATTCATAATTGCCAAATTTTCCAGATAGCATTTTGTTATTGATTTCTAGTTTATTTTATGATATGGAACATACTTTGCATGATATCTGTTTCTGTTGTTTTGCTCTGTGGCCCAGAAATATGGTCTACATTGGAAAATGCTATATGTGTAATTGAGAAGAATATACACTCTGTTCTTATTGCATGGTGTATTTTATATTTAGAAAAATACAAAACTTCATTAAAAAATACTTTAATACTAAACTCTCACTAGGGATCTGAGCTTTCACCAAGTTTCAGTAGTAAGGTCAAAGACTGATCATATATCACCATGACAAATACAATAGTAATTTAAAAGCTTGAAATATTGTGGGAATTAGCAAAATGTGATACAGAAATGCAGAGTGAGCAAATGCTGTTGGGAAAAACTACACCTATACACTTGTTTGATGCTTGATTGCCACAGACTTTCAAATTGGAAAAATGGTGCACTATCTGTGAAGCTCAATAAAACAAAGTGCAATAAAAGGAGGTATACCTGTACTGAAAATAGGTTTCTTCCATTTAAAATAACTTTCTCCTTCACTATACTCATTAAATATTCTAAAGGTTAAGTCTTCATTAATTACAGAAATCTTCTCTGAAAATTAAATCTACAGTAATAATTGTCATCTTCTAATATCCATACAGTTGTCCTTTATTTATAATCACAGATTATTTTAAGCAATTAAGATACTCAACTAACTCTCAAAAGAACTCTGTATTTGGAGACATATTTGAACTCCAACCTCTAGATACTAGGCCACACTGAATGATTTAAAACTTTTCATTCATTTGCATTTTTCCAAATTCATTCAAAAACCTTATAATACATTACAAAGACATCCCTGTATTACCATAAACCCTTTGGAGTACTCAGTGAATGTTTAAAATGTGTGGGCTAAAACAAAACTAGCATATCGTTTTCAAGTGTTTTAGCTTTGAATCACTGTATGGATCTCAAAATTCTTAAGCAAAATGAGAAGACTGTTTTTAACACAAATTAGAGTGCTGCATATTTTATTTCCTTCAGCAACCCTCATGTCAGTTTCACTTCCAAGCAAGAGCAAAGTCATCTCTGTTAGGATAAGCATTTGAACTGTCAGAATCTGAATGATTATACTGGACATAAGTAATTTTCATGTCAAAAAGCTATTCTACTAAGTACCATCAACACCTATTACACATACTGTTGAGAAATGTGGTAAAGCCTTTCTAAATGCATAAATCAATATTCAATGCATCATATATGTGATGAATGATAGCTCTTTAAATCTTGATGTTTGGAAGCTTAGCCTATCTCCCTTTATCCAGCAGGGAATATTTAGATAATACTTGTAAGATAAGGTTTTATGTTCTCCATTTATGCCTGAAGACATTTAGTAAGTTATTCTTTGGTACAGTAGATAAATGTAGAAAATGAAAAGGCAATTCATATTACATAGACTCTTGCTCTAAATATTTAAGGACACTTTAAATATAGTATAATTTAAAATTTCAATATTTTCTTTTAGTATTTTAAAAAAGTGATATAAAATTATGCTTTGATTTTTTAAGTAATGATTTTAGATACAAAACATTTCCATATAAAACAAAAAAGGCAGGATTTCCCTGGTGCTACTATGAATAAGAATCTGCCTGCCAGTGCAGGGGACACAGGTTCAATCTCTGGTCCAGGAATGTCCCACATGCTGCAGAGCAACTGAGTCCACGTGCCACAACTGCTGAGTCCATGCCCTAGAGTCCTTGTGCCACAACTACTGAGTCTGCAATTAATTCAGTTAAAAAATTGCTGAAGCCTGGGCACCTATAGCATGAGCTCCGCAATAAGTGAAACCACTGCATGAGGAACCCATGCACTGCAATGAAGAAAAACCCCAACTCACCACAACTAGAGAAAGCCCATATGCAGCAACAAAGACCTAGTGCAACCAAAAACATAAAATAAAATAAAAGGCATATCTTGTCAATCATGTAGGATTAGGTATGGTAAGGGTTGGTTTACCTATAGCCTAGACTAGCTTTTCTTTTTAAAAGGATATGAATCTATTAATTTTTCTTTATCATAATATCGATATGAAGAAAATTCTATAAACCTAAGAAAACCTAAGAAAATTAGGTTTCTTTGGCTAAAGACTAAATTTACTAGTGTCCAAACTATATTTAATTTGGCAATTATTCTAAACAAAAGAAAACAGACCAACTATGTAATGTTTGTGATATATATTCTGAAAACCGTTTAAGTTAAACTTTTGCATTTTCATTAACCTGACTATATTTTAACCATTTTCCATGGTCCAAATGAAACTTAGCTTAGTAAGCAATTTGTAGTGCTTTTATTTATGTTATAGTGTTATCAGCTCTCATAAATGCAGAGTTTGAATCAAAATATAATTAAATCTAATAATAATTAAATTTGGAATTGAATAAGATGTTGCATATGAAATATTGTGTATAAAATCAGACACTGAATAAAAAATCAGACAGTTATTTCATAGACAGAGCCTAGATTTCTTACTGCTTCACACCACAAAATAAAAAACTTATTTTATATCATGTTAATACATATATAAGCATTTATCGATACTCTCAAAAAGAACTGCATTGGCTAGAGTTAAATAAAGAAGGACGATTTTATTCAAGACTACTGCAAATACAGAGTAAGACTATTGTAATAGGGAGGAAAGACTGAACTCAGCTCTACTGAAACAAAGGACAACACACTTTTTAAACCCTGGGGTGAGTGAGTGAACAAGAAAAAGTAATGAAGAACATTAGGGTGAAGGTAGGTTGTGATTTGAGGTCAGGGGCAGAAGTTGGGAGGACCCCACACCTGAGGAGTGGTGGCCAGAAGGAGCTGCCCCACGCCCGAGCCAGAGGCTGTGGCCATGAGGAGTGACCCCACATCCAAGGAGCGGTGGCTGCGTGGGCGCCGGAGGGCCTAAAGGGGCTATTCCACATTCAAGGTCGGGAGGGGCAGCAGTGAGGAGATACACCTCATCCAAGGTAAGGAGCAGCTGCTGCGCTTTGCTGGAGCAGCCATGAAGAGATATCCCACGACCAAAGTAAGAGAAACCCAAGTAGAATGGTAGGTGTTGCAAGAGGGCAGACATACTGAAACCATAATCATAGAAAACTAGTCAATCAAATCACACTAGGATCACAGCCTTGTCTAACTCAATGAAACTAAGCCATGCCCTGTGGGGCCACCAAAAATGGGCTGGCATGGTGGAGAGATATGACACAATGTGGTCCACTGGAGAAGGGAATGGCAAACCACTTCAGTATTCTTGCCTTGAGAACCCCATGAACAGTATGAAAAGACAAAATGAAAGGATACTGAAAGAGGAACTCCCCAGGTCAGTAGGTACCCAATATGCTACTGGAGATCAGTAGAGAAATAACTCCAGAAAGAATGAAGGGATGGAGCCCAAGCAAAAACAATACCCAGCTGTGGATGTGACTGGTGATAGAAGCAAGGTCTGATGCTGTAAAGAGCAATATTGCATAAGAACCTGGAATGTCAGATCCATGAATCAAGGCAAATTGGAAGTGGTCAAACAGGTGATGGCAAGAGTGAACATCGACATTCTAGGAATCGGTGAACTAAAATGGACTGGAATGGGTGACTTTAACTCAGATGACTATCATATCTACTACTGTGGGCAAGAATCCCTTAGAAGAAATGGAGTAGCCATGATGGTCAACAAAAAAGTCCGAAATGCAGTACTTGGATGCAATCTCAAAAATGACAGAATGATCTCTGTTCGTTTCCAAGGCAAACCATTCAATATCATGGTAATCCAAGTCTATGCCCCAACTAGTAATGCTGAAGAAGATGAAATGGAATGGTTCTATGAAGACCTACAAGACCTTTTAGAACTAACACCCAAAAAAGATGTCCTTTTCATTATAGGGGACTGGAATGCAAAAATAGGAAGTCAAGAAACACCTGGGGTAACAGGCAAATTTGGCCTTGGAAGATGGAATGAAGCAGGGCAAAGGCAAATAGAGTTTTGCCAAGAGAAAGCACTGGTCATAGCAAACACTGTCTTCCAACAACACAAGAGAAGACTGTACACATGGACATCACCAGAGGGTCAACACCAAAATCAGATTGATTATATTCTTAACAGCCAAAGATTGAGGAGCTCTATATAGTCAACAAAAAAAAGACCGGCAGCTGACTGTGGTTCAGATCATGAACTCCTTATTGCCAAATTCAGACTTACATTGAAGAAAGTAGGAAAACCGCTAGACCATTCAGGTATGACCTAAATCAAATCCCTTATGATTATACAGTGGAAGTGAGAAATAGATTTAAGGGCCTAGATCTGATAAGATAGAGTGCCTGATGAACTATGGATGGAGGTTCATGACATTGTGCAGGAGACAGGGATGAAGACCATCCCCATGGAAAAGAAATGCAAAAAAGCAAAATGGCTATCTGGGGAGGCCTTACGAATAGCTGTGAAAAGAAAAGAAGTGAAAAGCAAAGGAGAAAAGGAAAGATATAAGCATCTGAATGCAGAGTTCCAAAGAATAGAAGAAGAGATAAGAAAGCCTTCCTCAGCAATCAATGCAAAGAAATAGAGGAAAACAACAGAATGGGAAAGACTAGAGATCTCTTAAAGAAAATTAGAAACACCAAGGGAACATTTCATGCAAAGATGGGCTCGATGAAAGGCAGAAATGGTACGGACCTAACAGAAGCAGAAGATATTAAGAAGAGGTAGCAAGAATACACAGAAGAACTGTACAAAAATGATCTTCACGACCCGGATAATCATGATGGTGTGATCACTCATCTAGAGCCAGACATCCTGGAATGTGAAGTCAAGTGGGACTTAGAAAGCATCACTGTGAACAAAGCTAGTGGAGGTGATGGAATTCCAGTTGAGCTGTTTCAAATCCTAAAAAATGATGCAGCTAAACTGCTGCACTCAATATGCCAGCCAGTTTGGAAAACAGCAGTGGCCACAGGACTGGAAAAGGTCAGTTTTCATTCCAATCCCAAAGAAAGGCAATGCCAAAGAATGCTCAAACTACTGCACAATTGTATTCATCTCACATGCTAGTAAAGTAACGCTCAAAATTCTCCAATCCAGGCTTTAGCAATACATGAACTGTGAACTTCCAGATGTTCAAGCTGGTTTTTGAAAAGGCAGAGGAACCAGAGATCAAATTGCCAACATCCGCTGGATCATGGAAAAAGCAAGAGAGTTTCAGAAAAAAACATCTATTTCTGCTTTAGTGACTATGCCAAAGCCTTTGACTGTGTGGATCACAATAAACTGTGGAAAATTCTGAAAGAGATGGGAATACCAGACCACCTGACCTGCCTCTTGAGAAACCTGTATGCAGGTCAGGAAGCAACAGTTAGAACTGGACATGGAACAACAGACTGGTTCCAAATAGGAAAAGGAGTACATCAAGGCTGTATATTGTCACCGTGCTTATTTAACTTCTATGCAGAGTACATCCTGAGAAACGCTGGGCTGGCAGAGGCACAAGCTGGAATCAAGATTGCCAGGAGAAATATCAATAACCTCAGATATGCAGATGACACCACCTTTATGGCAGAAAGTGAGGAGGAACTAAATAGCCTCTTGATGAAAATGAAAGAGGAGAGTGAAAAAGTTGGCTTAAAGCTCAACATTCAGAAAACAAAGATCATGGCATCTGGTCCCATCACTTCATGGCAAATAGATGGGGAAACAGTGGAAAGAGTGGCAGACTTTATTTTCAGGGGGCTCCAAAATCACTGCAGATGGTGACCGCAGCCATGAAATTAAAAGATGCTTACTCCTTGGAAGAAAAGTTATGACCAACATAGATAGCATATTGGAAAGCAGAGACATTACTTTGCCAACAAAGGTCTGTCTAGTCAAGGTTATGGTTTTTCCAGTGGTCATGTATGGAGGTGAGAGTTGGACTGTGAAGAAAGCTGAGGACCAAAGAATTGATGCTTTTGAACTGTGGTGTTGGAGAAGACTCTTGAGAGTCTCTTGGACTGCAAGGAGATCCAACCAGTCCATTCTGAAGATCAACCCTGGAATTTCTTTGGAGGGAATGATACTAAAGCTGAAACTCCAGTACTTTGGCCACCTCATGTGAAGAGTTGACTCATTGGAAAAGACTGTGATGCTGGGAGGGATTGGGGGCAGGAGGAAAAGGGGACGACCAAGGATGAGATGGCTGGATGGCATCACTGATTCGATGGACGCGACTCTGAGTGAACTCCGAGAGTTGGTGATGGACAGGGAGACCTGGTGTGCTGTAATTCATGGGGTCGCAAAGAGTCGGACACGACTGAGCGAATGAACTGAACTGAACTGAACTGAGGCTGTGATTAAGCCATGTGTTTTTGCTAATCGGCACTCAGTGAAGTTGGCTTCCTTGGTGGCTCAATGGTAAAGAATCCTTTTGCCAATACAGGAGATCTGGGCTCCATCTTTGATTTAGAAAGATCCCCTAGATAAGGAAATGGCAACCACTCCAGTATTCTTGCCAGGGAAATCCCATGGACAGAGGAACCTTTGGCAGGCTATAGTCCACAGGGTAAAAAAGATTCAGACGATTTAGTGACTAAACAACTTACTGAAGTTAGACCCCTGTTCTCCCAAAGAGAATGGGAGGATTATCTGTGTGAAAATAAAAATCCTATCTTTCTTGATGGTTACATTTTAATGGAATAGCTCCCAGATCCTTGGGGATGACATTCCAGGGTTTAAAACTTGCAAGAGTTTGGGGGATTTATCTCCATTCAAGAAGCTGAGAAAGAATTTGCAGTTACACATTTTCTAAAGTAAAGCTCTAAGTAAAAGGTGGTCAGAGCTAGAGTCAGAAAAAAAAAAAAACTGTGTAAAGTTTAGTCAAGCTGAGGAGGATGGTAAGGTCATCTTGATCAATATTACATGAATTATTTTAGTTTATTACAAATAGTTTATGAGTCTGAATACAAGGATATAGTCTAACATGCTAAGTGTTTAATGATAACATTTGAGAAAAAAAAGTATGACAAGTCAAAGAAAAATAATTTATGTCCTGGAATATGTCATCCTGTATCCTACTCTTTTGTCACAGAGAATGAATATATTGAATGGATGCTGCTGCTGCTGCTAAGTCACTTCAGTCATGTCCGCCTCTGTGTGACCCCATAGATGGCAGTCTACCGAGGTCCTCTGCCCATGGGATTCTTCAAGCAAGAACACTGGAGTGGGTTGCCATTTTCCTTCTCCAATGCATGCATGCATGCTAAGTCACTTCAGTCGTGTCCAATTCTGTGTGACCCTATGGACAGCAGCTCACCAGGCTCCTCTGTCCATGGGATTCTCTAGGCAAGAATACTGGAGTGGGTTGCCATTTCCTTCTCCCTGAATGGATGCTACATTGATCAATTTGGTGATTTTGTTTGCTATTGCAAGAGGAAGCAGAGAATGCACAGAATGAGTGAAATAGAATGTATTCGCCAGAAGACTATGGTCGATTATTACATATAATTCTGATTTGGTAAGTTAAATGCATTTATTACATTCTTGACTAACTATAAATCTTAAGAAAAGGACAAGTTATTGTATTATGTCAGACTGATCCCTGTTTAGGATCAAAAGGGTAAAGCAAAATTATAAATGATGAGACCTGAGGATTATGCTATTGGCCCTACTTGGAGTGGAAAACAGCATGTGGATTTTTTAAATAGTGAGGTCAGAGGTTTCAATAAACAGGATATTTCAAGGCAAAATGCAGATATTACCAACTTAGATGCTGGTATACATGCTCCATGTTTTCATCAGGGAGAAAGTTGAGATTGTGAGCTAACTTTGTGGGTTTTCTCTTTTCTGCCTTGAGAAGGGACCTATTTTAAAGTCAGTATATTCAGGTCTCCATCAAGCCTTTTTTTTTTTTTTTCCTGCTGTGTATCCATCAGTATTAAACAACTAGAAATCATGATCACCACAGTCGTTATGCAGATGAATGAGTAATGAGTAGAAGAATCTATCATTAAATTGGTGAGAAACCTGTCAGCTTAGAATCCCTTAAAAACAGCAGACATTTTTTGTGTGTACTTACATTACTGTAACTATAGGAAAAAAATAATAACAGAATGGCTTCAGTCTGCTTTCTCTTTCCAAACCTTTCTAATTGCATCTAGTAGGAAAAAAGAGGCACTTAGGTCAGTGCTGCCTAGAAGAAACACAGTACCAAGTATCCTGTGTTCACATCTGTTCTTTGCAGTATAAACATCTGATCATGGTGCTCTTTATTATCTCACAGTTTCTGTGGTTCAGGGGTCTGATTCAGAATCTGGACATGGTTTAGAAGAATCTCTCAGGGTTTCAAAAGGTGGAGAACAAGGTGTCAGCCAGTTTGTGTTTTTATCTTTTAAGTTTAACCAGATTGATTTGAAGGTCACTTAAATAGAAAATTTATTTCCTTGAGTTTTTAGGACTGAGAGCTCTGACTTACTGTTGCATTTTACCTGCTAGAATCTGCTCTCACTGTCTAGAGGCCAACCTCAGCTTCTAGAGGCCATCTGCAGATCCTAGAGGCCTCTCACAATTTCTTCCCACATGGGGCATTCTCAATACAGTCACTTTGTTAAGTCAGCAAGGAAAATTTCTAGGCAAGCTTGCTATAACAAGATAGGATCTTATATAATGTAATGTAATGAGAGTGATGCCCTGACACCTTTGCCATATTCTACTCATTAAAAGCAATTCATCTCTCTGCCCGTATCCAAAAGTGCTAGTCACTTGGTTGTGTCCAGTTCTTTGCGACCTCATGGGCTGTAGCCTGCCAGGTTCCTCTGTTCATGAAATTCTCCAGGCAAGAATACTAGAGTGGGTAGCCATTCCCTTCTCCAGAGGGTCTTCCCAAATCAAGGATCAAACCTGCGTCACCTGCATTACAGGTGGATTCTTTACTATCTGAGCCACCAGGGAAGCCTATACCCAAGGGAGACTGTTATATAAAGCCATGAACACCAGGCACCAGGAATCACTGAAGGCCACCATGAGTTTATCCTCCACAGAGACTGATACAAATAGAAATGCAAATCAAAGAGCCAAGACAAACAAGGCCTAAAATGAAAACTACAGACAAGAAGGACCTAATTTGCTTTATGGAGAACAAATGAAATAAGCCATCGTGAATAGTAACCTCTTAATAGTATAGTATAAAAAGCAACTACCCAAAATAAATAGTAATCTGGAATGACAAGAAGGGAGGCAAGATATTCCATAAAGTAAACTTTATGAGTAATAATGCCAAGTTTGAACATAATGACATAACAAAATAGCTACCAGAAGTATCAGACAAATGGACATAAATACCAAGACATCATTAAAATGTAGGTCATATAGGGCCATAGAAATAATTAATATTCAACTGTTTTTGAATTACAAAAGTAGACATTTCATACAATTCAATCTAATATAAAAAGTTAAAATCCCAAGGGTGCACTAAGTTCTTCAACATTTTTCCGTCAGATAGAGATAGATGTACATTAGCAATTGTTAACATTCTGAAGTCTTTTTGTGTGACAAGTACAATAGCAAGGGAAATTTGTAATCAGGTAGATACCCTGAATGAATGGAGGACACTGTGTTCCCTCTGATTATAAGTCAATTTACTTATTCAAATCTTTAGTCTTCTAAAGATATTGAATAATAGTATATGCAGTAGGTATGAGAGGATATGACCTTGGTAATGTGAGAAGGTAAAGAAAGAGTTCAGTGTTTTGAATATTAATTAGGCAGAAGTAATGATTTTCAAAATGATTCCCAAGTACAACTATATTTCAGTATAAAATTAGAAATAGTTATAGAAGGAGCTCAAGTCAAGGAGCATGTGCACATTGTCAATAAATTGAAATTGTCAAAAATTCACTGAGTTACAAAACTGAGACGAAAAATTCTGAGTTATCAAATCAAAATTGACCCATGACCCTCCATCAGGGAAACAATATTGTCAAGTACACAACTGAAGCAAATAAATGGAAAGACTTGGCCTTTTTAAAGGTCAAAAAATAACAAGCAACTCTAGACTAATTGATATTGGTGTGTTCATTGTAAATGATGGGGAATGGGGGAAGGAATCAATGATGAGCAGCCTGGGAGAGACTTCCAAAACAGATATGTCAGAAGAGATGGCAGGACTTAGACAGTGAGCACTGAAAGAAGCATAAAGGAAACAATAAGAATAGGGAAGCTTTGGCTGATTGCTTAGTACTTGGGTGTTTTCAGATTCCATGAAAACAGACTGGGAAAAAGTAGTAGAATGTTTATCTATAACAATTGAGGAAAACGTTTTACTTCTTTTTATGTTAATTTGTTGTACATCAGCTACCTCTCAGACCAGAGTGAAATCATAATACCAAACCTCTATGAGAACAAGCAAAGAACATAACCAAGAAAGGGTAGGTAAAAGGGCTGTCAAAGGCTTTAGGATTAGTTAATCCAGGGCAGGATCCTAGTCACAACTAAATTGTGTGAAATTTGGTAGCTATATAAAACTTTGATGTTCTAATTTCTCATATAATACACAATTCTCAGTTTTGTGATATAGTTAAATGAAGTGTGCATGCATGCTCAGTTGCTCAGTTGTGTCCAACTCCTTATAACCCCATTGACTGTAGCCCACCAGGCTTTCTGTCGATGAAATTTTCCAGGCAAGAATACGGGAGTATTGTTATTTCCTTCTCCAGAGGATCAACTGGGAAGCCCAACTGAAGTGTAAAGTAATTGCTATTGATGATAACAAGTAAGTACTCAGGAAGTATTATTTTGTTTTTAGAATGACATAAGATTTAAGAAAATTTCTATTGAACACCATTGAAGAGCCTGTGGTTATACTTTGCTGATCATAAATATTCATATATACTGGATATATTGAATATAACTTTACCATCAGGAGGTCAGTGTTAACAATTTAAAGAGTTACATAAGTCCAGGTCTCAAGCACTCCTATTTCACATTTCTTATGTTAACCATGAAACTAGGTAGATAGATATGATAAATAAATCTAAAGTATATGCACATAGGCACAGAAATATAGTCCACAGTTTAAATATGTACATCTTCAGTTGAAATTATCTTCACTCTATTAATTAAACAATTAATTGTTAGTTTTCACTGACAATATCTTGAGCAATTTAAGTTAACGCAAGCATACCAGGTTCCTGAATTGTCAGTTTTAAGGGGAAGATGCATAATGCATATAGCAATTTGCTGTCTGTTTAGTGATGCCAGATGAAGACTATTTTTGAAAAGAAAAGTAACAGAAATAATTTTCATCAAGCTATTCTCAGCTGTAAGTCCTGGAGATTTTATGAGAAAAATATTGTTCTATAAGATAATAAAATGATACATAATTTAACCTGTCACATGAGAGTTAAAATAATGGGTAATTTTCCACTGAATATTAAAAATGCACACCCTAAGAGAGATTTTCAATATAACACTTGAAATCCATGTTTCAGTTTCTTTCTAATCATGTTCAGGAGTAAGTAATAATACAAACCAAGACTCCAGTTTTGAAGTCTAAGTCTGTAAATGAAATTGCTAGAATGATCAGTGAAATTTACTAATTGCAAAACAAATGCATCAGATTTCAGAGGTTCACCATTTTTGATGGAATCATCTATCAGTAACCTGAAGCAACTGTGAAACATTAAAATACATATATGTGTATAGAAAGAATTACTGGTTCTGAGATATTATTTTGATATTACTGTTATAGTAGAAAATAAGTAAGTACATGGTTTTCACATTTCAGAGTGCATCAAAATTAATAATAATAACAGCAACAAGTGTAGATAATATACTGAATGTTTAATAGGTGACATGATATTTACTGAAATTAGCTGTACAATAGTCTAACTAGTTACTATTATCTTTATTTTTACAGATAAGAGGTTATAAGTCTCTCACTTGAGACAAAGACTTAGTCATCTGTATTTCCTATGTGATTCCCAGATGGCACTGATGAAAATCAAATTTTTAGAAGTTGCCCAAGTCATACTTTGTATGAAAATTAAAGACATACTGTCACTAAAGCTTTTCCTCAAGACTTCTATGTGAATTATGTTTACATACAAGAAACATCTCTCATTATATTGTACTCTTATAAGTTCAGTCAACTCATGATCTAAAAACTCACTAATTCAATGGGTATTTTAAAGTTCTGAGTATTTGTCAGGCTTTCAAGAAAATTGCTGAATGTGCTCTAATTAGGAAATTCCAGGGACCTTCTTGCTTTCAATAGACTAATTTTTTTTTTTCTGAGCACTGTTTAATACAAGATATATATTTTGATCTGAAATATGATACATAATTCATGGGCTTTTTTCAATTAACATATGAAATGTGTAACTTTCACTCTGTAATTAATTCAAGTCAGTATATCAACAAAACACGTAAAAATCCACATACACAAAATATTAGTCTATTAAAATTTAATCAAAAAGGAGAGTAAAGTGTCATATATTAAAGTAGCCAATAAAATTCTGTCCCACCAGATTCAGATAATTTAAAAGGTAGTCAGGCTTATTCAATAGCCCAAGTTTAGCAGGTTTATTACCTTGAATCCTTAGTCCTTGAGAATATGGACTATTTAAACACCTTGGAGAAGAAAATAGTAACCCACCCCAATATTCTTGCCTTGAAAATCCCAGGACAGAGGAACCTGGCAGGCTAGAGTCCATGGGGATGCAAAAGAGTCAAACATGACTTAGGGACTAAACAACACCTTAAATATGTAGTATTTTCTTCAGCCAAAGGAAAGTTATGACCAACCTAGATAGCATATTAAAAAGCAGAGACATTACTTTGCCAACAGAGGTCCATCTAGTCAAGGCTATGGATTTTTCCAGTAGTCATGTATGGATGTGAGAGTTGGACTATAAAGAAAGCTGAGGCTGAAGAATTGATAGTTTTTAACTGTGGTGTTGGAGAAGACTCTTGAGAGTCCCTTGGACTGCAAGGAGATCCAACCAGTCCATCCTAAAGGAGATCAGTCCTGGGTGTTCATTGGAAGGACTGATGTTGGAGCTGAAACTCCAATCCTTTGGCCACCTGATGGGAAGAATTGACGGATTGGAAAAGACCCTCATGATGGGAAAGATTGAGGGCAAGAGGAGAAGGGGACGATAGAGGATGAGATGGCTGGATGATATCACTGACTCAATGGACAAGGGTTTTGGTAGACTCCGGGAGTGGATGATGGACAGGGAGGCCTGGCGTGCTGCAGTTCATGGGGTCACAAAGAGTCGGACATGAGCAAGCGACTGAACTAAACTGAACTGATGCCTTACATCCTTACTCAGACATAGTCTAATGAGATTTTGACCTACCAGTTAAAATTAGAAAATCATGAAACAAAATTATATTCAATTTTAATTTCTAAATCTAATCTCTATCTCTTTTTATCTCCCTACTCCTTTTCTCTTTCTCTATCTCTTTCACACAAAATCACAAGGTAAAACTAAAGGACACTTCAGTAGCTATTTAGGAACTTAGAAACAAATGCAAAAAGGAAGCAAGTAAGCATAAAATTGTTTACAAAATTCAAGTCAATGTTGTTTTATATCTTTATTTTCCATCACAATGTCATAATTACATATATATGTAACCCATATATGAAACTTTGCTGAAAAATAAAATTACATATGGCCAATGTGATTTTAATTTTCAGAGGCAACCATAGTAATTAAAACCAAAGTTTGAATCAACTCTCCACTGTTAGTTGGAGTATCCAATGTTTGTTTCGTGTCTGTATCAGTGGCTACTAAAATTCAAATAATTGTTAGCCATTTCTTAACATTAACTCTTCAGGCATCACAGCATGCCAAATTGAGTGCAAAGTGGTACCCATTCAAGAGAGGATTTCATAATTGAAATTTTAAACTGAACATACATTTTTCAAGATATTTTTATATTATTACTTTAAAAAATATTATGGGAGTAAATTATAATACCACAGAAACTTTAAACTTAAAGTGGCCTTCAAGAATATCTTTTGAGAAACCTTGAGCTTAGAGATTAGATCTGAGCTTATAACAAAGCTAGTGAGCTGTAGTGGTAACTAACACTCTTTCATTTAGATCTCCAGACAAAGCCTTGTTGGAGTTACCCTCTTCTCTATGCTTTTATCCCTCCTTTCTCTAAGGTTGAGAGCAGCAATAAAACATATCTGATCTGTTGCCTGGACAACTGCAGTGGTCTTCAAAACTTATCTTTGGTTTGAGCCTTTATATACAGAAAATGGATTCAAAGGTATACTCTGAACTTCAATCTTCAGAGAGAACATGTGGGTAATTTAGGTTGGATCACGTACTTGTCCTTGACTTTAGACTATATCAGATAATGTCTATTGCTTATAAGAAAATGAGTTAACATGTACACATATTTCACTTTGTGTAATATACTACTTTAATGATTTCTATGTTTCAGTCCACTTAAATTTTATATAAATCAATAAAACTGGTGCTATTTTAATACCCCTAAAGAAAACTGTGATACAAACTAAAAATACTAAATGTCCACCCTCCCTTTATATCATTTCAAGGATACATTCTTGTGAAAAGATTCTGAATTTGAGGTTGACCTTTATTAAGGTCATGTCAATAAGAGTAATTATAATTACATCATAGGACACTTCTTCTCAAGCCCGATTCAGCCACCTCTATGGAGGATATTATTAAATTACGTAGAAAATGGTCATTATTTCAGTGTCAATTACCTAGATGATTTAAAATTGAATAGACTCAGATTTAACCATTGTTTTAGGTGAGTGGTTGACATGAGATCATTCTGAAATCATATTTTTGCCCAACATCTTGTAGATAGTTGTTAAAGAATGGTTGAAGATTTTTTTTATTTGTTTTTTTTTCTTTTTAATGTTGGAAAATTCAAAATCTTGGAAAAGAAATTTATGAGATATATATATCAATAATAATCTATAGTTAAATAATGAAAAAATGTCTAATGCAGACACTATTTCAAATGAAGCTCAAACAAGGCAGAGACAAACCCATGCATGTATGGTCACCTAATCTATGACAAAGGAGGCAAGGATATACAATATAGAAAAGATAATGTCTTCAGTAAGTGATGATTAGTAAACTGGACAGCTACATGTAAAAGAATGAAGTTAGAACACTACCTAACACCATACACAAAAATAAACTCAAAATGGATTAAAGTTCTAAATAAAGGCCAGATACAACAAAATTCTTAGAGGAAAACAAAGGCAGAACACTCTCTGGCATACAATTGCAATGATATCTTTTTGAACTGACCTAGTGTAAGGAAAATAAAAACAAAATAAACAAATATAACCTAATTAAATTAAAAACCTTTCTACAGCAAAGGAAACAAACAAAAAAAAAAGAGAACACACAGAATGGGACAAGATATTTGCAAACAATTCAACTGACAATGGATTAATTTCCAAAATATACAAGCAACTCATTCAGTTCAATATAAAAAAATCAAACAATCAAATCAAAACCTGGTTGAAGATCTAAATAGACATTTCTCCAAAGAAGTTTACAAACAGCCAAAAAGCACATAAAAAGATGTTCAATATCACTCATTATTAGAGAAATGCAAATCAAAATCACAATGAGGTATCACCTCACACCAGTCAAAAAGACAATCATCAAAAACTCTACAAACAATAAACGCTGTAGAGGGTGTTGAAAAAAGAGAAGTCCCCTACTCTGTTGCTGGGAGTGTAAATTGATACAATCATTATGGAAAACAGTATGGAGGTTCTTAAAAAAGGAAATATATAACTATCATATGATCCAGGTATCCCATTTCTTGGTATATATCTGGAGAAGACCATAATTTGAAAAGACACATGTACCCTAATGTTCATTTTAGTACTATTTACAATAGCTAAGACTGCAAGGAGATCCAATTAGTCCATTCTAAAGGAGATCGGTCCTGGATGTTCTTTGGAAGGAATGATGCTAAAGCTGAAACTCCAGTACTTTGGCTACCTCATGCGAAGAGTTGACTCACTGGAAAAAACTCTGATGCTGGGAGGGATTGGGGGCAGGAGGAGAAGGGGACGACAGAGGATGAGATAGCTGGATGGCATCACCGACTCGATGGACGTGAGTTTGAGTGAACTCTGGGAGTTGGACAGGGAGGCCTAGCGTGCTGCAATTCATGGGTTGCAAGGAGTCGGACATGACTGAGTGACTGAACTTAACTGAACTGAAAGACATGGAAATAACCTAAATTCCCATTGACAAAGCAATGGATAAAGAAGATCTGGATATGTATGGGAATATTATTCAGCCATAAAAAGGACAATAAATAAATTTATATTTAAAAATAAAATAAAAAGGACAAAATAATGCCTTCTGCAGCCACATTTATGAACCCAGAGATTATCATACTAACTGAAGTAAGACAGACAGAAAACCAAATATCAAATGATATCAGTTATATGTGAGATCTAATAAAAATGATACAAATGAACTTACTTACAAAACAGAAACAAACTCAGAGAGTTTGAAATCAAACACAGCTGCCAAAGGGGAAACTTGGGGAAACAAACTAGGAGATTGGAATTAACATATATACACTACTATATAAAAATATATAACTAATAAGGACCTACTGTATAGCACAGTGTGTGTTTGGGTGTGGGTGTGGGTGTGTGTATGTATGTTCAGTCCCTCAGTCATGTCCACCCACTCTTTGCAACCCTATGGACTGTAGCCTGACAGACTCCTCTGTCCATGGAATTTTCCAGGCAAGAATACTGGAATGGGTTCCCATTTTCTCCTTCAGGGGATCTTCCCAACCCAGGGATCAAACCCATGTCTCTTGTGGCTCCTGCATTATAGGCGGATTCTTTACTGTTGAGCCATCATGGAAGCCCAGAACTCTATCCCATAACACCAGGAAATTCTGCTCAATATTCTGTAATAACTGATACAGGAAGGAATCTGATAAATAATGTATATGTGTGCATTTGTATATAAAATAGATTCACTTTGTTGTACACCTGAAACTAACAAAACATAGTAAATCAACTGAACACAACATAGTAAATCAATTGTATGCCAATTAAAAAAAAAAAAGAGTATGAACTTTCCACTGCTTCTTCTCTTGGATGGTTCATGATAAAGAGCAGTGATCTGTGGTGAACCAGATGGGTGGGATAGATGAGTATCCTAGATGAGGGGGAGAGGGTCCAAGAGGGTGTGGCTCTAAGTATACAAACAGCTGATTCACTAACACAGCATTGTAAAGCAACTATACTCCTAGTTGTTTTTTTTTTTTCTTTAAAACAGGTAGTAATATATAATGCTATAATTTTACTGTTTTGTCTCTGAAGCATGGGATTGACAGTAAAGGAGCAACAAGCAACTATTCTTCTTTATTGTAATGTAGACTCTACTTTGCTAAAGATTATCATTTTCACATGTTAGATTCTTGATGGATACTGTTGTTAGCATCTCATACACCATTTATGATCTTACCTTTTAAATCAACATCATAGGTGATGAATTTCTACTCTAGTTTATATACATTCTTGTTCTATGAAAGCAAAATTTGTAGGTCAAATTCTCCTGAACTGATAAAGATGGGGGTGGGGAGAGTCTTAGATGACTCTTACTCAAGTTAAAAAACATTTATTATAATGCAACTAAATTCAGGGATTTCATCATAAGCACATATGCCTACTGCAACAAAGTAAGCCAAGTGAAGAAAACTGTGACACACTTAGAAGACAATAGAAAACAACTAGACATATTCCAACATTGTGAATTCCAACAACTGGTTCTTTTTATAGATGTTACTTCTAAAGTATTTTTGTAAAAAAAAAATTAAATAAAATATTTTTGTTTGCCTTAGGCACAGTTTTAATGAGGTAAGAAAAGGTATTAATTAATCTGGATTTACTAACAGTGACTAGTAAAAAATGTTTTAAGGTACAATATCTGCATTTTCAGTTACCATTATTATTTAAAGGGAATTTTGTTATTATTTTTAAAGTGATTCCAAAGTTTCTTTTCTTTCTGCTTTCTGATATAACTATTTAAACAGAATGATATACCTCTACATCTTATAATTAAATGATGATTTTATAAATTACTCATGTATTTATTATTTCTAAAGTTTCATTTGTTTATAGTCATTTTAGCATTAATCCATAAATCATCTTCCTATTCACTTTTATGTACATCTAACCTAACTTTTGGAAGAAGGAAATGGCAACTCATTCCAGTATTCTTGCCTGGAAAATTCCACTGAAGGCTACTACAGTCCAAGGGGTCACAAAGAGTTGGATGTGACTGAGCGTGATCTGACTTTTAAGAATGGAGATATGTACTTAAAATATTAACATTCAACTAATCATGAGCCCCTAATAATTTTACACTGGAAATGTACCCTATCTTACAGGATCAGAGGTAACATGGAACAATCTGTGTGCCTGTGGACTGGTAATACTGAGATGCCTCTGAACCTGTTCAGGTTCATTACCTTAGCTACCACTACCCTGGTCTAGAAATAACAATATGTGTTTCAGAGTAATATCATTAAGATTAAGAAATGTATGTGAAAGTCCAGTCCATTATCTGGCATAGTGGATACTCAATAATTTTTAGTTAAATGCATCTACAAAAGCCAAATTTTGTTATGAAGGAAGAGGTCTCAATTTCTTGAAGCATGGGCAGGGTTAAAAAGATACCTCTGGGCAAAAATAATGAAGATTCAGAGAAGGAAATTTTTAAGATTTAAATCTACTCCTGAAGTGGAGTAGAGTAGGTCAAAGGCAGATTTTGGCTACCCTGAATGGTATGATGACATAAGTGTCTCTCTTTATATGTACAAATTCCAATGCCATGCCCTACTGTTGGAGATATGTAATATAGCAAAGAACTTGTGGATAGTACTACTTTTAAAATGATCTATATTGAAGTATAATGTATACATAATAAAATTCACCAAGTTTAATTTTAGAGTTAGATGAGTTCTGGGAAATGTACATTTCACATAAATACCACCACAATCATAAAACTGAATATTTTCATCATGCAATCATACCTGTACCTTCCATCCCAACCTGAAGCCCCTTAGCAACTATTGACATGATTTCTGTCACTAGAGTTTTGACTCTTCTAGAATATTCATGTAAATGGAATTACACTGTATGCAGGTTTTTTTGTTTGTTTGTTTGTTTTTTTGTGCCTGGCTTTTGTCATTTGACATGCTCTTTTGTCCATCCTTTTTGTTATCAATAAGTTGTTCCTTTTAACTGCAGAGTAGAATTCTATTGACAACTGTCCTAACTCTCTGGTTTATTTTCAGGAGGTTTTCTCTATTATGAATAAAGCTACTACGAACATTTAAGTACAATTCTTTGTGTGGACATTATTTTAATTTCTTTTGGATGAATACACAGAAATGTGATTGCTAGGTCCAGTATTAATTTTATGCTAAATTAATTTCCCAAAATTCTTTCCAAAGTATGTGAAGCAATTTTGTTTCAACCAGCATCAGAGTTCTGTTAGCCTCATCTTCCGACTCTTGTGTTTTTACTGTCTCTTTAATTATAGCTAATCAAGGGGACATACAGGGATAACTATTTCCAATTCCCCAAAGCTTTATAATATTAAGCAGTTTGCAATTGCTCACTTCTCATTCCTTTTTTTTTTTTTTTAAACCTTGCAGGAAATACCCACTAAAAGTATCTGTCCAGTTTTTGAGGATTATTTTATTTTCAAATATTTAGGTTTGGGGAATTCTTTATATATTCTGGACATAAGTCTTCCTCAGAATCATGCTTTGCAAAATATTCTGCCTGTTTTTGGTTTGTTATCCGACTTTTTTCAAAGCATCCTTTGAAAAACAAAAGTTTTAAATGTTTCAGAAGTCCAATTTATTCTTTTATATTGTATTATTTTGTTTAATATTATAAACTTTTGCTAAAAATAAAGGTCACATAGATTTATCTGTTTTCTAGTTTTAGTTCTTAATTTAGTGCTCTCAAGTCATTTTTATTTATTGTTGTGTATGTGAGAGATAAAAGTATAAGTTTCTTTTTTTCTTTACATGTGTACATCCATTTATCTAACACCACATGCATAAAAACTACATTTTTCCCTACTGAATCACCTCGGCAGCTTTGTCAAAAAATCAATTGACCACAAGCATGTGAATCTCTTTATTTTATTCCATTGATCTTGATGTCTGTCTTTATTACAAACATAATGCTGTCTTCATTATTTTATGGTAAATATACTTCATTTATCTTAGTCTTACTTTTTGTACTTACTTTGTTTACTCTCAATTCCTTTCAGTTTTCATACACATTCTAGAACAAATCAATTTATATGAAATATTTTGCTAAGATCATAATTGGAATCATCTTGCTTTTATAATTCAATATATAATTTATCTTAACAATATGATATTTTCTAGTCCATGAACATGCTCATCTCTCCAGTACAGCATTGAGCATATTTTGTAAACATATTTTATCTTTAATTGTTTCATAATTTGGTGATATTTAATGACTTTTCAAATGCAATGCCTAATTGTTTCCTGTTAATGTGTGTATGTGTGTGTGTGTGTGTGTGTGTGTGTGCCTTAAATAGTACCCTGTTAAACTATTACTTTTTGTTGTAGATTCCTTGATTTTCTTCTAAATGAAGAGATTATGGATCACCTGATGTTTCACAGATTCCAACTGATAGAAGCTAAAGTACTTTTTCAAGGTTTCTGTATTAAACTAACAGTGTTTAAGTGAACAAACTTTTTTTTCATCACTTACTTTCCATAGCAAATATTGGTTAAATTACTAGTTCCTTATCAAATAGCTAAATAGTAAGAAAGCTGGAAGAGAAACGTTAAAATCAGTTTTCTTGATTCCAAAGTTTTGGCAATTTTATTTGCAAATTTTCTTTCAGTTCAGTTCAGTCGTTCAGTCGTGTCCGACTCTTTGTGACCCCATGAATCGCAGCTCGCCAGGCCTCCCTGTCCATCACCAACTCCCGGAGTCCCCACTCCAGCACTCTTGCCTGGAAAATCCCATGGATGGAGGAGCCTGGTGGGCTGCAGCCGATGGGGTCGCTAAGAGTCGGACACGACTGAGCGATTTCACTTTCACTTTTCATTTTCATGCATTGGAGAAGAAAATGGCAACCCACTCCAGTACTCTTGCCTGGAGAATCCCAGGGACGGGGGAGCCTGATAGGCTGCCGTCTATGGGGTCACACAGAGTCGGACACGACTGAAGCGACTTGGCAGCAGCAGCAGCAGCAACGTCCATCGAGTCGGTGATGCCATCCAGCCATCTCATCCTCTGTCATCCCCTTCTCCTCCTGCCCCCAATCCCTCCCAGCATCAGAGTCTTTTCCAATAAGTCAACTCTTCACATGAGGTGGCCAAAGTACTGGAGTTTCAGCTTTAGCATCAGTCCTTCCAAAGAACACCCAGGGCTGATCTCCTTTAGAATGGATTGGTTGGATCTCCTTGCAGTCCAAGGGACTTTCAAGAGTCTTCTCCAACACCACAGTTCAAAAGCATCAATTCTTCGGTGCTCAGCTTTCTTCATAGTCCAACTCTCACATCCATACATGACCACTGGAAAAACCATAGCCTTTACATTATAAAATAATTATGCTGTTCACCCAAGCCTGGAGGAAGAAAGTATGTCAGGATTTGAAGTAATTAAGGTTAACTTGGTAATGCTTATGGAAATATTTATTAGTTTGCTGGTTTTACTGGTATCTCAATTAAATACGATAGCAATACAAAATTAGTTTTCCTTTTTACTTTAGTTTTATGATGTATAAAAACTATAGAGATTAACTCATTTTTAAAATAATCACTGAAGCTTTAAAGTGCTATTTTTAAATAATCAACCATCTCTTCATTTTGTCACCTTTGTATCAAAACATTTCCAACTCTAAGCTAATCAAATAATGATAATGTTTTGTTATATGTGTTTGTCTATAAACCCATATAAAAAATTAAAAGCAGAATTATGATTTATTTTAACTATGAAAATTTTATATCCAGATGGTAAAAACTTGAATAAACTCACACACAAATGTACCCCTTATTTTGGGTTGCAACAATTACATTATTAAAATGTACCTTTAATATTATAATACATGTTTAACTTAAAAAGAACTTTATGTATTCTTTCTCATTAAATCTACATAAAATCCTGTAAGATACAAAGAGGTGAAGTGACTTACCTAAGACTAAAGAGAATGGAAGAATTGGAACAAGAGTCCAAGCCTTCCGTTTTATGGCAGGTGCTTTCATTCATTCTCTTTTTCTCATTCCTTCTTTGGAAAAAAATCAGTGATTTCAGTGAAAGAAATGTTTCTATTCCCTGGATATTGTTGAAAAAAAAAATGTCTGCATAGTTTTCCGTGTATTTATTCTTTCTAAATCCTTACCAAAACATTTTTGGATAGTAACATGCTGATTATTGTTATAATGTTAAATATATGACAAACATGTTAATATTAACTGGAGAATGTATCATTAGCATGCTGTTCCACAAAATGCAAAGTTCAATATTAATCAAGAAAAGATTATACTACTAGCACCAAGATTATTATTAAAGTAAAAAAATGTTATAAATAATAACTGAGATTTGAAACTTACTGCAAAAACAATGTATTTGAGCTTATGGATTGTCTCTTATGAAAAAATGAGTATGAAGATAACCATGCAGTACTATATATTTGAAAGATATAATTATTAACCTATTAGATTAGGATGAGGTCCTCAAGAAGCATGAATGGGCATAAGATGATTGTCAAAATGACTTCTAAGAAAGGTGGAGTCCTCTGAATGTGAAAGTGCCTGAGAGCTGTCTTCTGCAGGTTAATTTTCTCAGAACAATGGAAGGGACACAAATGATCACTAACTGTG
>NW_024070186.1:56265032-56281138 GCF_014754425.2 Oryx dammah
CACAGTTAGTGATCATTTGTGTCCCTTCCATTGTTCTGAGAAAATTACCTGCGGAAGACAGCTCTCAGGCACTTTCACATTCAGAGGACTCCACCTTTCTTAGAAGTCATTTTGACAATCATCTTATGCCCATTCATCCTCAGAGGTAGATGGTCATTTTGTCGAGTAACTATATCCGGAGCAAAGATACCTTTCAAGGGCTTCTGAATATAGTCTAGGGAGAGAACTAATACCAAGAGACTCTAAATACTGTCAGGTGTGTGTGTTAGTCACTCAGTCATGTCTGACTCTTTGTGATCCCATGGACTGTGACTTATCTGGCTCCTCTGTCCATGGGATTTTCCAGACAAGATTAGTCGAGTGAGTTGCCATTTCTGTTCTCCAGGGATCTTTGTGACCCAGGGATCCAACCCTCGTATCCTTCATCTCTTGTTGTGCAGGTGGATTCTTTACCTGCTGAGCCATCAGGGAAGCCCCGAAATATTGTCATACTTCCCCTCTTACAGTGAGATTATACGGAAACACTGTGTTTAGGATAAGGACTTGGTCCAAGTCCAAGACCATGTCATAAGAATTCTGTAAGTTTAGATCCAATCGATGAGTATTTCACCTATTCCTTTACTCTAGATACAGTTACTGGACAAGTGACCGCCCAACTCTGGGGAATAGCTACTCCTTATATTTGCTGTAACATTACAAGTTTCTTCCTCAAGAGATCACAGTCTCTTCCTTTGAAATTCTCTGATTTTTAATTTTCTCTTTCTTATAAACCCATTTAACATACAGAGTAGCTTAGCCATCATTTTAAGCATCTACTTTGCTACACAAAGTGTGGGGCCTGGGACCAAATGCCTTTTCATCATCTAGAAGACTTGTTAGGTCACTTAAACTTACTGAATCAGATGTCTGCATTTTTGTCAACATGCTTAGGCATTCCTTAAGTATACTAAAGTTTGTGACATGCCAGTTTCACAGTTCTATCATTTTTATCTCTAAAATAAGACACAAAGTTAGCTAAGGATAAGAACTTAGAAAAACATTTTTATGCTCTGAAAAAAATGCCTTAAAATAACAAGTTACTGAATTAAGAACTTAATCAATGATTTTCAGTTACATGCTATTAATGTATGGAACCTATCATAGTAGAGTTTTAATTCATAAATTATGGATTCATGCACTCAAAGTCTCCTTTGTATGAGTGTACTTTTTAAACATGTCACAGAAATTGGCACTTTCTGTTGCCTATACATTATGGATTCTACAATGCACCAAGTTTACTCACAGGATGTCCTACTAATGCAAGATATAATATAACTGTAAACAGAGAAATATAACTATAGTTCTATGACTAAGAGTACTTGAAGTAGAAGATTCTTTGCTCAGAAAGTAATGATTGAAGTACATTTTGAAACACAAAAACCAACTACCAATTATATAAAATAACAGTTTTTATCTACTTAATGATATGGCAAATTAGATGGAGATTCTTGCATCCCTTGAGTTCAAGTAAATCAGTTGACTTGTTTTGTGCTTTTAAATTGTAAGATAAATTTTGTTTAACAACATTCAACCACATTTTCCAAATAAACAATTGAGCATTTTTTTTAAGGCTCTATGTGTTGTAAACAAAATATTTTTATTCATTATTATCCTCAAAATGGCTTAATTGGAGAATAAGCTGTGTATTATGTTCCAAAAATAGAATTATAGAATAAAGTGATACTCTACATTAAACACTGGTACACTATATCACATACATGCAAACAAATGTAAATGTAAACATATCAATATCTAGGAATACACAAATAGGGATACATGTGATATGGAGACAGATATAGCCACCTATACACAGAGACATAGATATAAAAATAGATATAATTGGTATATTTAATGTCTCTCTGTTACAAAAATTTTAACTTGATTATCATTATTGAAGTTTCAAGTCAATTCTCCTCATTTGACTCAGAGAGATACTAAGGTGCATAGGGGTGAATTACCTCTTAGGAAAACATTAAGACAGTAGCAGAATCAAATCTAAATTGGTCTTCTCAATACCTAGCATGATGATCCTTTCTGAGGCTCCCTTTTTATTCAGGAACTTTCTATTAAGGCTCTTTACATTGCTTAATTAACATATATTTTAAAAGTCTGAAAAAGAAAGTAGGTGCTACTGATAAAACATGGACTCATTTTAATGTCAAATAATCAAATACTTTTTGCAGTGTTCTCTGCTTTTAACAGCCCAGTGGGACTCATTCTGCCACATTATTCTTCAGAGTAATAAGTGTCCTAATTGCATGTGAAATGTTACACTGCATTAGTATGAAGGTATAATCAATAAATGGCCAGTTTATTCAGTATTTTGAACACTCTACAGAATGGAAGGTCATGCCTGATGAGAATACAATAGCAAGAGTGTCACCAAGTGATTCCAGCAATTCCACAGTAATTAGAGTATTAATTTTACTTAGATGCAGTGCTTAACTTGCTTACTACCTAAAAGAATTTAGTATCAAACTCTTCTTGCTTTAAATATTTTATCATCATTCTAATTTCTAATTGAAATGTAAAATCATTACCTCACTATGAATGTCCTTGAAGTGTAGTACATTTTGAGTCTATGAGAGCAGTGAGTATATACCTTTCAACAGGTGATGTTGTAAAACACAACTTAAGAGGCATACAGTCAAATTTCTAAGAATTTTTTCAATTAAAAAAATCAGCAGATTGCTGAATTCATTATGATAGGTCACAATGAATACTGCAGCCAACAAATTTAAAAAGTTAGAAATAATAAAAATAATGATAATAAAAAATAGCAACAATTATTCAGTTCAGTTCAGTTCAGTCGTTCAGTCGTGTCTGACTCTGCGACCCCATGAATTGCAGCACGCCAGGCCTCCCTGTCCATCACCAACTCCCGGAGTTCACCCAAACCCATGTCGATTGAGTTGGTGATGCCATCCAGACATCTCATCCTCGGTCGTCCCCTTCTCCTTCTGCCTCCAATCCTTCCCAGCATCATGGTCTTTTCCAGTGAGTCAACTGTTCACATGAGGTGGCCAAAGTATTGGAGTTTCAGCTTCAGCATCAGTCCTTCCAATGAACACCCAGGACTGGTCTCCTTTAGGATGGACTGGTTGGATCTCCTTGCAGTCCAAGGGACTCGCAAGAGTCTTCTCCAACACCACAGTTCAAAAGCATCAATTCTTCAGTTCTCAGCTTTCTTCACAGTCCAATTCTCACATCCATACATGACCATTGGAAAAACCATAGGCTTGACTAGACAGATCTTTGCTGCCAAAGATCTCTAGGTTTGCTCTCTAGGTTGGTCATAAGTTTCCTTCCAAGGAGTAAGCATCTTTTAATTTCATGGCTGCAATCACCATCTGCAGTGATTTTGGAGCCCCCCAAAATAAAGTCTGACACTGTTTCCACTGTTTCCCGTGAAGTGATGGGACCGGATGCCATGATCTTCATTTTCTGAATGTTGAGTTTTAAGCCAACTTTTTCACTCTCCACTTTCACTTTCATCAAGAAGCTTTTTAGTTCTTCTTCGCTTTCTGCCATAAGGGTGGTGTCATCTGCATATCTGAGGTTATTGATATTTCTCCTGGAAATCTGGATTCCAGCTTGTGCTTCTTCCAGCCCAGTGTTTCTCATGATGTACTCTGCATATATGTTAAATAAGCAGGGTGACAATATACAGCCTTGACGTACTCCTTTTCCTATTTGGAACCAGTCTGTTGTTCCATGTCCAGTTCTAACTGTTGCTTCCTGACCTGCATATAGGTTTCTCAAGAGGCAGGTCAGGTGGTCTGGTATTCCCATCTCTTTCAGAATTTTCCACAGTTTATGTTGATCCACACAGTCAAAGGCTTTGGCATAGTCTATAAAGCATAAATAAATGTTTTTCTGGAACTTTTTTGCTTTTTTGATGATCCAGCAGATGTTGGCAATTTGATCTATAACAATAATATAGTAATAATAATAAAATATATCATTTCATTGCATTAACAAGTTTTTCCCCCTGGACACTGTAATTTCAATTTTATAAATATGCAAACTGAAAAGTTAAATAATTTGCTTTTTATCATTTAATTGTATGAGTGCGAACAATTTGAACTCATTTATTTGCAGGAAAAGTGTTTTGTATTTATGTCAAATCTGAGAAAAATGGTTCCTGCTCACAAAGCTTCCATTACCTAGTGATGGATGGAATACAGTCAACAACACAACTAGGAACATTTAGCAGAATATATAAATGTTTCAGTTCAGTTGCTCAGTCATGTCCGATTCTTTGAGACTTTCAACAAAACAGTAAGTGAACTCGATAGTCACATTTAAATTTGACTTTAGTAAATGTAGCTATGTGTTCCCATATAAGGTAATATTTGACCTTAGATTTACATGGTGATTTCTTATGGACAAACAAAAAAGTCAACTTTATTTTCATGATATTGAAGGCTATGAGGAACAACAAATCAAGAATGATCCTGGCATGTTCAAGTATTAACAAGCAATTTGGTACCTACAAAACACAAAATACATAAAGAACAGCAGAAGAAGAGGGTTCAGTAATTAGACAGATTATAAAAAGTCATAAGAAGAAATCTTATGAAGTACTCAATTTGCCATGCTAAGACATTTTAAAATTTTTCTACTGGCAATAAAAAGAAATATAAAAAATGAACACTGAGATTTCTCTGGGAATGGTGTAAGGTGAAATGGCATGCAGAGTGACTTAAACCCAAGGGTGTCATTTGGGAGAATATTTGAAGGGTTTAACTGCAGTGAGATACCCCTCTCCACTATGCATATATCTAGTGAGTAAGTGTGCATCCAGAATCATTCCATAAAATGTACACTTAATATTATTTATGATAATGGCATCTATTTTGATATCACTCTATAGCCTAAAATTAATCTCATTTATGCATGCAAAGATGGGCTCAATAAAGGACAGAAATGGTATGGACCTAACAGAAGCAGAAGATATTAAGAAGAGGTGGCAAGAATACACAGAAGAACTGTACAAAAAAGATCTTCATGACCCAGATAATCATGATGGTGTGATCACTCACCTAGAGCCAGACATCCTGGAATGTGAAGCCAAGTGGGCCTTAGAAAGCATCACTATGAACAAAGCTAGTGGAGGTGATGGAACTCCAGTTGAGCTATTTCAAATCTTGAAAGATGATGCTGTGAAAGTGCTGCACTCAATATGCCAGCAAATTTGGAAAACTCAGCAGTGGCCACAGGATTGGAAAAGGTCAGTTTCCATTCCAATCCCAAAGAAAGGCAATGCCAAAGAATGCTAAAACTACCGCACATTTGCACTCATCTCACACACTAGTAAAGTAATGCTCAAAATTCTCCAAGCCAGGCTTCAGGAATACATGAACCATGAACTTCCAGATGTTCAAGCTGGTTTTAGAAAAGGCAGAGGAACCAGAGATCAAATTGCCAACATCCACTGGATCACTGAAAAAGCAAGAGAGTTCCAGAAAAACATCTATTTCTGCTTTATTGACTATGCCAAAGCCTTTGACTGTGTGTATCACCATAAACTGTGGAAAATTCTGAAAGAGGTGGGAATAACAGACCACCTGATCTGCCTGTTGAGAAACCTATATGCAGGTCAGGAAGCAACAGTTAGAACTGGACATAGAACAACAGACTTCTTCCAAATAGGAAAAGGAGTATATCAACACTGTATATTGTCACCCTGCTTGTTTAACTTATATGCAGAGTACATCATGAGAAACACCAGGCTGGAAGAAGCACAAGCTGGAATCCAGATTTCCAGGAGAAATATCAATAACCTCAAATATTCAGATGACACCATCCTTATGGCAGAAAGTGAAGAGGAACTAAAAATCCTCTTGATGAAAGTGAAAGAGGAGAGTGAAAAAGTTGGCTTAAAGCTCAACATTCAGGAAACTAAGATCATGGCATCTGGTCCATCAATTCATGGGAAATAGATGGGGAATCAGTGGAAACAGTGTCAGACTTTATTTTTCTGGGCTCTAAAAGCACTGCAGATGGTGATTGCAGCCATGAAATTAAAAGACGTTTACTCCTTAGGAGGAAAGTTATGACCAACCTAGATAACATATTGAAAAGCAGAGACATTACTTTGCCAACAAAGGTCCATCTAGTCAAGCCTATAGTTTTTGTAGTGGTCATGTATGGATGTGAGAGTTGGACTGTGAAGAGAGTTGAGTGCTGAAGAACTGATGCTTTTGAACTGTGGTGCTGGAGAAGACTCTTGAGAGTCCCTTGGACTGCAAGGAGATCTAACCAATCCATCCTAAAGGATACCAGTCCTGGGTGTTCATTTGAAGGACTGATACTGAGGCTGAAACTCCAATACTTTGGCCACCTCATGTGAAGAGTTGGCTCATTGGAAAAGACTGTGATGCTGGGAGGCATTTGGGGGAGGAGGAGAAGGGGACAACAGAGGATGAGATGTCTGGATGGCATCACCGACTCAATGTAAATGAGTTTGGGTGAACTCCGGGAGTTGATAACCGACAGGGAAGCCTGGCTTGCTGTGATTAATCTGGTCGAAAAGAGTTGGACACGACCGAGTGACTGAACTGAACTGAACTGATGTATGCTCAGCCATGTCCAACTCTCTGCGGCCGCAAGGCCTGTAGCCTGTCAGGCTCCATCCCCCATGGAATTTTCCGGAGTAGGTTGCCATGCTCTACTCCATGGGATCTTCCGGACCCAGGGATCAAACCCACATCTCTCTGCATCTCTTGCATTTGCAGGAGATTCTTCACCACTTGCAAGAGCTGGGAAGTCCAAATGTTAAAGTAATCTCATATACTACAGTATTCAGTCTTGGGTGTGGGAGACATGAAAAAAAGCAATACGGGTATTTTTTACCAGGATTCTGAAGTACAGAAAATGTAATGTAAAATATAATATTGTATTAAAAATATGAAAATATCTGCTCAGACTCAAAGCAATTACTGAAGAAAACTAAATGAAACCTTGAGCCTCCTGACCCGATTCATCATCTTATGGTAAGTTCTAAGTAACAAAGATAAAAGATATCACATTTTAATGTGCATTTATAAATACCAATATTTAATTTGATATTATTTCTAAAGCACTGAATAGAGTGATATTTTATATGTGTCTGCTTACTTACAGTTTGAAAACCATACTAATAATAATTAATACTTATATTTTGCTAGCACAAATGAATCATTGATAAGGAAAGAAGAGCTACCTATTCCTTAATGAAATCTCAAACCTTGCAGAGAACAGAGAAATTAATGTAATAATTACTAAAATCATAATTCCTCTTTACCTACTAATTAATTTTAAAAGCCATAATAATTTACATATTTAATTTATACCCCTTCATCCACAATGCAACAGAACACATTCAGGTAAAATGTCTTGAATTAAATGTTACAAACTACTTGAAATCTTGTCAAGAGACCAGTTATTATCATCTCTTTTGGACACAGTCTGCTAGCAAGATTTTTGGAAATATACTTCAAAAGCTCTGAAATCAAAGTTTTACTGGGAAGTAAAGATGGCTTATGAAAGAAAAAGAAGAAGATGAAGGACTTATAGCTCAGCTCCCCCACATAACCTCAGAAAAGAATATCAAGGAGATTTTTCTGTCAAAGGGAATATATGGGGTTCAATCATGATAAAGCTTTCAAAAGTATATCTAGACACACCTAGATCAAAATGACACATGGCTGAACATCGAACACTGTAGAGTCTCCAATTTTTTTACACATGGACATATAGAAAAATGAAAATTCTCAGCAACTTGGAAAATGAAAGACTGGCAAATAAATAGAATCTGAGAGGGAATCTCTTTTTAATGATAAGATATGGCATCCAAAGCTGAGAAACCTAACTGAAATTGAAGTTATAGCACGTGTTATAATTGCTTCATGAGAAGACATCAAGGAAAAATCTAGAAAGTCATTTCGTTCTTATATTTATTATCTAACATCCACTGACCCACAAACTTGGGGCACAGACTGCTCAGTAAAGATGGCAGGTGTTACTTCCTCACCTGGGGAATTGTCTTATAAGATGTACCCTGCTTTCAACCTCTGAAATTCCATCTTTCCCATATAATAGTATATTTTTTAAGTAGGATAAGTAGTTACAAATATCACAAGTCAAAACCTGAAATTGGGAACTGACTGGTGGTAGCATTGTGCATTTAGAGATGTCAAGTCATGAAAAAGCATAGAATGAAGACTTTGTGTACCACAAAAGCTTTAGGAACTTGAAAACCAGGAAAACAGAATAAAAATAAGACACTGTGGAAATTTTTTTAAAAAGAAAAAAGTGCTAAAATCAAGAAGTCTGGTATTTCTTGAGTTCACTTGCAGCTAGATAACTGAAAAATTTTAAAAGCCTTTTTGGAGGTTGAATGTGAACAGATACTTCCTATCCACATTATTGGATAATCACTGTAGTCTTTTTTTAATAGGTAAAAAGAATATGTGGGGTCAATGTATAACATCTAAGATAATCAGGAAAAAGCTAGTTAATATTAAAAGGCAAGAAAAAATTAAATATTCGATAGAAGAAATAAGGAAAAATGTCATGGAAATGGCAAATCTATTCAAATTTATACTAAAAAATAAAGAACAGAATTAATCCAATCCAATTAACAACAAAAGAAACAAACAAAAAATGCAATAAGGCACTAGAACAACTCATCAGTTGTTGAGCATGTTTGAAGAAAAGTTCTTAGAATGGAAAAGAAAGGACAAAGAAGTCAGCATTATGAATGAGAGCATATTATTATTAATATTAATTGAGAACAAAAATCCAACATGTGCTGAAATAACAAATCATATGATACAGAAGTTAAACTACTTGTGTACAGGAGAGATCCATACAGTCAGGCAAAAACAATAACAACAGCAAATATGCAGGCAATTTCTAATATTAATATCTAAACTTATAAATATTAGTAACTTTATTGGCTACAATGGCACCCCACTCCAGTACTCTTGCCTGGAAAATTCCATGGACAGAGGAGCCTGGTGGGCTGCAGTCCATGGGGTCGCTAAGAGTCGGACACGACTGAATGACTTCACTTTCACTTATCGGCTACTAAAATGCAGTAATCAACTATATAAAATGCTCAAAGTTTTAAACCAAAATTACTACCCTTGAACAACATCTCCCTTGCAACTTGTAATAATATAAATACATCGTTGAGGTGTAATGCACAGCATAGTGATTATAGCCAATCATATTGTATTATAAAGTTCAAATTTTCTGAGACTGGAATTTAAGTGTTCTCACAATCAAAACAGTTATAGTTATTTGTTAGAGCTATTACTAACACAATAGTGATAAACATATTGCTATATACATGTATCAAATCAAAATATTTCACACCTTAAACTTATACAATGTTTCATGTGCATTATATCTGAATAAAAAATAATAAAACAAAATTACTAGACATGCAATGAAACAGAAACCTGTGCCCCACCTTTAGAGGGAAAACTAATAAATAAAATATTAACTTCAAGAAGGCTCGTATTTTGAATTTAGCAGTAAGACTTCAAGGAGGCTAATATAAACATGCTACAACACAAGAATGAGGCTAAATAAATAAATAAATAGTAAACTTACTGGAAAAGGAGTTTAAAAAGTACTTGCAACATGCATTACTGTAGAAAATACTAAAAAAAAAAAACCTCACAAAATTCTATTGAATTAACTAAGTGGATTTAGTAAGTAAGAAGACTAGAAAATCAATTTATGGCAAATAACTTACATATACCAGAAGAAAGTAGTACAACATATAATACATTTAACTGTTTTTAACCATTCATCGTACCACTAAAAGAAAATAGAATATTTTTAGCAAAAATCTGCAAGTCCTATACAGTAAAATCTATAAAATACTACTAAATAATTAAAGCAGACTTGGGCAAAGGGCTAGCCACCCTGCTTTTATGATTTGTAAGGCTCAGATTTGTTAAAGAGGTAGTTCTCTCCAAAGTGATTTAGACATTTAATGTTATCCCAAACAAAATCTCATCAGACTTTTTATAGAAACTCACTAGCTTATTCTCAATTCATATACATAAACACTGACATTAAAAAGCCAATATAAATTTCAAAATAAAAAAATAATAAAGTTAAGGACTTGCAGTACATTATTGTTATACTATAATCAGGGCAGTATAGTATTGCTACAAGCATAGACAGTAAATGTGTAAGTTATTGGAATGGAAAGAGTCTTCGCATGGGCTCAGACAGCAACCCACACATATATGGATTCAATTTAATTTCATTTAAATGCCAAAGTAATTCAGTGTGAAAAGTATGGTCTTCCCAAAAAAAGACAAACATGACACAAACAAAAAGAGCTAAAATCAGAAACTTCTAAAAGAAAACTTGTGGAAAATACGTGTGACCTCTGGTTAACAAATATTTCTTTGATAAGACACAAAATACACAAATCTTAGAGAAAAATGATAAACTAAATTTGTAAAAATTCATAATTTTTGGCCAGCTGAGGACACTATTCATAAAATGAAGAGAGGGACAGATTAATAGATTTTCTTTCTTCTGACATGGCCAGGTTCTCTATTCTGAAGTGTGGCCAGCACGCTACACACCTTTCCCCAGGAAATACTAGGGGGTGAAACTGCCTGCCTGATGCATCTGAGCTCAGTGCACCAGGCAACTGGGGCCGTGGTATGCTAGGGCGATTCTGGGATCACAATTTTTCTGTAAATGCTGCCCCTCACTTCCACCCCTCTCATATTTGGTTCCCAGCATGGGGAGGCAGGGTTCCTCTGTGGCCTCCTGATGGGGAAATGGTGCAGATTGGCACCCCAACAGCTTGGCGCGTCTTTGACCTCCAAGCTGTATGGCTGACCTCACCTGGACACCCAGTGCCAGTCAGCCCAGTGGCTCCTGTTCCAGCTCAGCAGCTTGGCCTGGCTCAGCCACTCCAGGGGCTCCAAACGCTCCAGTTCTTCATGACACTTGGACATGCAGGTTCAACTGCGTGAGCTCATCTTGGAGAGCTGCCTGAGAAGGGGCAGCGTGAGTGTGTCCAGGATGCCAGGGCTTTCTTATTACTGGTTGGGGTCTATGTCCTGGGACCACTGGGCATCCTGAACCATAGTTTACCTGCAGGGAAGAAGTGGCGATGGCTTCTGCAGTAACCGTGTCCACCCCCGCCTACCCCTGCATGGAGCACTGCACTGAAGGGTTCCCAGGCCGGAGGAGGCAGGCTCAGGGGAGCACCCACCTCCTATCCACCCTTGTTCTGTGGCGGCCCCTCCACATGACCTGATGCCGAGGCACCTCAAGGGGCAGATGCTGCAGATCCCTGGGTGGTTACGGGAGGAGGTGGGACTAAGTGGGTCCCAGGAAGACCAGGGATAGGATGCCATTTCTTCCTGCTTCTTGGCAACCACCTACATGCCAATCCAAGCTAAGCTTCCTCCTGGACAAGGTCACTTCTGTAAACTTTTTCCCATGGTAACTACAGGATTGATTCCTATGCTATTTCCAGAAGGGCCTGAGGGTCAGGGATAGCAGCCAGACACCCCCTACTCCAATGGGGCTGGCTTTGCATTCAGCAGGTTCTGTCAGCTGGCCTGGGAAACATCAACCCTCTATGAACCAGGCTGCACTGAATTCTTCCTTTACCACAACCTGTTTGTCTGCTTCTCAAAATCTACAGCCATCACTTCTCATGTTTTACGCTGAGCCTAGGCAGCAGCACCAGGCCATGATGTACAGGAAATGGGAGATGGTACAGGAAATGGAGGATGGTACAGGAAAGCATGGTCTAGCTAGGAACTTAAGAACCCACAGGCTTTTCCTAGTTAATAAGAGCTGTTTTGGAAGCTGTCCTGCGGGAGATACAGCTGTCAGCGTCAGCAGCTCTGTCCTTTCCTCTGACATCAGTGCTGCAGAAGCATGTCCTAAGCGTCCCCCATTCCTGGAAGTGGAGTCAATGTCTGGGTCCCCAGTTAAATCTGTCTCCAACATTTCCCACATGCACTTCCCTTGCCCTGTCCCCCCGACACATATTTCACTATAAATATTACTTCCTTTCCAGAAATTCCAAGGAAACAAGACCCACTTATTTACCAGGGGTCCATTTTAGGTTGGAAGGCAAGCTTCACCTCCTCCAGGGAAGCACACTGTGGTCACCCTGGTCAGGAACTAAACCAGGCCCAGAGACTCTGGCCCTGCTGGGAGGAGCTCGATACGTAGAAGGCATCTGTTAATCAGCACCTAAAACGTGTAGCAGCCTTGGGTGCTGGTGCTGGGAGGCAGAGTCAGGGCTCTACACTTTCCACTTGTAGCACCGTCCAGTCATCAGGTTGACCCGCACTTCTTGTGCAGAGAATATGTGTGGAGGTTTGCTCAGCATCAGGTGCAGGGACTCTTACCCCACCCCTCTCCAGCCTTTCCCCCAGGTGTACCCATCTACCAACTCAGCCACCCCTCTGTGAACCTGGCAAGTCATTCAGTCTATCAAAGCCTCTAAGCCCCAGTTTTTTCATCTGTAAAATGGATAAATATAGGGGAGTCATGTAGGTCAGCCCCTGGCCCTCATGCCTATAGTCTCAATAATTAATGCTTATTTCAGGAGCTACAGAATGGTAAAACATACCCAGTCAGTGCTCCACGCACTACACGGACTTGTTAAAACACGTACTTGTAACACCTAAGAAAATATCCGATAAATGTACACACACATAAAGAAAACAAGAGAGAAGGAAATCAAAGCAAAATACTACTAAAAAATCAAGATGAAAGCAATGATGGAGAAAATGTGGGACAAGAAGGTATAAAACATATAGAGAACAAATAGCAAAACGGCATATGTACTTTCTTATCAGTAATTATTGAGCTGGCCAAAAAGTTTAAGTTTCAGAAAAACCCAAACTTTTTGGCCCACCCAATACTTTAAAATAGATAAATTAGTTTTGCCAATTAAAAAGCAGAGATTGACAGAAAGATAAAGACATGACCCAACAACATACTGCCTATAAAAAAAAGATTCATTTTGGATTAATAAAGTTGGGGTGAAAAGGTGGAAAAATAGCCCATGGAAATTCATAATCCAAAGAGAGCTGGGGTGACTATACTAATATCAGACAAAATACACTGTAAATGAGGAACAAGAGCACTATATATTGACGAGTCCATTCATCAAGAAGAGGTAACAGTTATCAACATATATGCACCAAACAGCAGAAATTCAAAATATACAAAGCAAGTATGTATGTAATTAATGAGAGAAATAGAGAAAAATTCTATGAGTTGGAGACTTCAATATTCCACTTTCAATAATGAGTAGAGCATCTAGACAAAAGATCAATAAGCAGATAGACGGCTTGAACCACACTGTAACTAGATCAGAAAACATAAAAACATGACTTATTTATTTATTGAAGTATGGTTGATTTACAATATTGTGTTTCAGGTATACAGAAAAATGATTAGTGATACATATAAGTTTTCAGATTCTTTTCCTTTATAGGTTATCACAACCTGCATGTTGAATATAGTTCCTTCTGCTATACAGGAAGACCATGCATGCCTGCTGAGTTGCTTCAGTTGTGTCTGACTGTGCGACCCTGTTGACTGTAGCCCACCAGGCTCCTCTATCCATGGGATTCTCCAGGCAAGAATATTGGAGTATTGGGAATATTGCCATTCCCTCCTCCAGGGAATCAAACCCTGGTCTCTTATGT
Organism: Oryx dammah; assembly: GCF_014754425.2. Classification (NCBI taxonomy): domain Eukaryota; kingdom Metazoa; phylum Chordata; class Mammalia; order Artiodactyla; family Bovidae; genus Oryx; species Oryx dammah. The sequence continues at coordinate 56,278,781 of NW_024070186.1, forward strand.
CTCCTGCATTGACGGGTGGGTTCTTCACCACTGGTGCCACCTGGGAAGCCCCAGGAACTTGGTTATCTATTCTGTAAATCATAGTTTCCACCTGCTAATACCAAACTCCTAATTTACATCTCACTTCCTCTTTTGTAGCCATAAATTTGTTTCCTATGTCTGTGATTATATTTCCATTTTGAAAATAAGTTTATTTGTATTATTGTTTAGATTCCACATATAAGTGATATTATATTTGTCTGATTTACTTCACTCAGTGCGACAATTTCTTTGTCCATTCATTCTGCTGCAAATGGCAATAATTCATTCTTTTTATGTCTGAGTAATATTCCATTCCATATGTTTCCATATCGCATCTTCTTTATCCGTTTATCTGTCAGTGGACACTTAGGTGGCTTCTATGTCTTGTCTATTTTAAGTAATGCTACTGTGAAAATTGGGGTGTAGTTATCCCTCACAGCTCAGTTGGTAAAGAATCTGCCTGCAAAGCAGGAGACCCCTGTTCAGTTCCTGGGTTGGGAAGATTATCTGGGGAAGGGATAAGCTGCCCTCTGCAGTATTCTTGGGCTTCCCTTGTGGCTCAGCTGATAAAGAATCCACTTGCAGTGCAGGAGACCTGGGTTCGATCCCTGGGTTGGGAAGATCCCCTGGAGAAGAGAAAGGCTACTCACTCTAGTATTCTGGCCTAGAGAATTCCATGGACTGTACAACCCATGGGATCGCAGAGTCACATAAGATTGAGTGACTTTCACTTTCACATCTTGGATTTAGAGTTTCCCTCTTTTCTGAATATATGCCCAAGCAGTAGTACTGCTGGATCATAAGATACCTCTATTTATAGGTTTTTAAAGAACCTCCATTCCCTGATGCATCAATGGTAGAGAATCCACCTGCAATGCAGGAAACCACCTGCAATGAAGGAGATATGGGTTCGATCCCTGGGTTGGGAAAATCCCCTGGAGATGGAAATGGCAAGCCACTCTGGTATTTTTGCCTGGAAAATTCCACGGAAAGAGGATCCTGGTGGACTATTCTACATGGAATAGCAACATTCCAACATAACTTAGTGAGTAAACCACATCACCACCATACTGTTCTCCGAAGTGGCTGTACTAATTTACATTCCCATCGACAGTATAGTAGGATTCCCTTTTTCCACATCCTCTCCAGCATTTATTATTTGTAGAATTTTGATGATAACTCTTTTGACTGATGTGAGATGATACCTTATTGTGGTTTTGATTTGCATTTCTCCAGAATTTTACTCCTACATATTTACCCAAGGAAATGAAAACTATAACCACACGAACTGACTTTTATGCAAATGTTCATAGCAATTCTTTCATTCTCATGTCTTTTCTCTCTTCCCTTCACATCCACCAACTCTGCCTCAGCCAGCCACCAGAAGTTTTTAGAGTTTCTCAGTCCATATTTCATCTGGCAAAAAGTACTGTGGTTCTGCTAGTTACTGGGTTGTGGGTCTGGGTTCCTGTCTGAGCAAGCTTGGTGGGGGAATTCACCATCTAGAGATAATCATCTTCATTTTAACCTTGAATCTTTCCTAAATTGCCATCATGGGTTTCAATTTTAAAGAAAATTCATGCTTTTAACACCTGGTCTTGTGTGCATAGGGGTGTGTGTGTATGCACATACACTGAGATGGCATAAAGGGGAGCAGTCTTGCATTACAAATCTGTATTTTGTAAATCAGATTTGTACTTTGTGAATCACTAAAAATTAATATATTTTCTTTTTACCCTCCAATACGTGTCTCCTGTCCTTTTTGTAGGTGTTAATTTATATACACTATTAATATTTTATTATCATCATAGTGAGTTTTCAGGAAGGAATATAATGAGTGAATTTAATCTTCCATTTTCACCTTGTAGCATTTTGTTAATATGCCACCTTTTTTTTTCAAGGCCATGCATTTATGTCTAAATACTGCATTGGTTGTGCTTCCCCAGTGGCTCAGTGGTAAAAAACTCACCTGTCAACCTAAAAGACGCAGGTTTAATCCCTGGGTCAGGAAGATCTCCCTGGAGAAGGAAATGGCAATCCATTCCAGTATCTTGCCTGGAAAATCCCATGGACAAAAGAGCCTAGAAGGCTACAGTCCATGGGGTTGCAAAAGAATCAACACGACAGCAACCAAACAACAATATCTGCATTGGTTACACCCAACTTTAAACATGTAGAGCTTTTCTTATTTTTTCTTTCATAAATACTTATTTTAGTATGGTTTATTTGACCTATGAAGTATTTAGAAGTGTATAGATGCAACATTTTATAAAATATGGATATTTTGTTGTACATTTTAGTTACTGATATCTAATTTTTAACTTGACAGATTACCAG
>NW_024070186.1:56281148-56327138 GCF_014754425.2 Oryx dammah
ACAAATTTTTCACTTTGATGATTTGAATATCTAATTCTTCTTGCAGTGTTTCAAATTTAGTTTTACATATGTAGAGAATGTACTGTGAAATAAGTATAGGTACAAGATTTTTTCATGCTATTTATCTTATTTATTTTGCCAACATGTAAGAGCTCTATTCCTAATAATTATTTTTATATAGAGTCTCTATTGTCATTTATGTCTGTTGCTTTTGTTTCTTTATTTTCACATTTCTTTAGTAGAGCCTTTTCCTGTACCTCCATGTTATACATTTTGTGTAGAGGTATTACTCATAAATAACATATCTGGATTTTTTTCCATCCAACTTGAAAAACTATAAATATAACTGTCGATTTTACAAGTTTCAAATATTTGTATTTTAATTTTTCTGTTAATTTTATTTTTCTATTTATTTTTGTTTCCCCTCTTCCCCTGCCCTTTAATTAATTGTTTACTCTTTTCGCCCATCATTTTTCTGTTTAACATCCTTATATTTTAATTCTGTTATATGTATCTTTGTTATAAAGCACCTATGTCTCTCAGTAGTTACTGTAACTTATCAGCAGATCTGTTCCCCAAAGATTCTGATTTATTGACAAGCTACAGTAACCACTCAGAGACTTAGACTTCTTTTTACTGAAGACACTGCCTTGAAAAACCAAAGTGAATGCAATGTTCTCCAAAGTCAAATTCTGAAATAAGTAAGGAGGCCTTTTTAAATGATTTGGATCTATTTTAAGCAGCTTCTTACTGTTACATAGTAAAACTTCTTTTCTCTTCCTCCTTTCAGGATACACAAGATTTAGGACACAACAATACTGGTATCCTAACATTAAAAAAAAAAAAGATTTTTATTTTTAAGAGGTAGATTTAAATCCTGTCTTAACTAACTAAATGTATATCTATTGAGCATATTGAATTATGTGCTTGTAACAATGCCAGATTCATTGACTGGAAAAAACTACATAAGAAATCTTTGCTTTTGAGGAATTGACAGGATATTGAAGATACAGACTAGTAATTAAATATTCAAGGAAGTATGATAAGTGGAATATGAATTCATCCAACTCAATGTGAGTGGTTAAGTTAGAGTTTTAATAGCTTCAAAGGTCTTGGCCACCTACATAACATCTAGAGCAGTCCACTTTCCTAGGGCTAGTCCAGATACAGGCTGCAGGAGGAAAATAAACAAAAACAGGGAACTTCTTCTGTCAGAGTATATAATTATTGAAGATAAAGAGACTTATGTTTTGCAACATTTTTTTTAATGTAAAATGAGCAAATTTTTAAGAATTACATCAAGAAATACAAGTTTGGGCATTATTTTTATAGCTGATAGCTACATTTAATGCTTTTCTCTGTGATCCTATGGCTTCTTGGGAACCTCTTTAACTTAGATATTGAAAAAGTCTCACTACATGTCTTTCCCATTAAACTATCAACTTAGCACAGTTATCAGTAGAGAGGAAAATCATAAAATATAGAACTGTAGCAGTTGCCAAATACTTTGAACTGAATGAAACTGCTGAACTTAACGGGAAAAGGGCAAAAAATAAAAATAAACACACCCCAGTTCATATCTGAGACAAAATTGTATGGACAAAAATGTATACCGTATATAATTAGACTAATGTTTTTCTAATTAAACAAATTATTATCTAATCTTTACTTTCTATTGTACATAAAGACTCAGTGATTGTGCTCAGTCGCTTCTGTCTTGTCAGACTCTTTGCAACTCTACGGACTGTAGCTCTCCAGGCTCCTCTGTCCATGGGATTCTTTAGGCAATAATACTGAAGTGGGTTGCCCTGTGCCCTCCTCCAGGCTCAGTGACTATATGGAGATGTATTTTAAATTATTTCAAAGATTCTGAATGAAGAAAGAATGGATGCACTGAACTTGCTTCCTTTACAATTAGACATTTCAGTGGCCACAGTTAATTCTTAATGACTCAGACACTAACTACAGCTTCTAGTATTAAGGTTTAGGACAATTTTAAGATAGTCTATTACAAAATAGGATATATAGTTTTCTATTCTAATTATATTACAAATCATAATAGAGTTATTTTGGTTTTACATGTGTGTTAGTTTTTTTAGAGATATCTTAATATTTGGAATGAGAATTTAAATCTTTGATTTGACATTTATGCCCAGACTGATAGCAAGTGATTTTATCATTTTGAACCACAATTTCCCATTCTACAAAATTTGGGCAAAAGTATGTGATATATAAAAGTGCCTTCCAACTATAAGTTATTGTTTTAAATGAAGTACATTAAGATGTTATGCATGCTCTTCAAATTACTTGAAATTTGTTGTTATATTGAAAAGATGAGATATGTTTTCTTTACAATGTTTTAATGCAGGATATAGTGCTACCTAATTGTAAGAGTAAAACTGCAGTCATGTATAGTTGAAATCAAATATCTGGTAAAACCAAAAGTCACCACCAGCCCCCAAACCAAATACATAAATGGAAATATTGGTAGATTTAATTTCATTTATAAAAGGGAAAGAACATGGAGAACAGCAAAAATCATAGCAACATTATTGGATAAAAGTTTAAAACTTGGGTGCATTATTGGATTTAGCTCAGAGCATTTTTTAAAACTTTATTTTATTATGTTTTCTTTGTTGTAAATACCGCATAACTTTAGCACCCTCTTCAGGATCCAACTTTTCCCAAGAATGGCCTTTCTTATTCATATATATGTCCCAAGAGGGAAAACAAGTAATTATCCTGTAACTATATAAAGAGCAGCAATTCTGAATTCTCTTATGAATAATAGAAAAAATTGAAAATGTATGGAATTTAAAAAAAAATCAAACCTGCAAAGACTCCAGCAACCAAATGATATTTATCACCAAGAATATTCTTGATATATAAAAAAAGAACAAGGTGTTTAAATTTTGAGGAAAGGCATTTACTACTCAGAACTAAATCGGCTTTATAACTTGCAAGCTGCTTTAATCTGTCACAGGAGAGGAGAATGATGGTTATATATTATAGGTAGTTAAAGGTGTGGTTTTTAAAAACAATTATTTGAGTTAGGATTAACCTAAGAATGTAAAATAATCTTATGATCCGTCCCATCCATTATGTTTGGAATAATAGTCCTAGACAATTATATGGCATAATAATAAATAGTCTCTTAAGTTAACAGATTTAAAAGTGTATTTTTCATCATCAAGATCACTAACTAGCACTTATTGGAAGCTTGACTCTAATGGATATTGACCTTGTAAAGAATGACATTTAAATACGTAATGCTTTGCCACAAGATAGACATTATAGCCAGTCATGTTAAATGGAATGATTTTGTCTCACACAGGTTTTCATTTTCAGTGACTGTTATATGTGTATTAGTTGCTCAGCCATGTCAAACTCTATGAGACCCCATGGACTATAGCCTACGAGGCTCCTCTGTCCCTGGAATTTTCCAGGTAAGAATGTAGGAGTGGGTTGCCATTATTTTTCTCCAGGTGGTTTCTGGACTCAGGGATTGAACCCAGGTATCCTGCGATGAAGGTAGACTCTTTACCATTTGAGTCACCAGGAAATAGATGATGTCTTCAGCCAAGGTAGTTTTAGTTGCTCATGCCATAACCATGTCCTGCTCAATCATCTGTTGTTTTCTTAAGGCTAAAATAAACATTTTCAACATCTACTGAGTACTGGGCACCAAAGACTGTGCTAAGATTTTTAATTTGTATTAGTTGATCCAACAGTGGGTCTTCCCTGGTGGCTCATATGGTAAAGAATCTTCCTATAATGCAGGAGACCCAAGTTTGATCCCTGGGCCAGAAAGATCCCCTAGACTCAAAAATAAAAATGAATACATGAACTCAATATCATCATTATTTGCATTCTACAGATGAGAGAATGATACATAAAATTTAAGATTCTTGATAAAGAAAATAAAGAGTAGAAGCTATGATTCAGGATTCAAATCCAAGCAGTTGGATTCTTAACCCAGCAATGCTAGGACTTCATAGGATTTCAGCTAAACCCACAATAACATGAGATGACAATGTCCCTAAATTTTATCCTCAGGGAACTGAATCCCCAGTCCCCTTATGCCAGTTCTAAGTTGAAAATTTTAGTAAAATAACACATCTAATTTTCTAACTGAAGCTCTCCCTTATAAATGAAGATACATTGAAATACCATAAAGGACAGCTTCTTAAACAATATGTCTACAACTGCATTCCCTAGTTTTATTTATTTTTTCATTATTAATTTGTTGTTTCTACTGTAACAACATTTCATTTGTTGTTTCTACTGCTGGGCTGGATGAAGCACAATTTGGAATCAAGATTGCCAGGAGAAATATCAATAACCTCAGACATGCAGATGACACCACCCTTATGGCAGAAAGTGAAGAGGAACTAAAAAGCCTCTTGATGAAAGTGAAAGAGGGGAGTGAAATAGTTGGCTTAAAGCTCAACATTCAGAAAACAAAGATCATGGCATCTGGTCCCATCACTTCCTGGCAAATAGATGGGGAAATAATGGAAACAGTGACAGACTATTTGAGGCTGGGGGGGCTCCAAAATCACTGCAGATGGTGGCTTCAGCCATGAAATTGAAAGGCACTTGCTCCTTGGAAGAAAAGCTATGACTAACCTAGACAGCATACTAAAAAGTAGAGACATTACTTTGCTGACAAAGGTCCATCTAGTCAAAGCTACAGTTTTTCCAGTAGTCAGGTATAGATGTAAAAGTTGGACTATAAAGAAAGCTGAGCACTGAAGAATTGATGCTTTTGATCTGTGGTGTTGGAGGAGACTTCCTTGGACTGCAAGGAGATCAACCCAGTCAATCCTAAAGGAAATTAGTCCTGAATATCCATTCAAAGGACTAATGCTGAAGCTGAAACTCCAATACTTTCACCACCTGATGTGAAGAACTGACTCATTTGAAAAGCCTCTGATGCTGGGAAAGATTGAAGGTTGGAGGAGAAAAGGATGAGATGGTTCGATGGCATCAATGACTCAATATACATGAGTTTAAGTAAACTCCAGGACTTGGTAATGGACAGGGAAGCCTGGCATGCTGCAGTCCATGGGATCTCAAAGAGTTGGACATGACTGAGCAACTGAACCGTAACAAAGAGGCCTCCATTTTTTGATAAAACACAAATCCTTCCCACTTCTTTTTCACAATTTAACAGATAAGCTTAACTGAACTTATGAATCAAGTGAAAGATCACTCTTTCAAATATTTTTTCAAGTCCAGTGGGAGAGCAGAGAATGGGCAAAGGTTACCCCTACTGTTCTCTCTCCATGATACATGATTTGTCTCATTTTTCTCATTTGTTCTATTGTACTAGCCTGGTTTGTAAGCGATAGAATTTTTTGCCACTGAAATAGAAGAAGAGTCAAGGATGGCTATCAGTGCAATCTATCCTAGAAAATCAGTTTTAAACATAATAGAAAGGATGTTCCTCCCAGAGCAGTATCATCATTGAGATTAAGACTCAGTAACCTTATCCCGGAGAAGGCAATGGCACCCCACTCCAGTACTCTTGCCTGGAAAATCCCATGGATGGAAGAGCCTGGTAGGCTGCAGTCCATGGGGTCGCTAAGAGTCAGACACAACTGAACGACTTCACTTTCACTTTTCACTTCCATGCATTGGAGAAGGAAATGGCAACCCACTCCAGTGTTCTTGCCTGGAGAATCCCAGGGACAGAGGAGCCTGGTAAGAGGTGGTCTATGGGGTCGCACAGAGTCAGACACAACTGAAGCAACTTAGCAACAGCAGTAGGAGCAGCGACCATATCCAGAAAAGAAGCAGGCTGAGCGAAGCAACAGGGATCTATGTAGAGGACTGTTAGACATCCTGTATTCTATCTAAGTCATAAAAATATTTTGGAAGAATTAAGGTGACAGCTTAAAGAAAGAGTAATGATTTAGATCTGGGTTGTTAAAACCATCAAACTGTAGAAAAGAACAGTTATTTTGTTTTAACTTTTCATGGTTTGAACTGATATGCAAAACAGGTTTAATTGTTTTAAGCATTTTATAAACACCATCTACCTTTGCTTTTATGTTTCCTAAGCTATTTTTACAGGTGTGTAGAATTCTATCTTATTTGTTCTTCAGTTCGTTGCCAGTGCTTTCATTCAGTTCAGTTTGGTTCACTCAGTTGTGTCTGACTCTTTGAGGCCCCATGAACTTCAGCACGCCAGGTCTCCCTGTCCATCACCAACTCCCGGAGTTCACCCAAACCCATGTCCATCCAGTCAATGATGCCATCCAACCATCTCATCCTCTGTCGTCCTCCTGCCCTCAATCTTTTCCAGGATCAGGATCTTTTCCAGTGAGTCAGCTCTTCGCACCAGGTGGCCAAAGTATTGGAGTTTCAGCTTCAACATCAGTCCTTCAAATGAACACCCAGGACTGATCTCCCTTAGAATGGTCTGGTTCCTTGCAGTCCAAGGAACTCTCAAAAGTCTTCTCCAACACCACAGTTCAAAAGCATCAATTCTTCAACGTTCGGCTTTCTTCACAGTCTAACTGTGAAGTTAGACTTCACATACATGACCACTGGAAAAACCATAGCCTTGACTAGAAGGACTTTTGTTGACAAAGTAATGTCTCTAGTTTTTAATATGCTGTCTAGGCTGGTCATAACTTTCCTTTGAAGGAGTAAGTGTCTTTTAATTTCATGGCTGCAGTCACCATCTGCAGTAATTTTGCAGCCCAGAAAAATAAAGTCAGCCACTGTTTCCACTGTTTACCCATCTATTTCCCATGAAGTGATAGGACCAGATGCCATGATCTTCGTTTTCTGAATGTTAAGCTTTAAGTCAACTTTTTCACTCTTTTACTTTCATCAAGAGGCTTTTTAGTTCCTCTTCACTTTCTGCCATAAGGATGGTGTCATTTGGATATCTGAGGTTATTGATATTTCTCCCGGCAATCTTGATTCCAGCTTGTGCTTCTTCCAGCCCAGCGTTTCTCATGATGTACTCTGCATATAAGTTAAATAAGCAGAGTGACAATATACAGCCTTGACATACTCCTTTTCCTATATGGAACTACACATTTTCATAGGGGAACACAAATTTATTATCTTCCATTCTGGAGGTCAGAATTCTACAATCAGTCTTACTAGATTAAGTAGAGCTGATTCTTTCTTGAGGCTCTAGGTCATTCCTTTTTATTTGCTTTCTCAAGTCATTTCTTCAGGCTACCAATTTCATTGCCTAATGTTTACATCACTTTAATCTCTGTCCATCACATTTACTTTTCTTCACTTTACCTTCTGGTAGGAATCCTATTATTTAATTGGGCCTATCTAAATTATGGCAACCCACTCCAGTACTCTTGCCTAGAAAATTCCATGGATGGAGGAGCCTGGTGGGCTACAGTCCATGGGGTCAGGAAGAGTCAGACATGACTGAGCAACTTCATGATGAAATAAATCAAAATAATCTCCTTGTCTCAAGATGCCTATAACTAAATGAGACATGCAAAGTATCTTTCAGTATGTAAGAAAAGATACTTATAGGTTCCATGGATTAAGACATAGGAATACTTGTGGAGCCATTATTCCACAATAATGTATGGGAAATTTTTCTTTTAATGAAAAGCAAAATTCAAATTTAAGTTTTATTATTTTCATGTCAAGTAACCAAAGATTCATAAGTAATAAGATATAGACACTAAGGAGTAATTGTTCATAGTTTTCTTTAAGTTAATGTTATTTTTAGTTCTATTTGATCTTCATAGAAATTCTAACTCTGTGTGTCAAATACCATGATTCCTACTCTCTAGAAGAGAAAATGGATAAGTGTAGTCCACTTCTTAGGTAACATGTATAATTAGAGACAGATTTAGGGCTGAAATCCAAATTCCTAAAACCTAGTCAAGTGTACTGTCTATTATTATCCAATATTTATTCTTTTAAGACAAGAAATTTTTTTTCTTTTTAAAAATTTATTTATTTTAATGGAGGATGATTACTTTACAATATTGTGATGGCTTTAGCCATTTATCAAAATATCAACCACTATAAAGATAGAGTGTCTAGAAAATCTAATCCCAATATCACTAGTTCAAGTCAGAAAATATGTCATTTTCATCTGTGTAACCACAGTTGCTGATGTATAGTAGGTTACCAAATATAGTATGATTGGAGAAGGAAATAGCAGTCCACTCCAATATTCTTGCTGAAGAATTCCATGGACAGAGGAGCCTGGCGGGTTACACTCCATGGGGTCACTAAGAGTCAGACATGATTGAGTGACTGACACAAATAAAGTATGACAGAGAATAACAATGGACTGAGAATTTAGATTAATAACATGAGTTTATTTATATTTTCTCCCATATGTTTTATTTTATTTCATATGGATATAGTTTAGTGCATGTAAAATATTCATTTAAATGGGAAATATTAATACCTACTCAAAGATATTTTGCTTTGCTTTCTTGGTTGGGCAACTTCCTATATATTTATTTCCTGCTGGCAGTAAAACATGAAAAATCAAAGTCAGAGCAAAACTGAATGCAATATAAATAACCCCTACTGTATACTCTGGGCTTCTCAGGTGGAACAGTGGTAAAGAGTCTACCTGCTAATGCAGGAGACACAAGAGATGTCAGTTAGATCCCTGGGTAGGGAAGATCCCCCAGAGGAGAAAATGGCAACCCTCTCCAGCATCTTGCTTGGAAAATCCCATGGACAGAGGAGCTTGGCAGGCTACAGTCCACAGGGTCGCAAAGAGTCAGGCATGACTGAGCAACTGAGCACAAAGGCACATACTGTATACTCCAGGCTTAACTGAAATTCTGTAACATTAGCTGCACCCACCTAGTCATTACGATGGACAATTCCTTCAAAGATTCTCTATATTCACCTGGTGTTATTGGTTTCTGTTGAAAATAAAATCAATGCAAACATTAGGACTTTCATTACAGAACAAAATGAACCAATTTATGGACTTTGCCAGTACTTTTCACTGCAGGTAACAAAGAACTATTAAAGGTGTGTTATCTATTTTCCCCCATGAAATTCTGTTTCAGTCTGTAGTTTATTGCACAACTCTGTTTCCTACAGCCCCTATGCTTTGAGTGCCTTCAGCATCTCCTCTCATTGTAGCATGGTGTATTTTCTTATTGCTCTGATTTGGGCATTGGCCATGTGACTCTGGCCAGTGGAGTAGAAGTGGCTGTGGTGTTTTCAGGAGCTATAAATGGCTTGTGTAATTTGACCTGGCCCTTGCACTATCACTGTCCTAGAAAAGAACATGTTTTAGGTAGCCACCAGGGAAGATAAAAGATACATGACAGCCTTGGGCTTCAAGCACAGACTGGCTCTAAGTGGGATGTAACCACTGCCTGAGGAGAGCTGCCCATGCAAGCACAACTGACATTACCCAAGCTTTGTTCAGATCCACATAACTATGAATATGAGAGTGAATGTTTGCTGCTGGATTTTGAGTGATTTTTAAGCAGCATTCTTGTTAAAAAAAAAAAAAAAACTGATAAAACAACCTTTCCAAATTAAACTCAAAGTTCATTCAGACTGGTTGGTTGATTCCTGTCCTCATCCTTCTCCCATTTCTCACAGGTTATGACCCTCGCTTTTCTTATAGCAAAGCCACATATCGTTTGCTTTTGAGTTTCTTCCTTAATGTATAAGGAAAGAGCTGACATTTAGAGGTAATTTGAATGTTAACAGTATTGAAAGATCTATTATTTGCAGTCTTTTTTTTTTTTTTTTTTTAATGAAAGGCTGAACACTACCTAAATAATGACTTTTCAGGCTATGACTGTGTGGTATGCAATCTCTTGCTGAATATATTACCTTTTTATTATTGGTTACAAAGTAAAGAGTGTACTTTTGATTTATAATATCTTTCTTCTCCTTATCTTTTGAACTTTCCAGTTTTATCTTCCTGCTCCATAAGTGAGTTAGAAGTGAAGTGAATAAATGAAGTCTCTCAGTCATGTCTGACCCTTTGCGACCCCACAGACTGTAGCCTACCAGGCTCTTGCATCCATGAAATTTTCCAGGCAAGAGTACTGGAGTGGTTTCCCTTTCCTTCTCCAGGGGATCTTCCTGCCCCAGGGATCAAACCTTGGTCTCCTGCATTGCAAGCAGACACTTTACTGTCTGAGCCACCAGGGAAGCCTCTGAGTTAACATGCAGTCAAATGACAAATGAGAAATATTGATTGAAATTGAATATTAAACTTTTACTTCACATCTTATAGTCCTTGCTCAGACTTTACACTGTGTAGAAGAGACATAATTTAAAATATCTCAATAATATAAATCATAAATTATTTTATTACACTGATTGCTTTTTACTGATTATTGTTAACTTTCCACTAATTTTCCTTTATATTCACTGTTATAAATCTACTATTTATATATGTTTACTGTTCTTTTCTGAGAAGTTTTCTGTTTGCTGGGGTAGAATATGCCCAATGTTTTGTTGTTGATTCTTTAATGAGGACCAGGAAAGGGATATGAGCCTCAGCCAATCAGGTGAGGCCTTACTAGAGCTCACTCAGCAAGCCAGGATTCTACCAGCAGCTCTCCTTTGGGCTACAACTCTTCCCGGAGTCTGGGGCCTGCTGGCATACTCCATCAGATTTTGTATTCACCAAGCCTCCATAGTCATGTGAGTCAATTCTTTAAACTAAATAATTCTCCCTCTCAGTGTGTATATGCATTCTGTTGGTTGTGTTTCACAGGAGAACCCTGACTTGGAAGACAGAGGCCTACCTTCCTTTGCTGGATTTGGTAGGCGTGAGGATTTCAGTTTTTTTTCTATGGTGTCTGGATGGAATAGAGTGGTTATTTTCTAAAAGTTTCCTGACTTGCTGGTTCTTCCTGTCTTGTCTTTAATGGTCCTTCAGCTAGAGACAGCAGACAACGGGGGAAGGGGATGATGTTTATGCATCTATGAGTGAAAATGAAAAACAACACATTGTGGGGTTTCTGGGTTACTCCAGCCAGGATGTCTGGACTACAGGAGGGAACAAGAACATCCAAGGAATTTACCAGAGTGTGCTTCTCAGTTACCTAATATTCTGTATTTTGGATATTTATTTATCTTCTATAATAATTATGCTCTTTACCTTTAAATTTTCTCTACTCCTTTCTCTCTCTTCTCTCTTTCCCACCCTCCACCTTGCCTCTCACAATAGTTATTACTATTTGAGTTGAATCTAATCCCCCTTGCACATTTTGAAGTTTAATGTTAACTAGTGACATGAATCTTTCTGGTGTTTTTCTGTTTACTTGGTTTAGTAACCCCTTTCATAATTATTTTCTTGTTTAAAATGCATTTACATGCTGAGTAAGATTACTGTTTTGCGATCTGAATATTACCCTGTGCTTAAGAATTTTATGTTGACTTTTTGATAGTTTTCCTCTATTTATGATTTGAGAGAATTTTTTTATTACCTGTAATATTTTATCATTTTCTAGTTGGATTTTATGATACTATACATTATTTTATTTTGAATTTGCTAATAAGTTCCTGAAAACTCAGTAATAGTTATTTCTCTGTAAGTAGCATTAAAGAATTTGGGCAACTTCTCAGATTTCTTAAATCAATATTGTTTTTTTTCTATTGGTGTCAGTAAGTGCAGTTTCTTTAATGGATGTCATATTTTGGGGAGAGAATATTAACTTTGAGATACTCCTTTGTTTCTATAGAATGTTAAATGATCTCCTTGTTTTCTTTTTCTCTTCACTGATTTCTTTACAAAGGATTCTTTCTTTTCCCTATAAACATTGTCTTCCTTAGATTTCACTTCCAGATTTTATTCCCTGAATCTTTGAGGTTTTAGGACTAAAGCCCTCTTTCTCTTACTAGCCAATAGCACAGTACCATTTAGTTTTTAAAGGCCTGTTTTGAGTCACTGAATCAAGAACTTGCATCTTAAAGTAGCAATCATGGTTCAAATTGGAACTTCCTGACTTCCCCTTTGACTTTCTCCTGCTTCCAGCTGGAGGCAGTTCTGTTTTTAAAGGTCAAGCATTATTGGTTGCACCTAGATAGTCTAGGCTACCCTCTCTATTTTAATGTCTGTAGGCTCCATGGTAAAGAATCTACCTGCCAATCCAGGAGACATGGGTTTGATATCTCAATTAGGAAGATCCCCTGAAGAAGGAAATGGCAAACCCATTCTGGTATTCTTAACTGGGAAATCCCATGGACAGAGTAGCCAGGCAGGCTGCAGTCTATGGAGTTGCAAAGGCTTGGACATGACAGCAACTAAATACCAAATATTTAGCAAATAAATACCAAATACTAAATACAACAAAAACCAAAGTCATATGCAAACCATTTATTTCCCAGGAAGCTTTGCCACACAAATTTTATCCCCCTTTCCATATTATAACTATTGTTTTACTCCTAAAGTGTCCATATGTAAAGCCCATCAAATGCTGGTTTTGAGGCCATTAATCCTTAACCATCTGATTCAGCAATACTAATTCTCTCAAATAATTTTGTTAAATTGCAATACTATAATTTATTCATGCAGGAGGTACTAATTGTTTCTAGAAGATTCCAGGTAAGGACAAGAATGTATTGTTCATGTTGAGATTTCACACATCATCACTGTGAATTTGTTGGATTATCATATACTTAAAAACCCTCCCACTAATCAAACATGAGAAGCCAAAAAATATATTCTGCACAGATGGGCAGTTAATTTATTTCCCATTGAGCTTGCAATGTGCTCCATGATGTTGCAACAGCTGTGATGAGAATGGTGGATGTCCCCAATCTATGCTTCATTTAACTTCAGGAATTCTAAAAGAGTGCATTGTGTAGGAAATGAAAATGTATTTTAAAGCAGTCGAGTTTGGTGTCCTGAAGCAGCATTTCATTTCTAACAACTGAAATTTTACCACGAATGTTGATACTTGTCTGTGTCTTTCTTCTGACAACTTTACCATCAACTTAGATTGTGTTTCATCACTAAACACATACTGTCGACCTAGTCCTAGACATCCTATGAAAATCAATGGAATCTTGATACAATAAATGGAAGAACTATACAGTAAATATTGTGTTTCAGTTGTCTACCACTCAAGTTTATTTTTCAAAGACATTGATAACAGGATATTATATTTGTATAGAACTTTTTATATTCAAAGGCATTCTCCTGTCAAGTGGGAATAAAAACGCTTTTCCTAACCTCTTCACAGAGCTGATGATGTGATTATCTGACAGAAAAGAAATAAAATGCTTTCTAAAGTAAAGAGTGCTATAAGAGATGTGAGTTTATCATTGTCATCACACCTGAGGAGAATTTTCGTCAGTAAAAGGTAGGGTCTTTGAAAGAAGAGCTGGATCTTGTTCCTGGTTCCATTACTCACACTATGTATGTGAATGTGTGCACAGTCCTGTCCAACTCTTTGCAACCCTATGGCTTGTAGCCCACTAGGCTTATCTGTCCCTGGGTTTTTTTTCAGGCAAAAATGCTAGAGTAGGTAGCCATTCTCTTCTTCAAGGGATCTTCACAACCCAGGGACTGAACGCATGTCTCTTACATATCCTGCATTGACTGGCACATTCTTTACCTCTGTTACCACCTGGAATTTCCCTTTTTCACTGAGCCTCAGTTTTTTGCTGTGTAAAAATGTTGAATAATGTAAACTAATATATAAGGAATGTATGTGTGTGTGTGTGTATGTGTGCGTGTGTGTGTACACACTTGAAAATTATAAGGGATGATATGTGGAAAATGCCTAGTTCAGTGCAGGGTTAATATGTGTCATTAAAATTTTTAGATACCATAAGAGCCATTATTTTGAAAGTATCAACTGTGGATAGACTGGTACAAGATATACTTTGACAACAGATATTAAGGACTTTCCAAGAAAAAAGAGGGACTATAATGGCCAAAGGAGATCACGTTTCCCTTGCCTTCCATTCAGTATGCCTAAGTGGTATGTGCAGTATTTCTGCTTAGACAGAGCCATTTGATGACCATATTTCTGGTGGTGTAACTGCTAGATTATATATCATAGATCATAATCCCTTTAGAAAAAATTCTTGCTAAATTTCTACAAGTAACTCAAGACTCCTCCATAGCATTCTCTTCCAGTCTTCAAGAATGGGTCAGATCACTTCATCCCCAGAGAGTAAAAGGGTTATTAAGGTTTTAGAGTGTCAAAATGTTTGAGCTACAATGACAAGGGGGAACTTTGATATACTGAGTTAAAATTTGAAGTATACATAGTTATGGTCCTTTTTGAGACTTACTCCACTATAGCTAGTGTAGTAAATATTAGTGGCTATATTCTGTGATTTCCCTTTTTGATATTTCTTTTGCTGTTGCACTTTTCTTCCTATAAAATGGAGTACAAATAATAGGGTTTGTTTTCTCAAAGAAGGTGTTCATTAATTTCACATGCATTCTCAGTGATTCAGTCCTTTCTGACTCTTGGTGATCCCATAGACTGTATCTCACCAGGCTCCTCTGTTCATGGGATTTTGACTGGCAAGAATACAAGAATGAGTTGTCATTTCCTCCTTTAGGGGATATTCCTGACCCAGGGATAGAACACACATCTTCTGTGTCAGCAAGCAGATTATTTACCTTTAAGATCCCTGGGAGTCCCCTTTTATTTCTTATGATCTCTTAACTGGAATTAGTTTCCTTTCCTGCTTTCTCACTTCTGCAGTTCTCAAGGGGACATAAACCCAGGCCTTTTAGAAAGAAAGCAAGCTCCACCATCTTTTAATTCATATATTTCTCTTTCTTCACCATACATATTCCATAATTTCAGTGCTGTTTTCTTTGATATCCTTCTTTACCTGGTGTTCCAGGCTCACAGTTCTATAATTGGTGAGCTAAACTATCTTCTACTTGAGTGGAAGATAAGCTTAGATCAATCATTATATCCTCTCCTGATCTCTATTTCCTACTTAGAATTCAAGCTTTAGACTTTATTATTTTATTATCGGTTGTAAATTGTCTTTTATTCGTTTACATATTTAATGTCTATTTCCTATTCCTCCACTAGAATATAAACTCCCTGGAGGCAGGGGTTTTTATAGTTTTGTTTCTTTCTGTTGCTCAGAGGAGTGCTTGTAAATGCAACATAAATAATTGATGTAAAATAAGTCAGTAAATAAATACAAAACTTGTTTTGAACTTAAAAGACATATTTCCACATTTGGACTTCCCAGTACAGGAGAAATGTGCAATGTGCATATTCCAGCTAGGCATGATAGGATTCTACCATAGAGGTGAATCAAATCCTAGCTAATAATAAATTATTACTTTGCTTTCTTTTTTATTGTCTTTGTCAGGATCCTCACAGTTCATGCTACTAAAAACAACAAGGCAAGAGATCAAGACAATATTGCATTGTCATTACTATGTAACAGTGCATTAATCCATCATTTTCAAAAGTATGTAGTTTTCCTAATGATGAAAGAAATTATAATCATTCTACAAGACAAAAAAATGTATAGAAGTATAGAAAAAAGTATACATAATTCTAAAATAAATATAATTTGTTGTACTTTTTCTCAGGTATTTTTCTTAGGTATATTTTTATTTTCTAAAGGTTCATAGTTTTCGTTAATTGAATTGTTTATGGCACAATATCAATAGTGTCATCCCCCAGTATATGCTATATATCATGAGTTCTAAAGTTTGCATAGGGTACCAGATTATCAATCATATTGCCTCATTTAGCTAATTCCCTAGGGTTGGGAGAATTTTTCTTCTGTTTTGTGCTCTAATTTTCATAGCTTGGTATCAGTATTTGATTAGAAATTATCTACTAAAAATCCTTTGATTTTACAGGGAAGAAATATTAGGTCCATGGATGTATATGTTAAATTACCCAAGAATCATATTTTAAGACTTAGAATTTCAACTCAACCTCTCAATTTTTATTTCAGTGCTCTTAAAAAATGCACATGATTATAAAAAAGTAAGTTTTATTACTTATTTTAAGCCCTAAATTGTGCTCTAGATTTTCATTGTTAAAGAAACTAGCTGGAATAGTGGTAGCTGTTAGGGAGTTTTGAGTCAAATTTTTCACACCAAGATCTTAATTTACTTTTATTTATAATAAAATAGTATTGATAAAATTATATCTAAAATAAGTCAATAATAAAAGACTACCCAAAGATGTTGAGGGGATGGCTTAAGCATAGGCCAATCACCCTCATGTATGAAGTGGGAAAGAAGGGCTGTGGGCACATGTTCATTCTTTTTTGTTTCTTTAGCACATTTCCTCCAGCAATGTATTTACTAAGGTTGATGCAGGAGATGAAGAAGGCATGAGTTCCATCCCTGGGTTGGGAAGATCCCCTAGAGGAGAAAATGGCAACACACTGCATGGAAAATCCCACGGACAGAGGAGCCTTGTGGGCTACAGTCCATGGAGTCACAAAGAGTCAGACATGACTGAGCACAGTATGTCAAGTTTTAACTCTGTAATATGAAGTAAATGAAAACAAAATGATAGGGAAAACTAAGCACATTCATTTAAAAATGATCTCAGTTAAACTCAATGTCATTTATGGTAATAATATGTTTTCAAACAATGCATTCTATATATACATGTTTATACATATATGTATGCGAGTGCTTATATATTTGTATATATATATAATAAATATATATTTACAAAAAATGTAAATATATTTACAAAGAATGCAATATATATATACACACACACACACACATATATATATTTTGTGATGTTATGCTCACACATACATGCATACACATTTTATGCTGTGGTTGTTCACTCAGTCGTGTCTGACTCTTTGCGACCCCATGGACTGTAGCCCACCAGACTCCCATGTCCATGGAGTTCTCTAGGCAAAAATACTGGAGTGGGTAGCTGTTCCCATCTCCAGCAGATCTTGGCAATCCAGGGATCAAACCCAGGTCTACCATATTGCAGGCAAATTCTTTACTGACTGAGCCACCAGGGAAGCCCCTTTCCCCAAAACAACTTTCTAGGTTTAAAAATACTGATTTCGATTGAATAAAGTTTTTGTTTCAATAGCATTACAGTACTTTAGTTTCATTGTATATTACTTGATAAGATTCTAAATGAGATTTAAAAGGAAATAATATATTAAATTTATTTATAATTGTATAAATTGATTTGTAATTTATAATTACATTATAAATAATAGTGTAAAAAACCCTAAATACTAAGATATTCTTGTCTTATTACATTTGAAAATGATTGCAGCTAATAGATCTTTTAATTAATTTAAAATTTTTAAAACCCCACAGATATTCTTATGACATCCCTATTATTATCAGGTGAATATCTCTATATGGATGATGCAACAATATTTACTAAAAAAGCTAATGTAAATGTTGCTGATATAGTTTTAATTTTACCTAAACCTGAACAAGCCTGAAATTCAATTGAAAATGGTCTTCAAAACCAAGCAGGTTTTCTGGTCAATAGCTCAACTTTATTGAAATGCGCTGAGAGTCTTGAAAACTAATTAAACATTTCAAAAAGAAACACTCCCCTATGAGAGCTTCACTTTCTCTGTGAAGCCCTTTTGGAACTCCCACATTCAGAACTGGGAAAACTAAACACCTGCTTTTAAGGGACTCATGAATGTTTAATCCTGCTGAATAGATTACTCCAGTGGGATCTAGACAAACAGAGCAGATCAAGTAAACATGCAAACAAAATACTCCTCACTCCAGAAACATCTCCTTCTGCTGCTTTACTTCAGTCATTCTTTTTTATTCTATTTATTGAAATTTGTATTTTCTATTGCTTATGGTTATATATGGATGTATGTATATTCTTGCAAAGTTATTGGCATGGGTATCAGACATATGTAAGAATATTTGATGTGACTTTTAATTACTTTCTTAATCTCTTAGTAACTTACACATAACATATTAGCAAAAATTGTATTCAAAGTTGATTTCAAGTTATTTTAATAACTGGAGCTAATCCTAGGAAAATCATGTTCTCTAAGTGTAAGGTATACTATAATACATTCTTTACGTTATGAATTCTTAGAATATATCCTAAGCAGAGTCGGACACGACTGAAGCGACAGCAGCAGCAGCAGCAGCAGCAGTGCATAAGTAACCTTTAGAAATAGTAAGAATCATACACTCAATGTGTTATTTTATTTATATGTAAACCGCAGATCCCCTTTGAAGAGAATTAAAATGAATCATGTAAAGCTTATAAAAAGTTAATGTAACTTACAGGTTCAGAGGAAGAAGAAACTCTGTGAAATACTGGATACATACATATATACATTACATATAAACATTTACTTACATATATGTGGTACAATTTAAATCAATAAGATTATTGTGTGCTGCTTTTAATTTACAGCCAAGTCTTCAATCCATCAATTCTATAAGATGCTAAGTTAGAAAGTGCAAATATAAATTTAAAACAAAAATGCAATTGAACAAATAATTATTCAATAGTCTGGTATGTCACTTATTATAAGTGTGCACTTGACATTCTGAAAATTTTTCAATATCTCTATGAGTGGATTTTATGTTCTTCATGTCAAAGACATAAGTAAGACATTTAACAGCATTTTTCTACACCTTAAGTATAGTGTCCTATTTGAGCTGTGTAACTGAATCCAATTATACTGATATTCTTCTCACTCAGTGGAAAACTAGGGCTAGTGAGATCATATGGATGGAATAAAGTGGTACAGAGATCTGTAAACCTGGAAAAAACTCAAAACCCACATGAAGTAAGACAGCAAAAAATATTGCCTGATTTTGTTTTCCCTCACACTTCAAATTCTGCCAATCCCAACTTCCAAATTTGTATTGTACGTGTTTCTTTCTTTTCACATCCACCATGAGTACCTCAGAATATGTCACCATTTCTCACTTTTGAGGAGGAAATGGCAGCCCACTCCAATATTCTTGCCTGAAAAATCCCATGGACCTCGGAGCCTGGTAGATTACCGTCCATGGGGTCGCAAAGAGTCGGACACGACTGAGCGACTTCACTTTCACTTTCTTTTCACTTTCTCACTTCTGTTTACAGCTCTAGCCTTCTGTCTTTTTTTTTTCTTCCCACTCTTGCCTATACTCTACTAAAGCACTAGTGTGAACCTGAAAACAAAAATGTTGAAATGTATATCAGGTTATATCAAACCTCTGATAAAATAACTTGACAGTCAGGAAAAAAGCCAAATTCTTTATAGAGAGTTGCATGATCTTTCCCTTGACTTGGCACTAGGAAAAAAAAAGAAAAAGAAAGGAAGAGTTGGTATTTTCTGGTGACTCAGCTGGAAAAGAATCTGCCTCCAATGTGGGAGACTTGGGTTCAATCCTTGGGTTGGGAAAATCCCCTGGAGAACAGTAGCTATCCACTCCAGCATTCTAGAATTCTGGCCTGAATAATTCCATGGGGTCGCAAAGTCAGACACGACTGAACGACTTTCACTTCACTTATAGCAACATCGATGACTTCAAAGGTATTATGCTGATTGAGAGAAGTCAGTTTCAAAAGATGATATATGATCCATCTGTATGACACACTGGAGAAGCCAAAACTACAGTGACAAAAAAATATTCAGTGTTTGCCACAGGTTAGAGGTAGCGATTTTATTTATTTATTTATTGCTTTTTATTTTTATTTTTATTTTTTATTAATCCACCACGGGTGTACATGCGTTCCCAAACATGAACCCCCCTCCCACCCCCCTCCCCACAACATCTCTCTGGGTCATCCCCGTGTACCAGCCCCAAGTGTGCCGTATCCTGCATCGGACATAGATTGGCGATTCGATTCTTACATGATATTATACATGTTTCAATACCATTGTCCCAAATCATCTCACCCTCTCCCTCTCCCTCTGAGTCCAAAAGTCCGCTATACACATCTGTGTCTTTTTTGCTGTCCTGCATACAGGGTCATCATTGCCATCTTTCTAATTCCATATATATGTGTTAGTATACTGTATTGGTGTTTTTCTTTCTGGCTTACTTCACTCTGTATAATCGGCTCCAGTTTCATCCATCTCATCAGAACTGATTCAAATGTATTCTTTTTAATGGCTGAGTAATACTCCATTGTGTATATGTACCACTGCTTTCTTATCCATTCATCTGCTGATGGACATCTAGGTTGTTTCCATGTCCTGGCTATTATAAACAGTGCTGCGATGAACATTGGGGTACATGTGTCTCTTTCAATTCTGGTTTCCTCAGTGTGTATGCCCAGCAGTGGGATTGCTGGGTCATAAGGCAGTTCTATTTGCAATTTTTTAAGGAATCTCCACACTGTTCTCCATAGTGGCTGTACTAGTTTGCATTCCCACCAACAGTGTAGGAGGGTTCCCTTCTCTCCACACCCTCTCCAGCATTTATTGCTTGCAGATTTTTGGATCGCAGACATTCTGACTAGTGTGAAGTGGTACCTCATTGTGGTTTTGATTTGCATTTCTTTAATAATGAGTGATGTTGAGCATCTTTTCATGTGTTTGTTAGCCATCCGTATGTCTTCTTTGGAGAAATGTCTATTTAGTTATTTGGCCCATTTTTTGATTGGGTCGTTTATTTTTCTGGAATTGAGCTGCAGGAGTTGCTTGTATATTTTTGAGATTAGTTGTTTGTCAGTTGCTTCATTTGCTATTATTTTCTCCCATTCAGAAGGCTGTCTTTTCACTTTGCTTATATTTTCCTTTGTTGTGCAGAAGCTTTTAATTTTAATTAGGTCCCATTTGTTTATTTTTGCTTCTTTTTCCAGAATTCTGGGAGGTGGATCATAGAGGATCCCGCTGTGGTTTATGTCGGAGAGTGTTTTGCCTATGTTCTCCTCTAGGAGTTTTATAGTTTCTGGTCTTACATTTAGATCTTTAATCCATTTTGAGTTTATCTTTGTGTGCGGTGTTAGAAAGTGATCTAGTTTCATTCTTTTACAAGTGGTTGACCACTTTTCCCAGCACCACTTGTTAAAGAGATTGTCTTTACTCCACTGTATATTCTTGCCTCCTTTGTCAAAGATAAGGTGACCATATGTGTGTGGATTTATCTCTGGGCTTTCTATTTTGTTCCATTGATCTATATTTCTGTCTTTGTGCCAATACCATACTGTCTTGATGACTGTGGCTTTGTAGTAGAGCCTGAAGTCAGGCAAGTTGATTCCTCCAGTTCCATTCTTCTTTCTCAAGATTGCTTTGGCTATTCGAGGTTTTTTGTGTTTCCATACAAATCTTGAAATTATTTGTTCTAGTTCTGTGAAAAATATCGCTGGTAGCTTGATAGGGATTGCATTGAATTTGTAAATTGCTTTGGGTAGTATACTCATTTTCACTATATTGATTCTTCCAATCCATGAACATGGTATATTTCTCCATCTATTAGTGTCCTCTTTGATTTCTTTCATCAGTGTTTTATAGTTTTCTATATATAAGTCTTTAGTTTCTTTAGATAGATATATTCCTAAGTATTTTATTCTTTTTGTTGCAATGGTGAATGGAATTGTTTCCTTAATTTCTTTTTCTACTCTCTCATTATTAGTGTATAGGAATGCAAGGGATTTCTGTGTGTTGATTTTATATCCTGAAACTTTACTATATTCATTAATTAGCTCTAGTAATTTTCTGGTAGAGTCTTTAGGGTTTTCTATGTAGAGGATCATGTCATCTGCAAACAGTGAGAGTTTTACTTCTTCTTTTCCAATTTGGATTCCTTTTATTTCTTTTTCTGCTCTGATTGCTGTGGCTAAAACTTCCAGAACTATGTTGAATAGTAGCGGTGAAAATGGGCACCCTTATCTTGTTCCTGACTTTAGGGGAAATGCTTTCAGTTTTTTACCATTGAGGATAATGTTTGCTGTGGGTTTGTCATATATAGCTTTTATTATGTTGAGGTGTGTTCCTTCTATTCCTGCTTTCTGGAGAGTTTTTATCATAAATGGATGTTGAATTTTGTCAAAGGCCTTCTCTGCATCTATTGAGATAATCATATGGCTTTTATTTTTCAATTTGTTAATGTGGTGAATTACATTGATTGATTTGCGGATATTGAAGAATCCTTGCATCCCTGGGATAAAGCCCACTTGGTCATGGTGTATGATCTTTTTAATGTGTTGTTGGATTCTGATTGCTAGAATTTTGTTGAGGATTTTTGCATCTATGTTCATCAGTGATATTGGCCTGTAGTTTTCTTTTCCAAGCATCTTTTCTGACCATAATGCATTAAAATTAGATCTCAATTACAGGAGGAAAACTATTAAAAATTCCAACATATGGAGGCTGAACAACACGCTTCTGAATAACCAACAAACCACAGAAGAAATCAAAAAAGAAATCAAAATATGCATAGAAACTAATGAAAATGAAAACACAACAACCCAAAACCTGTGGGACACTATAAAAGCAGTGCTAAGAGGAAAGTTCATAGCAATACAGGCATACCTCAAGAAACAAGAAAAAAGTCAAATAAATAACCTAACTCTACACCTAAAGCAACTAGAAAAGGAAGAATTGGAGAACCCCAGAGTTAGCAGAAGGAAAGAAATCTTAAAAATTAGGGCAGAAATAAATGCAAAAGAAACAAAAGAGACCATAGCAAAAATCAACAAAGCCAAAAGCTGGTTCTTTGAAAGGATAAATAAAATTGACAGACCATTAGCCAGACTCATCAAGAAGCAAAGAGAGAAAAATCAAATCAATAAAATTAGAAATGAAAATGGAGAGATCACAACAGACAACACAGAAATACAAAGGATCATAAGAGACTACTATCAGAAATTATATGCCAATAAAATGGACAACGTGGAAGAAATTTTCCAAAACTGAACCAGGAAGAAATAGATAATCTTAACAGACCCATCACAAGCATGGAAATTGAAACTGTAATCAGAAATCTTCCAGCAAACAAAATCCCAGGTCCAGACGGCTTCACAGCTGAATTCTACCAAAAATTTAGAGAAGAGTTAACACCTATCCTACTCAAACTCTTCCAGAAAATTGCAGAGGAAGGTAAACTTCCAAACTCATTCTATAGGCCACCATCACCCTAATACCAAAACCTGACAAAGATACTACAAAAAAAAAAAAAAAGAGGTAGTGATTTTAAATGAACAGCACAAGAGAGTTTTGGGGTCAATGGCATTCTATACCCTGATAGTAGTGATAATTACACAGATCTATACAGGGATGGGGGACCATGGTGGGCTGCCATCTATGGGGTTGCACAGAGTTGGACATGACTGAAGTGACTTAGCAGCAGCAGCATACATGTGCTAAAGTTGTACATCTAAAACATTCAAATTTTCTATTTGTTAACTGAAAAATAAAATTAAGTAAATATTAGTTCCAGTTTTTCAGTTGGCCAAACATCATTTTGTATTCCTGATAAGCTATTCAGTTTCTCTAGCCAGAGTTTCTTCATAAATGAAATGAAAAGTAATTAGCCTCCAATTAAAATAAATAAATTAAAAAATGAAATGAAAGTAATAGTGTTTTTAAAGGACTGCTACCTCTAAATATAAAATGTTGTCTCCCTATCTTATCCTTCTGTCGTTTTTTAGGCTTGTTTATTCAGTAAGTATAGAAAGATACATTATTTATATTTCTCAGGAGAGTTCAATTGATCTACTAATTTCTGTTAATGCATTCTATGCAGTTACCTTGTTTTTGTAAGGGAACCAATTTTGTTGGAATCCCCATGGTTTTGTATACCATGGTGCTCTGCAGATGATACATATAAATTACAAATTAACATAATTTTTAAATCTCCTGCTATAAAAATATACTGATGACAAACTAAAATAATATAATTGTGTTTTTCAGAGTGAATGTGATATGCTTAAATAATCAATTAAAAAGTAAGTCAAGGAGCCCTTCTAAAATTTAATAGGCTATACAGAATCATATTTTTTCTAATTAAAGTATAATAAAATATCCTGACTTTAAAAAATATTGGCAGTGCAGATATAACATAATATCCCTTTTCACAACAGTGATCCTCAGGTGTGATACCTCTGAATTTATATGGATACTTGACATGTTTATTCAGCCTTTTTGCAATCAAAAGGAACCATATGCCCTTTACTGATTTAATATGAGAGGTGTAGAATATCTCTGCATTGAAGGGTGATTATTATATTTCTTGCATGAGTATGAAAGTCTCATAACTCACAGACATCACAAAGTGCCTATGGAGTTTGTGAGTTATTAGGGTCAGCCATGGGTATAAAGAAGATAATAACTTTTTACTGGTGAAATATTCAGTTTATTTTATGAGAAAACTTTTTATTGATTACCACTTCAAGAATGGGAGAAACTAATAAAGAACCCAGGGAATTTTCCATCCATCTATCCAACATTCCAGGACCTATTGGACTGTACTGTTATTGTTTTAGTGATAGTCACACACTGAAACGATAACAGAGAAGAATAAAGATTTCTTCCAGTTAA
Source organism: Oryx dammah (assembly GCF_014754425.2). Classification (NCBI taxonomy): domain Eukaryota; kingdom Metazoa; phylum Chordata; class Mammalia; order Artiodactyla; family Bovidae; genus Oryx; species Oryx dammah. The sequence goes on from NW_024070186.1 coordinate 56,305,560, forward strand.
TCTTGTGACTTTTTAAAAACATTTAAACATAAAACAGTTCTCTGCTTTAATCATTAATTTAGTTTCAGGGAGTAGGAAAACAAAACAAAACAAAGGAACACGGACTAGAATGACCCTGCTGCTGCTGCTACTAAGTCACTTCAGTCGTGTCCAACTCTGTGTGACCCCAGAGACGGCAGCCCAACAGGCTCCCCCGTCCCTGGGATTCTCCAGGCAAGAACACTGGAGTGGGGTGCCATTTCCTTCACAAATGCATGAAAGTGAAAAGTGACAGTGAAGTCGCTCAGTCGTGTCCGACTGCTACTGACCCCACGGACTGCAGCCCACCAGGCTCCTCCGTCCATGGGATTTGCCAGGCAAGAGTACTGGAGTGGGGTGCCATTGCCTTCTCCGAGTATGACCCTAGTCAATGTGAAATAAGGATGTCATTTTTCAGCTTTCTAGAATGGGCTTTCTTTGAAAACCAAAGGCAGTAAAAGACAAAAATCAAGGACTTCTGAGTAATTCTCGACTCCAGTACCTAAAGAACATTTTATAAAATGGGAAATTCATTTTGTTAAGGTATATTTGCATACTTGCCAAACAAAATTCTAAGGCTCTGAACACAGTAAAAGAAAAAATAATAATTGAGAAGGATGAAAGGATCTTAGATGTTTTGAATAGCAAATGATATAGTATGTAAGAAAGGGCATCTGTAGGTTTGTGTATGTAATGTATATGCACTTATAACATTAAGACTATTTAACATGTATGACAGGAAAGAATGATACAGGGAAATGTTTAGGCAATCTCAGAAATCAGTGTTTGTTTTATCTTAATGCTTATGAAGGTGACTGATGTGTTTTCCTGTATTCACTCATTGTTTTTCTTAAATATTTTTTTAATGTGTATCACTTTTAAGGCCTTTATTGAATTTGTTACAGTTTGTTTCTGCTTTCTATGTTGTTTTATTGGCCATGAGGCATGTGGGATCTTAGGGTCTCAACCAAGGATTGCACCGACACACCCTGCATTTGAAAGCAAAGTCTCAAGCACTGGACTGCCAGAGAAATCTCTCTCATTAATTGTTGATTCATTCAGTTTTTATTCATCCATTTCTTAGAACGTTCTCAATTTCATTGCACAAAACATCTCTCCCATAAGGTTGTATATCCTGGAAATAGTTACATTCTTTATCAGTATTTTAACATATCTAATTTTATTTCCTCAAGTATTTGAAGACAAATACATTTCCTGCAATTTATATTTTTGATAGTAAAGAGCCACAAGGTCAAGATTTCCTTATTTAACTTATTTTGAAGTTGCTTCATTCTCTACTTACATTTTTCTCATTCAGTTTAGTTTTTCTTGCAATGATATTTTAAAATCAAAGTTTCTATGTGGCATGGACATAAAGTAGATGTGAAAGTCAAAAAAAAATGTCAAATACAGTATGCTGATTATCAAAATAGTTGGAGTGAGCTTGTTCTAGGAGTCTTGAAGACGCTTAAACATGATGATAAAAAAGGTTGTAAAAAATATTCATTTGTTGAGAATTAGTGATAAAAAATAATGAAATTTTGCCATTTTCAAAAGCACGGATTTAGTCAGAGAGTATTATGCTTAGTGAAATAAGTCAGACAGAGAACGATAAATACTGTATTATGTTACTTACATGTGGAATCTAAAAAATGCAAACTAGTGAATATAAATGAAAAGAAACAGACTTATAGATATAGAGAACAAACTAGTAAGTACCAGTGGCGAAAGGAAAATAAGAGGAGAAGCCGACAGGTTTAGGGAATTAAGAGGTGCAAACTACTATGTATAAATAAATAAGCTACAAGGATATATTGAATGGCACAGGGAAATAGAAAATATTTTTTAACAACTGTAAATGGAGCATAACCTTTAAAGTTGGTGAATCACTATGTTGTAGACCTGAAACAAATAATACTGCAAATCAACCATGAGTCAAAAAATAAAAAAAAAAATAAATGGGTTGTCAGGTTTTGCATACTGCTGCCACCTGGAGGTGAGAAAAGAGGTCAACAGAAAGAGACTTGTGAACCAAGGGAAGTCTTGGAACTGAGATAAGAAATATTTGCAGCCACATGAAGCAAAACTCACTCTCTTAGGTAAAAACAACTGTTGGTGGGAACTACCTGGTAATAGGGATTTCTATCTCAAAATAGTCCCTGAAAATGAAAGAAAAGCTAGCTTTAAACAGCCGATACCCTAGAAGACACCAAGACAGATTTAGAGGATCCTAGTTCAAATAAGGATTTTCTGCCCTTTTTCATTCCTCGTTTCCCATATTCCTGCTCCAAACAGGTGAAGCAACATACTTCATACATTTCACGTTTTCCTGCTTATAATTTTATTTTGATAGGTTTCTTTAGTTTAAACTTAAATATCCTCTTACAAAGGGATGACATACTTTCCTATTTGTCTTAGTCAATATTTTATTTGCCATAGTAAGTGTTTCTAAACTTCCTGGTTTGGAAAAATCTGGAGGTTCACTATTTTATCATCCTTTGTCTTCTGAATCTAATGTTAAGGAAAATAGAGACCTAGAAGTAGTTAACATTTTTTTGGTTATGTTGTAGGTCATCTATTTGTTTTACTTAGTAAATTCTATTGGACTAAGCACATTGAAATTGCATATACAATCTCTTTTAGCACAGCTCACTTCTCTTATTTCATTTGTTCTCTTCTTCATGGTGAAAGTGAAGTCGCTCAGTCATGTCTGACTCTTTATGACCCCATGGACTGTAGTTTACCAGGCTCCTCTGTCCATGGTATTTTCCAGGCAAGAGTACTGGTGTGGGTTACCATTTCCTTCTCCAGGGATTGAATCCTGGTCTCCCTCATGGTGGTCTCTTCCTTTTCTGGGTCTGTATTATTAGTAATTCTTCTTAAGTCCTAAAGCTTATACTATGCCTTTTTGTTAATAGTGCCAATTCTATATTTTAGGTATTTGTAAAATTTATTTATCAAGTTCTATGAAATAATTCTTGCTTTCCATTTCATATCTATTCTAGGCATTATCAGATATGCTTTTACTTCATTCTACTATATTATCTTTCATTTTTAAAACAATGGGTTATTCTTTTTAATCAGATGCAATTATTAGTTTCTACCTAAAATTAAATATATTCTTTTACATCTTTCAGTTATTCTTATCTCATTCACAATTTTTTCCAAAGCATCTGTGTTGTCTTAAATTTTTTGTTTATTTCCTTGTTTATTTTCTAACAGTAGCAGTCCCATAGATAAATATGTGTTCAAGGGGTTTCTTTTAAAGACTTGGTTACACTGAAGGGAAGAATAACTAATTAAAAATACCAAATATATTTATTTACTAATGGTGCAATTTTTAAAAAGATAAAACATCTTTTAAACTATCAGAAAATTTACAGTAATAGTACACTATTATCTGTTAATATCATTATAAAATATATAAGAAAATAGGCTAGCAAACATAAGAGCATTGATACAAACATTGATCCAAAAATTCAATGACATATATTCCTCTTGAAAGTGTCTCCTACTTTTAACAACAAAAGCAGGAACTCTTCTGGGAGACAGTCACCCAGGTATTCTGTTCCTTTAGGTGATATCTTGAAAATTGAATGACCCCACAGTTTATCTGTAGTCATGCATTAAGGTGAGCATATCATATTAGTTGTGTTGAATTCCAAGGGGAATTCTGTCTATAACATTCATCACAAGTCACACTTATTTCTAACTGATATGGTGGGTATATGAGTGGTTCTCACAATGAGAAAATAGCTGATGATAAGTGCTTATTCCTGACTATTATGGCCATTGTTAAAAGGTTTTTTCCACTAAGTACTTATAGATTTAGGGTTAAAGTAGTTATGCTACAAAAGCTTAGAAATTACTTAAAAACTTTAATTAAATAGGGGATTTTGGTTATAGATTCAGAAGCAGATCTGATATTAATCATTTTTTTTATAGTTTAGAATAGTGACTTTTGAACTTCTTAACTTTAGCACATATTAAAAACAAAGTTTCTGCATCATGATAATACATACACAGACACACATAACTGAAATGTGTACAACCTATGCTGTACTCTGTTATTTCTCTTTTAATTTCTTTATTAGAAATACTCATAATGGCTCTCACAAACTAAATTTCTTTTATGACCCATAATAAGTGGCAAAACAACAAATTTAAAATAATACTCTGAAATACCCAAAGCCACAATATTTTGAGTTTGTCCAAACTAATCAAAAGGCTGGAATCCAGGGGTTCTTATATTCAAATATAGATTTGATTACTAGATTTAGACATTGCCTTCTCTAAAGATTTAGACAAGACCTGCTGTAACAGATGTAGCAGATGGGGGAAATCCTTGTGAAAATCCTTTATTGCCAAATCCTAGAATAATCTATCTTTAAAACTCAGAGAACATATCAGATATCCCCTTCAGGGCTGTAACTGCTAGAAGACACTTTGCCGGGAGCCAGCATGAGGAATCCGGCCCATGGCAAAGGTCATGAGGAAGGAAGCCTGACAAAACACAAGGTCGCAATCAGGCTTCAGGGGTTCCCCCTGGAATTTCCTGAGCATCCACCCTCCCAAAAACCAGAGTCTGCCTGCTTTACTGTGTTATGCTTTCCACCTAATCTTTTGACATTAACAGGGGGCTGTCCCCCCACCACCTTTTTCTGGAAAAAGTTAATTTAGAGCTTTTAGATAATAAATCTCCTGGGTATGATAAGAGTGTTTCAATCCAAAAAACCCTCTGATGGCTTTCTAGCCTGCCTGCCAGACTCTTATTACAGCTGCGCATGTGATTGTTTGCGGCCTCCCGACTGGAGAGGCACAGGAAGCTTAAAACATCCTAGGAATGTAGGGGTCTCTGAGTAGTCAAAATCATTAGAATAGGACTGATTAAAAATTTCATTTGTTGAGCCAACACTTGCTGCCAAATTTTCATATCTTTTATTTGTAGATATAGTTGGTATATAGAAAAAACAGGTAGTAGACCTGGTATTAGCAACGTTAGATCTTTGAGTTAAGTACTTTCTTTGTTATAACCCACTGCACCTTTGTTCTACAGGAATGTAACTTTATTTAATACTTTGAGGGTGATGCAGAGTAAAGAAAAAACTCTTCTAGGGAAACAGAGTTTTTCTGGTTGATAGACATGTATCTAGGAAGAGAGCCATAAAAATGTTAACAGGCCTCTAGGCCAGAAGATAATGTAAACCACCTGAGACCTTTTGTATACGGGAAGGTATGCAAAAAGAAAGCCTGGTCTCAGTGAGGGTCAGGACTGCTGCCTCTGCATAACTCTGCATATTCCATTATTTCTCTATGTACAACTTGGGGCATATAAGCTGATTTTGAAAATAAAGTTGGGAGTCTTGCACCGATGCTGGGCTCCCTCATGTCGTTCTTTTCTCCCCTTTTCTGGCTGAATTCCCATCTGGACCGCGGAGGCTCGCCAAGTCTACTTACTTGCCCTGGCTTCTAAGATCCACAGGAGAGGGAGCCCAAGGTGGGTCACCCTCCACTATTCAAGTGGGCGCCGGTGGCCTAACGTAGATGGTGCAAACCTCTTGTCTCGAGGTTTTATTAGTTTTCCACATAAACCAAGTTATTCAGCATCTTTTCTCCACTAATTTTCCTACTACACTATTCTTTCCTAATCTCTTTATATTTCTAATTAAATAGTCCTTTCCCAGACTCTGACTCCGTCCCTACTTCAAATTCCCTGGATCCACCGGGGCTGGACCCCAGCAATACTTCATAGTGAATTCTTCTTTGGACTTGGCTTAGACAAAAGTTACAATTAATAACAATTAAATCTGGTTTCAGAAACGTAACCAAGCATTTGCATTTTATAAAACAGTATGCTCTAGTTTCATATGGAATATATTTTAAATTAATTTTTCTTGGAGTATACTTGCTTTACAAAGTTATGTTAGTTTCTGCTGTAGAGCAAAGTGAATCAGCTATCAGTTCAGTCACTAAGTCATGTCTGACTCTTTACGACCCCATGGACTGCAACACACCAGTCCTCCCTGTCCATCACCAACTCCCGGGGTATACTCAGACTCATGTCCATCAAGTCAGTGATCCCATCCAACCATCTCATCCTCTGTTGTCCCCTTCTCCTCCTGCCCTCAATCTTTGCCAGCATCAGGGTCTTTTCAAATGAGTCAGTTCTTTGCATCAGGTGGCCAAAGTATTGGAATTTCAGCTTCAACATCAGTCCTTCCAATGAATATTCAGGACCAATTTCCTTTAGGATGGACTGGTTGGATCTCCTTGCAGTTCAAGGACTCTCAAGAGTTTTCTCCAACACATTTTGAAAGCATCAGTTTTACAGTGCTCAGCTTTCTTTATGGCCCACTTCTCACATCTGTATATGACTACTGGAAAAACCATAGCTTTGACTGTATGGACCTTAGTCGACAAAGTGATGTCTCTGCTTTTTTAATATGCTGTCTAGGTTTATCATACTTTCTTCCAAGGAGCAAGTGCCTTTTAATTTCATGGCTACAGCTGCCATCCACAGAAATTTTGGAACCCAAGAAAATAAAACCTGTTACTGTTTACAAGCTTCCCTATCTATTCACCAAGAAATGATGGGACCAGATGCCAAGATCTTAGTTTTTTGAGAGTTGAGCTTTAAGCCAGATTTTCCATTCTCCTCTTTCACCTGCATCAATAGGCTCCTTAGTTCCTCTTCACTTTCTGACATTGGGTGGTGTCATACGCATATCTGAGGTTACTGATATTTCTCCTGGTAGCCTTGATTCCAGCTGGAGCTTCATCCAGCCCAGCCTTTCACATGATGTACACTGCATGTAAGTTAAATAAGCAGAATGACAATATACAGCCTTGACCTACTCCTTTCCCAATTTTGAACCAGTCTGTTGTTCTATGTCTGGTTTTGTTACTTCTTAGTATGCATACAGGTTTCTCAGGAGAAGGGTAAGGTGGTCTTGTATACTTATCTCTTTATAAATTTTCCAATTTGTTGTGACCCACACATTCAAAGGCTTCAGCATAGTCAATGAAGTACAAGTAGATGTTTTTCTGGAACTCTCTTGCTTTTTCCATGATCCAGTGGATGCTGGCAATTTGATCTCTGGTTCCTTTGCCTTTTCTAAATCCAGCTGTCCATCTGGAAGTTCCTGGTTCATGTACTGTTGAAGCCTAGTTTGAAGGATTTTAAATATCACCTTACTAGCATATAAAATGAGTGCAACTTTGTGGTAGTTTGAACATTCTTTGGCATTCCCTTTCTTTGGGATTAGGATGAAAACTGACTTTTTCCAATCCTGTGGCTACTGCTGACTTTTCCAAATTTGCTGGCATATTGAGTGAAGCAGTTTAGCTGCATCATTTTTTAGGATTTGAAATAGCTCAACTGGAATTTCATCACCTCCACTAGCTTTGTTTGTAGTAATGCTTCCTAAGCCCATTTGACTTCACACTCTAGGATGTCTGGCCCTAGGTGAGTAATCACACCATCATGGTTATTCAGGTCATGAAAAACTTTTTTGTATGGTTCTTCTATGTGTTATTGCCACCTCTTCTTAATATCTTCTGCTCCTGTTAGGTCCATATCATTTCTGTCCTTTATTGTGCCCATCTTTACATGAAATGTTCCCTTGATACCTCTAATTTTCTTGAAGAGATCTCTAGTCTTTCCCATTTTATTGTTTCTCTCTGTTTCTCTGCACTGATTACTTAGGAAGACTTTCTTAGCTCTCCTTGCTATTCTTTGGAACTCTGCATTCAGATGGGTATATCTTTCCTTTTCTCCTTTGCCTTTCACGTTTCTTCTTTTCTCACCTGTTTGTAAGGCCTCCTCAAACAAACATTTTGCATTTCTTCTTGGCAATGCTTTCGATCACTGCCTCCTGTACAACGTTAAGAACCTACATCAATAGTTCTTCAGGGACTCTTGTCTATCAGATCTGATCCCTTGAATCTATTTGTCACCTCCACTGTATAATCATAAGGGATTTGATATGGGTCATACCTGAATGTCCTAGTGGTTTTCCCTACTTTCTTCAATTTGAACCTGAATTTTGCAATAACTAATTCATGATCTGAGCCACAATCAGCTCCCAATCTTGTTTTTGCTTATTGGATAGAGATTCTCTATCTTTGGCTGTGAAGAATATAATCAATCTGTTTTGGTATTGACCATCTGGTGATGTCCATTTGTAGAGTCATCTCCTATATTTTTGGAAGAGGGTGTTTGCTATCTATGACCAGTGCATTTTCTTGGCAAAACTCTGTTAGCCTTTTTCCTGCTTCGTTTTGTACTCCAAGGTCAAACTTGCCTGTTACTCAAGTATTTCTTGACTTCCTACTTTTACATTCCAGTCCACTGCTGCTGCTGCTGCTAAGTCGCTTCAGTCGTGTCTGATTCTGTGCGACCCCATAGACGGCAGCCCATCAGGCTCCACCGTCCCTGGGATTCTTCAGGCAAGAACACTGGAGTGGGTTTCCATTTCCTTCTTTGAAATAAAACTACTTACCTCATGAGGTTGTATTGTACATGAAACATTAGTTCACATAAAGCACTTAGTGTTTGCCATAAAGTAAATAACAATAAGCATTAGATACTGAGTTTAAAAAAATAACAAATATTGGTTCAGTTTTTGATTTTTTTTAATAGTTTGCAAATGCACATAGCAGAATATTTTAAATGAACTAAAGTATTCCCTGAAATCTAATAAGTGAATAAAATTATCACAAATAATATTAATAAGACCAATAAATAAAGTAAAATAAAAGCACCAAGAGAAAAAATAAATCTAAAAACAAAATTAAAAAAAAAAGTATTAACAAAAACCTATATGTAGTAGCACAGGAGAACAGAAAACATTTCTTCCTATATATGATATATACATAATTTACAAAAACAGAACAATAATGATTACTCACATTTCAGGCCCAAAAAACTCATCTTAACCTTGTAAATTTTCTGAAAAGATATTATATATAATTTCAAATATTCAAATTAATTAACACACTATCAAGCAAAAGTCACAATTTATTGGATAAGATTCTCTTTGTCAAACATTGAATATTTAAGCTCAGTGTCACAAACAATCCACATTCTTTTGAGAGGTAATATGTGTGTCAGGACTTGAGGTAGGTAGGAGAGGAAGACCATGTCTAAATAAAATGTCAACATTTGTTTTTTATGAAATTACATTTCTTGTATAACTTAATTTTTTTTCTTTGACTTTTAAAATTGTTTTTGGCTATAAAAATATAGCCTTTCTGGGACTATACCAACTGCCATTACATTAGTTCTTACAAATAGTTTTTTTCATAGATAATTTAACTTTTGGATCAAACTTCCCTTCTCTTGGATCTTTTTTCCCTTTTATAATTATTATTTTATTAATAGTTATTAGGGTATAGTTGCCTTATGTTGTGTTACTTTCCACTGTACAACAAAGTAAATCAGTCACATGTGTACATATGTTCTCTCTTTTTAGGATTGCCTTCTCTTAGGTCACCATGAGTGAGTGAGTGAAGTCGCTCAGTTGTGTCTGACTCTTTCTGACCCCATGGACTGTACCCTACCAGGCTCCTCTGTCCATAGGGTTTTCTAGGAAAGAATACTGGAGTGGGTTGCCATTTCCTTTCTCCAAGGGATCTTCCTGACAGGGATTGTACTCTGGTCCCCCGCATTGCAGGGTAAACCAGATGCTTTACCATATGAACTACCAGGGAAGCCCTTAGGTCACCATTGAGCACTGAATATAGTTCTCTGTGCTGTACAGTTCAGTTCAGTCACTCAGTCTCATCTGACTCTTTGCGACCCCATGAATCACAGCCTGCCAGGCCTCCCTGTCCATCACCAACTCCCGATGTCCACCACCAACTCCTGATGTCCACCCAAACCCATGTCAATTGAGTCAGTGATGCCATCCAACCTTCTCACCTTCTGTTGTCCCCTTCTCCTCCTATGCTCAATCTTTCCCAGCATCAGGGTCTTTTCCAATGAAGTCACCTCTTCACATGAGCTGGCCAAAGTCTTGGAGTTTCAGCTTCAACATCAGTCCTTCCAATGAACACCCAGGACTAATCTCCTTTAGGATGGACTGGTTGGATCTCCTTGCAGTCCAAGGGACTCTCAAGAGTCTTCTCCAACACCACAGTTCAAAAGCATCAATTCTTCCATGCTCAGCTTCCTTCACAGTCCAACTCTCACATCCATACATGACCACTGGAAAAACCATAGCCTTGACTGTACAGTAGGTTCTCATTATTCATCTGTTTTATACATAGTAGTGTATATATGTCAATCTGAATCTTCCAATTCATCCCATGCCTCTCTCTCCTCATACCTCCCCACCACCTCTTGGTGTCCATGTTTTCCCTCTACATCTATGTCTTCATTTCTATTTTGTAGATTAGTTCATCTGGGTCATTTTTCTAGATTCCACATGTAAGTGATATTATTTGGTATTGTTTTTCTCTTTCTGTTTTATGGCACTCTGTTTGACACTCTGTAGGTCCATCCATATGTCTGTCAATGGCACAATAGCAATCTTTTTTATAGCTGAGTAATATTTCATTGTATATCTGTATCATATCTTCTTTATCCATTCCTCTGTTGATTGACTTTTAGATTGCTTTAGTTCTGGATCTTATAAATAGTGCTACCAGAAATGTTGGGGTGCATGTATCTTTTGAAATTATGATTTTCCCCGTGTATATGCCCAGAGGGTTTCCCTGGTAGTTCAGCTGGTAAAGAACCCAATTCAGTTTCTTAGTCAGGAAAATCCACTGGAGAAGGGATAGGCTACCCATACCAGTATTCTTGGACTTTCCTGGTGGCTCAGACAGTAAAAAATCCACTTATAATGCAGGAGACATGGGTTTGATCCTGGGTATGGAAGAGCCCCTGGAGAAGAGAATGGCTACCCACTCCACTATTCTGGCCTGGAAAATTCCACAGACAGAGGAGCCTGGTGGGCTACAGTCCATGGTATTACAAAGAGTTGGACACAACTAAGCAACGTTCACTCACTCACAGAGTCGCTTAGTTTTTCTTTTTTTTTTTTTTTTAAGGAAGCTCCATACTGTTCTCATAGTGGCTGTATCAACTCACATTCCCACCAAGAGTTCAGGAGAGTTCCCTTTTCTCCACACCCTCTCTAGCTTTATTGTATGTAGATTTTTTGATGATGGACATGCTGACCAGAGTCAGAAACCATTCTCTCCTCCTCTTAAATATTGTGGTTATTTCAAAAACTCAAGTCTTAGAATAGTCTCTTCTCTCCGTGCAGTATTACCTAATCTCAAAATCTGAATGCTCATCTTCATATGGCTGCTTACAGAGTTTAAATATCTGCCTTTTATTCCAATTGATTTATAAGTTGCACCACCTAGCTTTCTACTTGGTAGCTAACTAATGATCCCTTAAAACTCAATATGTCACGAATGAAAAGTATTTCTTTCCTCAATAAACATTCCTCCCCTCTTATTTCTCTTTCTGTTGGGTGCATCCTCATTCTTCCAGTCACCTCATTTTGAAACCAGAAAGTAATCTTTCAGTCATTATTTTCCTCTGGTCTTTATATATATCCAGTTTCTGAAATCTACATCTCAGTTCCGTTTTCCTACTTTGACTTCACTTTTATGATTTTACATTAGGATTTTATCTCCTTACAGTCAGACTACTGAAAGGGCCTCTTCACTGATACCTTAGTTTCTACACTCTGATCTTTTCAACACGTCCTCCTTTTTATTGCCAGAGTAATCAGACTATTTAGTTATGTCTCTTCTTCAAAATTTACAAATCCCCTTTGTTTCTTAAATTTGAAGTTTATTAATCCTTAATAAAAGATGTATATTTAAGGTATACAGCATATTGATTTGATATATAAATACACAATGGAATGATTACTATAGTCAAGCTAATTGACTTTTTCATCTCATCTCATAGTTAATATTTGTGTGTGGGTGGAAAGCACCTGAAACCTACAATCTTGAAAAATTTCCAATATTCAGTACAGTATTATTACCTTTAACTATCTACATTAGAGTTCTAGGTTTATTCATCCTCCATGATTTTGTACCCTTCAACCACACTCTCCCCATTTTCTGTACCCTATGGACACTTATAATGACCTTTTACTTTCTGCTTCTATGTATTCAGTCTTTCTAGATTTCACATAGAATAAGATAATGTGCTACTTTTCTTTCTGTATCTGACTTTAATCTTAGGATTATGTCATTCATTTTTATATGTACTTTAAGAAGGTGAGATTAGTATTTCAAAGAGATACCAGCACACATTTACAGTGTTGCAGTGTTGTTGATAACAGGAAAGATGTGGAAATAACATAAGTGCTCCTCCATGGATGAATGGATAAAAATTGTGATATAGACATAACTATAGGTATAATAGACATCAGTTCAGGGCAGTTCAGTTGCTCAGTTGTGTCCAACTTTTTGCGACCCCATGAACTGCAGCACACCAGGCCTCCCTATCCATCACCAACTCCTGGAGTCCACCCAAACCCATGTCCATTGAGTCGGTGATGCCATCCAACCGTCTCATCCTCTATCATCCCCTTCTCCTCCCACCTTCAATCTTTTCCAGCATTAAGGTCTTTTCCAATGAGTCAACTCTTTGCATGAGGTGGCCAAAGTATTGGAGTTTCAGCTTACATCAGTCCTTCCAATGAACACCAGGACTAGTCTCCTTTAGGATGGACTGGTTGGATCTCCTTGCAGTCCAAGGGACTCTCAAGAGTCTTCTCCAACATCACAGTCCAAAAGCATCAATTCTTCTGCACTCAGATTTCTTTATGGTCCAACTCTTACATGCACACATGACTACTGGAAAAACCATAGCTTTGACTAGATGGGCGTTTGTTGGCAAAGTAATGTGCTGCTGTGGATATACCAGCCCTAAATTACTTTCTCCTTTACCCTCAGGCAGTCCCCTCTAGAATACCTCCTGGACTTTTTGGACTCCTGCCCCCACAAACCTTCGGTCTTTTACTTGACCAATCTAGTTTGACTTCTAAAGGAATTATTGTTCACCCTGGAGTAATTGATTCACATTATAAAGGAGAAATTCAAATTATGATATCATCCCAGATTTTATGGCAATTCACAAAGGAGGATGAAATTGTTCAATTACTCCTTTTACCTTACATTTCTATTAACTCCTCTAACGATGTACAGATGGGTGGATTCAGCAGTACAGATCAAAAACAGTCCTTTTGGACATCATTAGTATCTGAATTTGCCTGACTGACTATAATATCAAAATTAATGGTAAAAGATTTTCTGGTCTCCTTGACACTAGATCTGATATTACTATTATTTTCAAACATTTATGGCCCAAATCCTGGACTGTACAAAAAATTTCTTACCAAATTGCAGGGATTTCTCAAACCAGAGTACAAGAGGTTTATCAGAGTACTCAAATTTATCCATATGAAGGACCAGAAGGCCAACTTACAACATTAAAACCTTATGTGATAGATGCACCCGTCAATCTAATAGGAAAGGACTTACTTATGCAATAGCAAACTCAGATATACATTCCACATTTTTCCTAGGGGCCACTGCTCATTTAACAAACAATACAATTATTAAAATAGCTTGGAAAAATGAGCATATTTGGACAGAGCAGTAGCCCCTCATGAAAGGGAAATTACAGGCAGCTAAGGAACTTAGATACACAACTAGAATTAAAGCATATAGAGGAATCTTGTTCTCCTGGGAACTCTCCTATTTTTATTATAAAAAAGAAATCTAACAAATGGCATCTCCTAACAGACCTTAGAAAAGTTAATGCATCTATGAAACTTATGGGTGCATTACAACAAGGAATCCCATCACCTACCACTATTCCTCAAAATTGGCATATTATTATTATTGATTTACAAGATTGCTTTTTTAATATACCTTTACACCCTTTAGACCAAGAGAGATTTGCTTTCTCTCTCCTTTATCCTAATCATATTGGACCTCATAAACAGTACCAATGGACTATACTGCCACAAGGGATGATGAATTCTCCCACCATGTGTCAGTAGTACATAGCTAAAGCCCTTAAGCCTGTGAGAAAACAATTTCCTAACTTTCTTGTTATTCACTACATGGATGATATATTGTTTTTGGCTCCATCCATCTTAGAAACTCAACTCATGTTTGATATAGCTCAACTATGCTTAAAAAACTCTGGATTAATCATTGCCCCTGAAAAAATTCAAACCTCTACACCTTACCATTACTTGGGGTTTGTTGTTAATAGACATCCTATTACTCCCCAACTAACTCAGATCCTTACTGATAAATTATCAACCTTAAATGATTTTCAAAAGCTCTTAGGTGATTTTAAATTGGATTAGACCACCTAACCTGCCTCTTGAGAAATCTGTATGCAGGTCAAGAAGCAACAGTTAGAATTGGACATGGAACAACAGACTGGTTCCAAATAGGAAAAGGAGTACGTTGAGGCTGTATACTGTCACCTTGCTTATGTAACTTCTATGCAGAGTACATCATGAGAAACGCTGGACTGGAAGAAACACAAGCTGGAATCAAGATTGCCAGAAGAAATATCAGTAATCTCAGATACCCAGATGACACCACCCTTATGGCAGAAAGTGAAGAGGAACTCAAAAGCCTCTTGATGAAAGTGAAAGAGGAAAGCAAAAAAGTTGGCTTAAAGCTCAACATTCAGAAAACGAAGATCATGGCATCTGGTCTCATCACTTCATGGCAAATAGATGGGGAAACAGTGGAAACAGTGTCAGACTTTATTTTGGGGGGCCCCAAAATCACTGCAGATGGTGACTGCAGCCATGAAATTAAAAGACGCTTACTCCTTGGAAGAAAAGTTATGACCAACCTAGATACACATTACTTTGCCAACTAAGGTCCGTCTAGTCAAGGCTATGGTTTTTCCTGTGGTCATGCATGGATGTGAGAGTTGGACTGTGAAGAAAGCTGAGCCCCGAAGAATCGATGCTTTTGAACTGTGGTGTTGGAGAAGACTCTTGAGAGTCCCTTGGACTGCAAGGAGATCCAACCAGTCCATTCTAAAGGAGATCAGTCCTGGGTGTTCTTTGGAAGGAATGATGCTAAAGCTGAAACTCCAGTACTTTGGACACCTCATGTGAAGAGCTGACTCATTGGAAGACTCTGGTGCTAGGAGGGCTTGAGGGCAGGAGGAGAAGGGGACGACAGAGGATGAGATAGCTGGATGGCATCACCAACTCGATGGAAGTGGGTTTGGGTGAATTCTGGGAGTTGGTGATGGACAGGGAGGCCTGGCATGCTGGAATTCATGGGGTCGCAAAGAGTCAGACACGACTGTGCTATTGAACTGAATTGTTCACTTTCTCAAGAAGCACAAGAGGAACTCTATTTGATGCAAAATAAATTACAATAACAATTTCTTACTTGCATCAAACTAGATTTACCTCTAGAATTGTTACACTCCCCTCTCCTCATTGTCCCATAGGGCTTCTTGCCCAACAAGAACACCCAGTAGAATGGATCTATACCCGTTTTAGGGAAATATATTCACTTACACCCTACCTTGATTTAATTGCTCCAATCATTATCAATGGGAGAAATAGGACTAAAACTCTAATTGGCTCTGATCCTCATAAAATTATAATACCTATCAATAAATCTCAATTTGAGAACACATTACAAATTCTTACTGATTTTCAAATAGCTTTTCTGGAATATTTTGGAGAAATTTCATTTCATTATCCTTCTGGTAAGCTGTGGAATTTCTTCAAAAATACTAAATTTATTATTTCTCACGTTATCAACTCAAAGCCTATACCACAGGCTGAATTTTTTTATATAGATGGAACTAAAGACTCCAAAGCTGGTCTCTTAAAGAATATAAAGTCTTTTATACTAAATTTCATTCTGCTCAACAAAATAAATTATATGCTCTTATTCAAGTTATTTGCCTACATCCTTTCCCCATTAATATAGTCTCTGACTCTATATATTCTGTTTTTGTGTTAAAAAATATAGAAACCTCCACCATAAACTCCAATTAACCTATTATTCAACAACTCTTTTTCGAACTACAATCTGTTGTTAGAAACAGCAGTTCTCCCATTTATATTACACATATTCGAGCACATTCTTGTCTTCTGGGCTCCATGACTTATGGTAATGAACAAGCTGATAAACTGGTTTCTTTTGCTATTCATGCTCTGTTGAATAACAACCCTGGCTCCCTACATCAGCTATGGAAAATCCCATACCACCAGGCTAAAGAAATTATTAGTAATTGCTCTACTTGTAGACCCCTACATCTTCAACCCATCACACAAGGTATTAATCCTCGCGGTTTGCAACCTAATGAACTATGGCAAATGGATGTAACTCATTGCCCTGAACTCTCTCCATCTTCTTTCGTGCATGTCTGTATTGACACTAATTCTTTTATTTGGGCCTCTTCATGGTGAGGCTACACAACACATTATAACTCACTTATTAGCTTGTTTTGCTGTAATGGGAACTCTTAGTTCTATAAAAACAGACAATGGTCCGGCCTATATTTCTAGACCCTTTAAACAATTTTTACAATCTTTTTCTATTAAACATATTACAGGTATTCCTTATAATCCACAGGCACAAGACATAGGCAAACGAGTACATCACACACTAAAGTTGCAAATAAAAAAATTAAAAAGGGGGGAAAACACAGGAACACTACTGTCTTCCTTATCTAAAGCAAACTTTACTAGATTCCAACATTAGATATTTTCTAAACCTATAACTACTGTTAATACCGATTTATTTGTTTTAAATTTTTTTAAACTTACCACAGGGAGATAACGAGAACAGAAAGGAATTTCAAGGACTTGAAGGACACTTCTCTTCCTATGCCCATTTGGTACCAAGACAGGTTAACGAAACAATGGAAATTGGGGAAACTAATTTTACAGGGAAAGGGGTATGCTTGTATTTCCCCAGATGGATCCAACAAACTCACATGGCTTCCTCTTCGGAAGATTCGACCCAAGGGGACCCCCAGCTTTCAAAATGGAGACAGGTCAACAAAAACCCCAGGAGGAAGAAATTCTAATACAGGCCATGGCAGCATCAGCCTTATGATCTCCCCACTTGGGGAAAAATAAAAACCCTTACTAATCAAACTAAAAATCTGGTTTCTCAACACAAAATGCCTCAGAGTTCTAAAACATCATTTGGCTTGTGCGACCCCCTGCTCTGAGCCAGTTTAACTAATCAGACTTAACTGGGCTTACTTACCCAGTTCAGTTCAGTCACTCAGTCGTGTCTGACTCTTTGCAACCCCATGAATCGCAGCTCACCAGGCCTCCCTGTCCATCACCAACTCCCGGAGTTCACTCAGACTCACATCCATTGAGTCAGTGATGCCATCCAGCCATCTCATCCTCGGTCGTTCCCTTCTCCTCCTGCCCCCAATCCCTCCCAGCATCACAGTCTTTTCCAATGAGTCAACTCTTCGCATGAGGTGGCCAGAGTATTGGAGTTTCAGCTTTAGCATCATTCCTTCCAAAGAAATCCCAGGGCTGATCTCCTTCAGAATGGACTGGTTGGATCTCCTTGCAGTCCAAGGGACTCTCAAGAGTCTTCTCCAACACCACAGTTCAAAAGCATCAATTCTTCGGTGCTCAGCCTTCTTCACAGTCCAACTCTCACATCCATACACGACCACAGGAAAAACCATAGGCTTGACTAGACGGACCTTAGTCAGCAAAGTAATGTCTCTGCTTTTGAATATGCTATCTAGGTTGGTCGTAACTTTTCTTCCAAGGAGTAAGCGTCTTTTAATTTCATGGCTGCAGTCACCATCTGCAGTGATTTTGGAGCCCCCCAAAATAAAGTCTGACACTGTTTCCACTGTTTCCCCATCTATTTGCCATGAAGTGATGGGACCAGATGCCATGATCTTCGTTTTCTGAATGTTGAGCTTTAAGCCAACTTTTTTGCTTTCCTCTTTCACTTTCATCAAGAGGCTTTTTAGTTCCTCTTCACTTTCTGCCATAAGGGTGGTGTCATCTGGGTATCTGAGGTTATTGATATTTCTTCTGGCAATCTTGATTCCAGCTTGTGTTTCTTCCAGTCCAGCATTTCTCATGATGTATTCTGCATATAAGTTAAATAAGCAGGGTGACAGTATACAGCCTTGACACACTCCTTTTCCTATTTGGAACCAGTCTGTTGTTCCATGTCCAATTCTAACTGTTGCTTCCTGACCTGCATATAGATTTCTCAAAAGGCAGGTCAAGTGGTCTGGCATTCCCATCGCTCTCAGAATTTTCCACAGTTTATGGTGATCCACACAGTCAAAGGCTTTGGCATAGTCAATAAAGCAGAAATAGATGTTTTTCTGGAACTCTCTTGCTTTTTCCATGATCCAGCGGATGTTGGCAATTTGATCTCTGGTTCCTCTGCCTTTTCTAAAACAGGCTTGAACATCAGGAAGTTCATGGTTCACATATTGTTGAAGCCTGGCTTGGAGAATTTTGAGCATTATTTAATAGCGTGTGAGATGAGTGCAATTGTTCAGTAGTTGGAGCATTGTTTGGCATTGCCTTTCTTTGGGGTTGGAATAAAAACTGACCTTTTCCAGGCCTGTGGCCACTGCTGAGTTTTCCAAATTATCTAGAATATTGAGTGCAGCACTTTCACAGCATCATTTTTCAGGATTTGAAATAGCTCGACTGGAGTTCCATCACTTCCACTAGCTTTGTTCATAGTGATGCTTTCTAAGGCCCACTTGACTTCACATTCCAGGATGTGTGGCTCTAGATGAGTGGTCACACCATTATGATTATCTGGGTCGTGAAGATCTTTTTTGTACAGTTCTTCTGTGTATTTTTGCCACTTCTTCTTAATATCTTCTGCTTCTGTTAAGTCCATACCATTTCTGCCCTTTATCGAGCCCATCTTTGCATGAAATGTCCCCTTGGTATCTCTAATTTTCTTGAAGAGATCTCTAGTCTTTCCCATTCTGTTGTTTTCTTCGATTTCTTTGCATTGATCGCTGAAGAAGGCTTTCTTATCTCTTCTTGCTATTGTTTGGAACTCTGCATTCAGATGCTTATATCTTTCCTTTTCTCCTTTGATTTTTGCTTCTCTTCTTTTCACAGCTATTTGTAAGGCCTCCCCAGACAGCCATTTTGCTTTTTTTGCATTTCTTTTCCATGGGGATGGTCTTCATCCCTGTCTCCTGTACAATGTTATGAACCTCATTCCATAGTTCATCAGGCATTCTAGCTATCAGATCTTGGCCCTTAAATCTATTTCTCACTTCCACTGTATAATTGTAAGGGATTTGATTTAGGTCATACCTAAATGATCTAGCAGTTTTCCCTACTTTCTTCAATCTAAGTCTGAATTTGGCAATAAGGAGTTCATGAAACCGCTTTTATTGCAGGTCTGATCCTGTCAACCAATGACTCCACCTATATGGCCCCTCCCTGAAACCATCACACCCTGGGGAAGAGGGAAGTCTAAGTAACATTTCTTTAGGCTATGAAGTCCTTCCATTGTGCCTGGGCCCAGAGAAATTGTGTATAAACATTAGGGGACAAACTTGGGCTTTCTCCCTGCCTCCCAGAAAGAATTTTTGGACATTGCTTGGACTATTTACTGCCCTTTCTTTGTGTGTGAATCATGTTTATACTACTGAGGTTTTAGGGAAAGTGTTAGGAAAAGAGTTAGGGAAAGAACAAAGAACATTATGCAAAGGGTTTACTTATAAGAACTTCAAATATACTCCTGTTCATTGAGACAAATGTCAAGCCAAATCAGGAAAATTAATGTTTGTGGCTAATCATACAATTGTTGATGGGGGACCCCATGGTATGCAGTTATCAAACTGCTCAGAAGAGGTTAATAGCACGGTATGTGACTACGCTACTCAAGTGACATGGAAGGTCACTGACACTATGATAGAGCATTACCATAACAAAGGACCTCTTGGGTGGCTTGACAGTGGATTAGCCCCACTTTATCCTAGGATTGTCCTCTATAAACAGAGTGGGCCTGAACAATGGGACATTTAGAAACTTGCTGCAAGCACCAAGCACCAAAGAACTTGGAACTTGGACTGGATATTTCACAGGGACCAGTTGTGATCATAGTAACTATTTCTTTCGCTATAATCAGTCATATCTTACACGGGCCTGTGTCCCACATCCTTTTGTTATAGCCATAGACAAAGTATTACCCACAGCATCGGGTCTGGAACTATAACTTTGGTGATTGTCTTGGTAATTATATTTGTTGTTTATGATCATATGGACTGTAGCCCTCCAGGCTCCTCTATCCATAGGATTTCCCAGGCAACAGTACTGGAGTGGGTTGCCATTTCCTTCTCCAGGGGATCTTCCAGGCCCAAAATAGAACCCACATATCTTGTGTCTCCTGCATAGCAAGCAGATTCTTTATCACTAAAGCCACTTTGGAAGGCCAATTATAAATATCACTCTACATTTAAAAAGAAGATCCTGCCATTTATAACAACATGACTGTTTCCTCTTTCTGAACTTTAAAATCTCATGTCATCTTGACTACCTGTTTTGTATTCTTGTATATGCTCCTACTTACATTCACTCATTCTTGATTTCATGTCTATGGTCTTATGGTTGGCCTTAGCCTGTAATGATTTCCCAGTTTTTTCTATCCAAATCCTGCTGATTCTTTAAGCCTGTAATGGTTTCCCATTTGATTCTATCAAAATCTTACTAATTCTTTAAGACCTACCTTCTAATATTTCCATTTGGTAATGTAATACATTGACTTTTCTTTCCTCTTACTTTCACCACATTTGATGATTGCATCCAGTGGTTAGGCTCTAACCTCTTGGATTTTTTGTTTGCATGGTACATTGAGTGCAGAATATGAAGTTGGGAAGAAGCTGTGACCATACCAGATATTTTATTTTATAATTAAGAACCCTGGATTTTAATGCATTTAATATTCAAAAGTTTCTTGAAACTAGGGTAAGTGCTACATCATTCCTCTGTACTCTAACACCCTCCCCCCATGCATTTAGTATGGCGCTGAGATTCCATTAGGCACTAGTTAATTCTTACATCTAACCTGATAATATGACTTAAGTTGTATCTTCAGTCAGTTCAGTCGTTCAGTCGTGTCCGACTCTTTGCAGCCCCATGAATCGCAGCACGCCAGGCCTCCCTGTCCATCACCATCTCCCAGAGTTCATCCAGACCCACATCCATCGAGTCCATGATGCCATCCAGCCATCTTATCCTCTGTTGTCCCCTTCTCCTCCTGCCCCCAATCTCTCCCAGCATCACAGTCTTTTCCAATGAGTCAACTCTTCACATGAGGTGGCCAAAGTACTAGAGCTTCAGCTTTAGCATCATTCCTCCCAAAGAAATCCCAGGGCTGATCTCCTTCCGAATGGAATGGTTGGATCTCCTTGCAGTCCAAGGAACTCTCAAGAGTCTTCTCCAACACCACAGTTCAAAAGCATCAATTCTTTGGTGCTCAGCCTTCTTCACAGTCCAACTCTCACATCCATTCATGACCACAGGAAAAACCATAGCCTTGACTAGA
>NW_024070186.1:56327538-56437817 GCF_014754425.2 Oryx dammah
CGACTAAGGTCCGTCTAGTCAAGGCTATGGTTTTTCCTGTGGTCATGTATGGATGTGAGAGTTGGACTGTGAAGAAGGCTGAGCACGGAAGAATTGATGCTTTTGATCTGTGGTGTTGGAGAAGACTCTTGAGAGTCCCTTGGACTGCAAGGAGATCCAACCAGTCCATTCTGAAGGAGATCAACCCTGGGATTTCTTTGGAAGGAATGATGCTAAAGCTGAAGCTCCAGTACTTTGGCCACCTCATGTGAAGTGTTGACTCATTGGAAAAGACTGTGATGCTGGGAGAGATTGGGGGCAGGAGGAGAAGGGGATGACCGAGGATAAGATGGCTGGATGGCATCACGGACTCAATGGATGTGGGTCCGGATGAACTCTGGGAGATGGTGATGGACAGGGAGGCCTGGTGTGCTGCGATTCATGGGGTCACAAAGAGTCGGACACAACTGAGCGACAGAACTGAACTGAAGTGGTGAAGCCATGTTTAAGATAGGTCAGATACCAAATATTCCCCAAATAACTTCCATGTTATAGTTCCACTATACACTTAAAAACAGTGGCTAAATATATGCCTCTTAATTAAGTTGATTACATAGCTTGGAGAAAGAAAAGAGGTTCTAGAAAAGCATCTGCTTCATTGATTACACTAAAGCCTTTGACTGTGGAAAATTCTTAGAGATATGGGAATACCAGACCACCTTACTTGCCTCCTGAGAAATCTGTATGTGGATCAGTTAGAACCAGGCATAGGAAAACTGACTGGTTTAAAACTGGGAAAGGAGTACAATAACGCTGTATATTGTCATGCTGCTTATTGAACTTATATGCAGAGTATATCATGTGAAATGCTGGACTAGATGACTCATAAGCTGGAATCAAGATTGCCTGGAGAAATATCAACAACCTCAGATATGCAGATGATACCATTCTAATGACAGAAAGCCAAGAGGAAGTAAAGAATGTTTTGATGAAGATAAAAGAGGAGTTAAAAAGCTGTCTTAAAACTGAACATTCAACAAACTAAGATATGGCACCAAGTTGTATCACTTCGTGGAAAATAGAAGGAAAAAATGTAAACAGTGACAGATTTTCTTGGACTCCAAAATCACTGTGGATGGTGACTATAGCCATGAAATTAAAAAAAAAAAAATTCTTCCTTGGAAGAAGCCATGACAAGCCTAGTCAGTGTATTAAAAAGCAAAGACATCATTTTTCTGACAAAGGTCCATATAGTCAAACTATGTTTTTTCCAGTAGTCATGTGCAGATGTGAAAGTTGGACCATGAAGAAGGTTGAGTGCTGAAGAATTGATGTTTTCAAATTGCAGTGCTGGAGAAGGCTCATGAAAGTCCTTTGGATAACAAGGAGATCAAACCAACCAATATCCTAAAGAAAACCAACCCTGAATATTCATTGGAAGGACTGTTGCTGAAGCTCCAATACTTTGGCCACATGATGCAAAAAGCCACCTCATTGGAGAAGATCCTGATGCTAGGAAAGATTGAGGGCAGGGAAAGTGGGTGACAAAGGATGAGATGGTTGGATTGCGATTGCATCATTGACACAATGGACAAGAGTTTGACCAAACTGTGGAGATAGTTAAGTACAGGGAAGACTGGCATGCTGCAGTCTGTGGGATCACAGAGTCAGATATGACTTGGTGACTGAACAGCAACAAATATAGCTTGTATTTAAGCTGTTTATAATAACAAAATAATATTATATTGTTATATATTTGTGATAACAAAATAATGTCATTGGATCCATTCTATATGAAAGTTTTTCTAATGAATTCCAGTAAATAAAGTATGTATTGAGAAAATACTAATTAACTACTATTTATGAACCAGGTACTAAGCTTATGATAAGAAATACAATGATTCTCAAATGGTGCATTTACAGGCATGTGGCATCTTCCCTCCTTTACACAAAGCACATAAAATATTTTTGCTACTGAGATGACAGCTCTTTAAAAACAGGTACATTAACAAACTGGATTCTAAAACAAAATTACCTCAACTTTGTATGACAGTATGGGCATACTCTTGATACAAACAGGCGAGTTTCTATATTGCCAAAATGATAGGAGACTTTTCTGCTGAAAAGAAAAGAACAAAGAAGATAGAAAAGAAAGGGGGAAAATACCCTTTACCTGTAGCTCTAATGTCCTGAATCCTAGTGAGAGACCCATTGTTTTTTATGACTTAGCTCTTAATGTAAAAAAAAAAAAAACTCAATATGATTTGCATGTTAATTTTGCATGCTTTTGCATGCTGCTGCTGCTGCTAAGTTGCTTCCCTGTGCAACCCCATAGACAGCAGCCCACCAGGCTCCCCTGTCCCTGGGATTCTCCAGGCAAGAATACTGGAGTGGGTTGCCATTTCCTTCTCCAATGCATGAAAGTGAAAAGTGAAAGTGAAGTCAGTCAGTCATGTCTGACTCCTAGTGGCCCCATGGACTGCAGCTTACCAGGCTCCTCCATCCATGGGATTTTCCAGGCAAGAGTACTGGAGTGGGTTGCCATTGCCTTCTCAGTGTGTAATTTATATATGTTATCAAATTTGCTGGTAGCTGATACAATTCTTTAGTTTCCTTGAATGCCAATCCTAAATTCTCTGATGTGTATAGGCAAGATGACTAGATTGTAGTGAGTAAGAGATTATGTTGCTGTCTCTTTCACTTTGAAATTTTGTTCTGTTACTGAAATCCCATATCAAATGCTAAGTAGTTGCAGAGATAATTTATAACAGCTGTCACTAACATGATGTTTACTCTGTGCCAGGCACTGTCCTACAAAATTTATTCTGTAATTTTTCAAATAGCATTAAACCTATACTATGATATATATGCTAATATTATTTTTATTTTTCACCTGAGTTTAATTAGCTGATCAAAGATGACATAGCCAGGAAATAGTAGTGCTAATATTTGAATACGTTTAGTCTGGCTTTTACATTTTTGTTCCTAATCACCATGTTATACTCACTCTTAGGAGTCTGACAAAGAGTGGAGATATATATGTTCCTAATTACTTATGTTATTTTCTACATCATGATATTTGAAGTTGATGCTAAATACATTCTGATAACATGGCTCACTAATATTTTTATTCATGTGATAGAAAATGCAAATGACTGGACAATTATTTAAAGATAGGCTAGCACAAATATGGAGCTAAACAATTGCCAATGAGTGCTGCAATTGAAATGTAATGTGAATAAATTTCTGTAAAACAAATGACAACTTTGCTTCACAAGATTGAAAGGGAGAAGGAAGAAAATTTGATCATTAGTAAGATATGTTTATCTTCTTTATAGTTTTTTCTTTAGTCATGTAGGTTTCTCTATCAAATTCATTGTTAAATCTCTTTATCTATCACCCTTTTTATTTTCTCATGGAAAGACTCTTTTGATTATAGAAGTTATTTATTTGTTTATTCTTTCCATCCTTAAAAATACCAGTGAGAATCAAGCTAAGTGTTAAAATTCATATATTTGGTGAGGAAATGTTTAAGCCAAAACTTGAAAGATAACAGAATTTCCTAAGTAAAGTGAGGTGAAAGGGTAAGAGACATTTTAGGTTGTAGAAACAGAATGTGTTACAATCCAGAAATGAGAAACAAGTCATATTTGTAGGTTAGAGTTAGAAGAGGAGGTAGATGAGACAGGACATAAATATGACTGCTGGACCCTGAAAGCTTTTGTTGAGAAAGTTGTACTTAGTCTTAAATACAATGGAAAGCTGTTTAATGAATTTGAGAGATTCCAGGTTCATCATGGAAAATGATTTCAAGTGAGCTAAATATGAACTTAGCAAGCTTAGTAAGGAGGATTTCCTATAAGTCTATTTTAAGAGATGATGATCTGCACAGTACTTGGGCATTTAGATTAAAGAGAAACACAATTTTTAGAGTCATAACAGAGTAGAAGGCAATGGCAACCCACTCCAGTTCTCTTGCCTGGAAAATCTGGAGGGAGGAGCCTGGTAGGCTGTAGTCCATGAGGTCACTAAGAGTTGGACACGACTGAGCGACTTCACTTCACTTTTCACTTTCATGCATTGGAGAAGGAAATGGCAACCCACTCCAGTGTTCTTGCTTGGAGAATCCCAGGGACGGGGGAGCCTGGTGGGCTGCCATCTATGGGGTCTCACAGAGTCGGACATGACTGAAGCGACTTAGCAACAGCAGCAGAACAGTTTAACTGCAGACTTGATAATGGATTTAATTTGTCAGTATGGCAGAGGAAAGGGGTCATTGTAACACTCTGATTTAGGAACTGCGTATGGTGGCACAATACATTGAAACAGGGAATACTGAAGGGAAAGCAAGTTTAAAAATGTTGAATATGAGATTCTTGTGGAGATGTCCAACATATAATGTGGTGAGCAGAGCTGGTAATTGGTGGCTAGGTCTGTGTTGATATGTAAATCTCTGAATATTTAATGCATGATAATGACTGTGTGGATAACAATAAACTGTGGAAAATTCTGAAAGAGATGGGAATACCAGACCACCTGACCTGCTTCTTGAGAAATCTGTATGAAGGTCAGGAAGCAGCAGTAAGAACTGGACATGGAACAACAGGCTGGTTCCAAATAGGAAAAGGACTACATTAGGGCTGTTTATTGTCACTCGGCTTATTTAACTTCTATGCAGAGTACATCATGAGAAATGCTGGACTGGAAGAAACACAAGCTGGAATCAAGATTGCTGGGAGAAAGATCAATAACTTCAGATATGCAGATGACATCACCCTTATGGCAGAAAATGAAGAGGAACTAAAAAGCCTCTTAATGAAAGTGAAAGACGAGAGTGAAAAAGTTGGCTTAAAGCTCAACATTCAAAAAACGGAGATCATGGCATCTGGTCCCATCACTTCATGGGAAATAGATGGGGAAACAGTGGAAACAGTGTCAGGCTTTATTTTTTGGGGCTCTCAAATCACTGCAGATGGTGACTGCAGCCATGAAATTAAAAGACACTTACTCCTTGGAAGAAAAGTTATGACCAACCTAGATAGTATACTCAAAAGCAGAGACATTACTTTGCCAACAAAGGTCCATCTAGTCAAGGCTATGGTTTTTCCTGTGGTCATGTATGGATGTGAGAGTTGGACTGTGAAGAAAGCTGAGCGCTGAAGAATTGATGCTTTTGAACTGTGGTGTTGGAGAAGACTCTTGAGAGTCCCTTGGACTACAAGGAGATCCCACCAGTCCATTCTGAAGGAGATCAGCCCTGAGGTTTCTTTGGAAGGAATGATGCTAAAGCTGAAACTCCAGTACTTTGGCCACCTCATGCAAAGAGTTGACTCATTGGAAAAGACTCTGATGCTGCGAGGGATTGGGGGCAGGAGGAGAAGGGGACGACAGAGGATGAGATGGCTGGATGGCATCACGGACTCGATGGACGTGAGTGTGAGTGAACTCCAGGAGTTGGTGATGGACAGGGAGGCCTGGCGTGCTGTGATTCATGGGGTCACAAAGAGTCAGACATGACTGAGCAACTGAACTGAACTGAACTGAATGCTAGCAGATATGGTTACCCAAGGAGAGAGTTCCAGCAAAGAGGATAAGGTTAAACCTCTAAGGAAACTGATTTTAAGAGAGAAAGCAATGAAGAGGTATTTTCTTAAATAGTGGAAAAGAGTAGCCACTGAGGGGAGATTAAAACCATTAAAAAAAACAGAAGCAAAAAAAAAAGAAGAAGAAGAAAAGTTAAGACGTTAAATGTATTGCCTCTAGAGAAGAAAAAATATAAACATATTTGGTTGATTTGGCAATGTTAACTAGATGTATCTTATCTAGTTTATATTTTCTTACATAGAAAGAAATTCCTGTGTATTTTTCTGCTGTAATAAAAGAAGGAATGAGAGACTGTTGGTTTCGTTTTGGTTACTGTTTTGTTTCCTCCTCTGTGTCTAACAGAAACAAACCAACTCCTGCCACTTCCTTTGAAAGCAAATATCTTTACAACTTGGACCTTGAAACACCCAGTGAAATTCTAGAAAATTAAAAGGAGAAGTTGAGAAGAATGTCTGAAGAACTTAATGGCCCCCTTTCCCTTAATGGGTTCAATGTATAATTGTTTTATCTAGTATAGGATCAAAGATTTTAGTTTGTCAGCTGAGCATTATCACCTATAGGAAATTTTGCTTGAATTCTCAAGTTGGGCAAAATTTCCAGCTTCACCTCCCTCATTGCAACCTGTGTTGTAGCCTTTTAAAATCATGTTCTTTTTTTTTTCCTTTTTGCCAGATATTAAAATTATGAGGCATGGAGTGCCAGTAAATGTGGAACTCAATTTTCAGTTATATATTCTAAAACTGTGGTTTGCTATGTCCTCCTCTGATAGCTAAGATAACCTTTAATTTTACTCAGTAAGAATTCTGTCATAAACAAACAATTTTAATTAAAAAACAAGAATTTTCTTCATTATTTACATTCAGGTTATTATGGCAAGAAGGCAGGCCATGTAGATTTCATCTGGTGAGCTCTTTCCATTCTTTTAGAGTAGTGTCAGGAATCATTGAGGAATTGTTCCTCTTGGTGATTAAAAAATAATTACAACTGCAATTCTTGATTTTTTGATTTTTGATCTATGAGTGTAGAATTTTTGTGTTTCTTCTTAGAGAAAAATTGTAACAGATCTAAGGTTTGTTTGTTCCTTTCTCTCTTGTGTAAGGGTAGAGTTTTCTTGGCAGTTGAAAGTTGTGAGAGTGCCAGGACAGAAAACTGACTCTTCCTTTTCTATACCTGTATTATCATGGTTACTTCCTTCTAAAGTGTTCATCCATTTATTAATTTTTCCAGAACTTCTCTATGACTCTTTCATTTTAATTAAGAAAGAAAATGGAAGGAATCTTATATGAAAGTTTATGTATTTTTTAATGGAATTTGATATAATAAAGCAATATATTTTGCAAATCTTGCAAATCATTTATATGGGTTAAGTTCAAAGACTCTTTCTAGTGTGTCCAGATAAGCTATGCTTGTAGCATGTTTAGCTATTTGACCATAGTAGAGAAAAATCACTTGATTAGCCCTTAATTTGAAGAGTTTGTAATTATAAAATTGTATCATGCTATAACATATATTTTATTGAGTTTTATATGATAGATATATAAAAAATTATAGTTATAAAAGATAAAATTTGTCTTTAAAACTTGACTGGGGACTTCCCTAGTGATCCAGTGGTTAAGACTCCACACTTTCACTGCAGGGGGCATGAGTCTGTCCTGTCCCTGGTTGGAAAATTAAAGATCTTACATGCCAAGAAAATAGGGGAAAAAAGACAAATTAAAAAATTGATTAGTATTTACCTCTAGTATCTTGAAGTCATGAACCCAAGAGGACATGAAAAAAGCAGACTTAAGGCCACACTTTCTGTATTTTTAAGATTAAGTGTTGTTGTTTTTAACTCAATTTTGAGATAATTGAAGTTTTGTATGGCTGCTCAAAGAAATAATACTGAGAGATTCAGAGATTTTGATGTCTCTAGTTCCAGTGGTAGCAATTTGTATAGCTGTGTGGTACAATATAACAACTAGGAAATGAAATTGACATGGATGTAATCCCTCAAAAGTACTCAAAATTCTTCAGTTTCACATGCAACATTTTGAGTATGTTTGTGTATTTTGTACACATGTAATTCGGTGTAGTTTTATCATGTGTATATATTGTGTGACCAGTAGAACAATTAAGATACAGATTATTTCTATCACAGGGGTTCTTCATGCTGGTCTCAGTCATGACCTATTTCCCTCCTTCCTTTCCTAGTCCTGAAGTTTCAGTTTTGAAAATGGTAATTTTAAATCCCACTGCTTCTTTTATGTTCCTTTTTTTTTTTTTTTAAGTTAAAATGCTCTAATTGGCTGAAAAGGGATAAAGTTTATACTGTCCAGTTTTGTCCCTTTTTCTTATTAAGAACTGTCATTATGTATATCTGGCATTTACAAATATTTCATTTAATCATACTGATAATATGAATATGGGAACAGAAATAAGAGTATATTCTTTATGAGGAGGGAATGTGGAGCAGTAATAAGAATATGTGTAATAATAACCTCATATACTTGGATTTAGCATGTGCTTGGGGAAATCTACATTTCTTCTGCAATTCCTGAAATGAGGGAGGAAAGACTTGCTGATTGACAGTTTAGAAACTCTTCTAGGAATGTCAGGGAAAAAGTGGAGCAGCCATCATGAAATAAGCACTCAATACATAATTCTGATGGTAGTATATGTGAGTTTAATCACTTTGGATAGCACTTCGGTAATACACAGTCAAGCATTAAAGTTTGATTTGGTGTTTCCAACTCTGAAAATATATTTTGAGAAAATTATCTTTAGATGTTTGTTTTCATCTTGTCATTTCTGAACTCATGTTGCACAAAAAAACTACTTAAGAGACCAAGAGAGGCAAGTAGATAAATTGTGGAACATTTATTTGAAGCAATTTTATTTTAACAAATAAAAATACTCTTCATACTGAATTTGTAACAACATTGAAATATTTAGTTAGTCATGTTTTATGAAAAAAATCAGTATTTAAATTGCTGTTTATCAAAATATGCACACAGACCGTGGGAAGCAATCCATAGCTCTGTTAGCAGTTTTATATTTGAGTAATGTTGTTTATCTTCTTTTCCAAAATTCTTTTGATAAGCCTATTATTTTTTCATCTTTAATTAGTTTTTAATCTAAAAGGAGTGAGTGAATACAAGCAAAATGTGCTGAAATATTAAAAAAAGTTAAAATTCTCTGTGACTCTCCCCTTTCCATCACTGCCTCATTAAAAAAAAAAAAAAAGACTATCACTTTTAACTATTATACATTTCTTCTGATACTTCCTATATATTTCTACCAAAAAGTTACACAAATTGTTCTTTAACTTCTAGTTACAGGAGATGAAAAAGTTTACTTCCTTCCATCACTGTCTACATTCTAACCATACTCCCAAAATAGTTAATCACAACTTCTAGCAATGCTTGTATGTCCTTTGTAAATATTATATATGGCCTTTATGAATAACTTCTCACTGTGAACCCAAGAAGTGTATTAGGATTAAATTATCTTTCTTGTGCAACTTTGGGTTGTTTTTGGCATGGATAATTCTCTCTTTTGTCTGCTTAATTTTATTTAAACCCATTATTAAGTTATCCCTGTCTAATAACATTGGAAAATCTACATTATATCTAATTTCACCCATCCCAAACTTTTTAAGAAATCATCCAATACATGGTCTTTTCTGAAACACTAGGACCCTGCATGCCTTTGCTGCCATTTGGAATGTTCTCTGTAGTGCTACTGTTTGCCTGTCATCTGAGACTTCTCTTGCTTTTACTTTGAAAATCAATCCAATAAATTTCTTCAATTTTATCTTCAAACACCTTCACTGATTCTTTTCAGCATTTAAATAATTACTGTAAATGGTGTGTGTGTGTGTGTGTCCATGTGTCCGTGTGTGTGTGTCCCCATGTGACTCAGCCTCATTCTGTTCTTCCTACTATGTAGCATCTTGTTCTTGTTTTCCTATTCATTATTAAATGAATGATAACTCCTTCTGCTTGTTACACTTTCTCTGCTTTTATAAGTCTCTTTAATTCCTCTTGGGCTCTTTGCCCTTCATGTTGGAAGTTCTTTACAAACATCTGATGATGCTTCTTTATGTATTACATCTGAATGAAGCCTTTAAGAGTTGACGGGAATGTCTTGTAGGAAAACGTTACTCAGTCAGCCTTCACCTGCCAGCATCACCATAATCCTGTTTATATTAGTAGATGTTGAGTTGGTTCTTTTTCCTATGTTTTGTATTGTCACAGCAAAGAATTGAAATGAAAGACCAGGATAACTCAAGAAGGCATGATTTATTGAGCAAGCAGTAAGTGATACACCCTGAAGACATGAGAATGGATCAATCCCCAAAGGAGTGGTTGGCTCCCGGTTTGGCTTCCCTTTTTTAATCCTTTGTTTTCTCCCCTGGGTGGGCAATGGGGCCTGACTGATTCAACCCTATGCAAATAGTGCATATGCCCAAGACCAATTGTGGAAGGGTGCATATTGGGTGCATTTTCCTGCCTGAAGTCTTCACTCAGGTACATGGTTTTCTCTCTCTCTCTCTCTCTTTTTTTTCTTTGTTCACCCTCTACATGTGATATCCTAACTGCCATTTTCTCTGACTGCCATTTTGGACCCCTTTTTCCCTACTCTAACTGCCTAACAGCTGGCCATGTCAGCATATTGGTTTCAAAATTAAGGTGAGTTAAAAAAGGGGGAAAAAAAAAAGTAAGTAAAGGAGACTGTCCAGGGAATTAAGTAGTATGATTTCTTCCCCTTTCCCTGTTTCTGAAAAGCTGACTTCAATAGTCAACAGATTATTAATATTGGGTTGAATATGTGATTTTAATTTCTAAGTGATCTAAGTAGGTTTTTATCAGTTTTGGGGATTTCATGTGGGATTTTGAACAATTTGGAGGCCTCCAGTTTTACAATCAAAAAGGAATTGTGTTCTTTCTTCCGAGGCACACTGCTTCTCTAGGCCAGATAAGTTTTTCCAGAGAATGATGGTATTGTCCCCTACCTGGGATAGAAATGCCTGCAACCTAGAATTCAAGGATTGGATGGGGCACTTTCATGGTATGGGGATATTTTCATTTGGCACATTATTCCAGTCCTTATCTGTGACAGGATTCCCAAGTTCTGACTTAGAGACTATACTTGTTTCCTTCAAAATAGAATAAAATCAATTAGAATCCATCTTCAGGTCTAATTTATCTATGCTGCTGCTGCTGCTAAGTCACTTCAGTCGTGTCCGACTCAGTGCGACCCCAGGGACAGCAGCCCACCAGGCTCCCTCGTCCCTGGGATTCTCCAGGCAAGAACACTGGAGTGGGTTGCCATTTCCTTCTCCAATGCATGAAAGTGAAAAATGAAAGTGAAGTCTCTCAGTCATGCCCGACTCCTAGCGACCCCATGGCCTGCAGCCTACCAGGCTCCTCCGTCCGTGGGATTTTCCAGGCAAGAGTACTGGAGTGGGTTGCCATTGCCTTCTCCAACTTATCTATAAACAGAGGTGAATACAACTCTCTTGTTTTCCAGTCCTTTCATTCTTCATGCACACTCACCTTTTGTTACATGTTTTTCCAACTTTGAAGGACTACATGAGTTTTCTATTAACCTACTGCTCAGAAGTATATTCTTCTGCAGGCATGAATATAACCTTCCTCATTTCTACAACATTATTTATTCTTCCAATTATTTTCAGTCTTCATATATGGTAATGTAGACTTAAAATTGTCTCCTAGTTTCATCAGAGTTGTT
The DNA here is from genome assembly GCF_014754425.2 of Oryx dammah. Taxonomy (NCBI): domain Eukaryota; kingdom Metazoa; phylum Chordata; class Mammalia; order Artiodactyla; family Bovidae; genus Oryx; species Oryx dammah. The sequence continues at coordinate 56,338,858 of NW_024070186.1, forward strand.
TCTTTTTCTCTGTATTTAAGATGACTTTTAAAAGAAGGGGAAGTATATGAAATACAGCTACTTGCATCAATACTGTGCATTTTTTAAAGCATTAATATTGAGCAAAAGCTGCAGAAAAACATGTGGTTCCAATTATATAAAAGCAAATCCAATAAAAACTAAACACCATATTGTTTAAAGACATATGCATTTGTCAAAATTTTAAAGGAAAACCTGAGAGTGATTACCATAGCATGCAGAATAGTGAATGTATTGGAGTTAAAGAAGAAATAAAGGTTAAAAAAATTGCTCAGAGAGTATCACATATATTGGCAAAGTATAGCTATCCAGTCTTCTATGTATATAATAGATTTTATATTTTGTATTTACAAAGTACTTACAAAAAATTAAAATTGTATTACGAAGTATTTGTAATGAAAAAGCTTAAAACTAAAAAAAAATAAAAGAAGGGGAATCATAATGTCTTTATCCCACCAATTTAATACAGGAAGTTTGTATTACTCTTATTTTTATTCATTAACATTTTTTTCCTAGTTCTTCCCTCTGTCCACCACCCTCCCCATTAGAAACAAATTCCTCTCTGTATTTATAACTCTGTTTCTGTTTTGTTATGTTTCTTCATCCGTTTTGATTTTTAGATTCCACTCACATGCAAATTCATCAATATTTATCTTTCTCTTTCACTTATCACAATATCCTCTAGGTCCATCCCTGTCACAAATGGCAAGAATATATTCTTTTTGTAATGACTGAGTAATATTTCATTGCATATATTTGCCACATCTTCTTTATCCATTCATCTATTTATGGGCACTTGAATTGCTATCTTGGCTATTATAAACAACACTGCAATGAACAGAGAATGAATATATGTTTCTACTTAAAAATTTTTTTCCATGTAAATACCTAGGAAGAATTGCTGCATCATTTTTAGTTTATTTTTAATTTTTGAGTAGTCTCCATAATGTTTTCTATAGTGGCTGCACCAGTTTACATTCTCACCAACAGGGCACAAGGGTACCCTTTTCTCTACATCCTCAACAACACTTTTTATTTGTTTTCTTTTTGAGAACAGCCATTCTTATAGATGTGAGATGATATCTTATTGTTACTTTGACTAGCAATTCCCTGATGATTATTGATGTTGAGAACATTTTCATGTGCCTGTTGGCCATCTGAACATCTTTCATGGAAAAATGTATATTCAGATCCACTGCCCATTTTTAACTAGACTCTTTGTGCTTTTTTTTTTTTATGTTGAGTTCTTTGTATATTTTCAGTATTAGCCACTTTTCAGATGTATCATTTACAAATAGTCTCTCCCATTCAGTAGGTGGCCATTTCATGTTGTGGATAGTTTCCTTTGCTGTTAGAAAGTTTTTGCTTTGGTTCCCCTTGCATAAGGCAACTTATCCAAAAAGTATTATTGAGACTTATTTTAAATAGAATACTGTCTCAGTTTTCTTTTACAAATTTTATTTCAAGACCTATATTTAAATCTGTATTTTTAATTTATTTTTTGTGCATGGAGTAAGAGAGTAGTCCTATATTATTCTTTTGCATGGTATCTTTCCAATTTTCCCAGCACCATTTACTGAAGTGGCTATCTTTTTTTTTTATTGTATATTTTCACCTCCTTTATCATAGATTTATCAACCATGTAAGTATGGGTTCATTTCTGGCCTTTCTGTTCTGACCCATTGATTTGTGTGTCTGTTTCTGTGTCAGTATTGTGCTGTTTTGAATACCTTTAGCTTTATAGAATAGTTTCAAATCTGGGAATATGATAACTCCAGCTTTGTTTTTCTTTTTCAAGACTGTTTAGGCTGTTTAGTTCATTTGTATTTTCCTATAAATTTTAGAATCATTCATTCTAGTTCTGTGAGAACTCCCATTGTTATTTTGATAGGAATTGCATTGAATCAGTAGATTGCCTTTGGTAGTGTAGTATTTTAACAATATTAATTATTCCAATCCATTAACATAGTATATTTTTCAATCTGTTTGTGTTGTCTTCAATTTGTTTCATTAGTGTCTTACAATTTTCTGAGTATAGGCCTTTTACCTCCCTAGGTTGGTTTATTCCGTGGTATTTTGTTCTCATTGATGTTATTATAAATGGAATTTTTTCTCTTTCTAATAGTTTGTTGTTATTATATAAAAATGCAATGGGTTTCTGTATATTAATTTTATATCCTGCAACTTTACTGAATTCATTGATGAGCTGTATTGCTTTTAAATTAATTGATAATTTTTTAAGGAGTTTTTAAACTGGTAAGATAAAAATATAGGAGAATTAAGATCATTGGAATAGTCAAAATTACTTTTTCCAAGAGTGGAGAATGGTAATAAGGCATGTTTAAGGTTGAAATAATTTTAAAGGGGACAAGGACGAGGTTAGGCATCAGACAAAAATAGATATCAAAAAAATAAATATGAAGCTGGAGAATGAGGAAAATTTCATTTGGTTTTGAAATTTGGATTGGAAATCATAAAGACCTCGGGAAGGTTCCTCAGAAAGATGTTTCTGATCAGTGAAATGTGAAAGAAAAGTTAATATATATGAATACACATGTCACATATCCATACAGACACACATTTTATACATTTAATGTAAGGTGACTGTGATGGATAATTTGATGTGTCAACTTGACAAGGCCATCATACCCAGTTTTTCAACCACCAGTCTAGATGTTGCTGTCATGGTATTTTTTTTTCAGATGTTATTAACATTTAAATCAGTAGCCTTTGAATAAAGCAGATTACCCTCCATAATCTGGGTAGGCTATATCCAATCAACTGAAGGCTGAGGTCTCCATTCATGAAGAATGTCTGCCAGCAGACTATCTTCAGACTTCAGCTCCAATATTAATTCTTGCCTGAGTCTCCAGTCCTACAGATTTTGGTCTTGCCAATCCCCACAATGGTTTGAGTCAAAATAAAATAAATCTCTCTCTTAATATATTTACACATTGTATTGGTTCTGCTTCTCTTAAGAACCTTGAATAATATAAAGACCACTGGGATTTTTTATAAGAAGTCCTCCCCGCTCCCCGCATTTTTTTTTTCTTTCTTATTTTTTACATAGTAGGAAAAATTGGAGTCTCTCCAAAAATCAGTCCATGTGTTACTCCAGATTCTGATGTGGCTTTAGTAGAAATTTGTCGTGAATTAGCTAACAGCTGCTGCTGTTCCTACAGATTCCTAGGCCTCATGGGTGACAAAGATGGTTGACTAACTACAAAACTGAAGTATCTGTGCATTGGCAGACTGTGCAACAGACTCTGGCTTCTGCATCAGTCACCTGAAGGGGCCTGGTGACAAGACCTTGTGGAAGTGCAAGGCAGATAATGCCAACTGTCATCAAATGGGGTAGGTTGGGGAAGAAAGAAGGAGATTGTGGTTAGAAATAAGACATATATTCCTCTACCGCTTACCACCCCCATGGGATGACTTCAGGCATGATAATTCAAGGGGCACCTATGAAGTTGCCCTATGAAACTGAGCTTATTTGGAAACTGTGGCTAGCTTAGAAAAGTACTTGCTCTAATTTCTCCCTCACTTTATGTCCTTTTTGTCCCTCACTTTTATTACCTTGTGATTATAACACTCAATTAACTGTTAGCACCTATGCTTTTGTCCCACATCAATTTATTTTGCATGGGACTTAGGCTTGGAAAGGGATTCTGGGAATTTTAAGTATTTTGTCTTAGTAAGTCACAATTCTACACTTTAGTAAGAAATAAGATGTATCTTCTGCATCTGAGATGAATGCCATAGATGTTAAAGTATATAAGTGTCAATTACAGCAGGTTGGCAGAGTCAAACGAATGTAATGATATAATGAATTCAAGAATAAAATGTGTCATTTATTATTAGAAAAATACAAATAAAAAGGTGTTGTTTAAACTACAACTTTTTTAAACCAAAACTATCAAGTAATGTATATATATTGGATGATGCATTCTTAAAAGTAATGAAATATGCAGTTATACAAAAATTAATTTCAAAGTGTTTTTCTTTCATGTTTTTCTTAAATTTGATATCCTAGCTGAGAGTTAAGTATAAAAATGCTATTCAAACTACACTATTGTATTCTCTGGAAAAATTAACAGAACTTCTTTTATGCATATTGCTTTATAATCTGTAGTGTGTGTAACCTTTTGTTAGCATTGACTATACTAGAACACAATATTTATTGCCAGATATTAGTGATAATTCCAAGAATAATTTGGTTATCCCTGGGGTTGAATAATGCTAATTTTCAAATCCATGCTCTGATTTGTAAGGGTTACTTACATTAAAATATGAAGATGTGAGAAAAAAATGATTTTGATGGGAAAAGTCATTTTCAGAATTAAATCTCTAGTAACATGTATTATGGTATCCCTGACCTAGCCCATTACAAGGTCTCCTCTTCATCTTCCTATTCCACTCTCTCCATCCTTTCATAATGCTTTTCTGAATCAGCTTGAGTCTTTTAGAACTTAAAAGTATACTTTCTAGAAACATTTTTTTCCTACCTTTAATCCAAACTGAGGCTTACCCATTTAGTTCCTCTGTTCAAAGTAGCTAAGTTCTCTGTATAATAGCTAAAACTTCTCAATTTTAAAATTTATTTGCTGAATAAACAGAGGCTCAGAGAAGAGGTGATGCCCCTCTCCTGGGCTTTAATCCACCTGAGTGGTAGGATTAAAAATAAATTTAGGATCTTATTTTAGCTTTTGAGAGCCAGGAGCTTTGGAGGTCCAGAAACACACGTTATGAGCTGTAATTTTTTTTTTAAACTAACATAACTGTACATCTTCATGGAACACAATGTATTATTCTACATAATCCATGTTTATTATGAAAATATCTTTTTTAGATATAATTAAATCTAATTAAATCATTATTCTACTTATGGGCTTCCCTGGCGGTGCAACTGGTAAAGAATCCTCCTGTGAAGTGGGAGACCTGGATTCGTTTTCTGGGTGGGGAAGATCCCCAGGAGAAGGGAACGGCTACTCACTCCAGTACTCTGGCCTGAAGAATTTCATGGACTATCCATGGGATCACAAAGAGTTGGGCATGATTGAGAGACTGTCACTTTCACTATTCTACTTCTGCACCATTTCTTCTATAATTCTTTTTCTTTCCCATTTTAATTTTTCTTAACCATACACCCCCTTAGCATGATTATTTTTGTTCTATAAAACAATTAGTTCTAAAGATTGTTCTGAAAATATATTTAAAGATCATGTGCTTTGAGACTACAGAAAGACCATGGTATAAAGTATTAAGAGAAAAAAAAAGCATAGGCAGGGTTAGATTCAGAAAATCTTGACCAGCAGTAAGAAATTCTGATTTTTTTTCCCCCATAGATAACAGAAGGAGGGGAAATTTAGGCTTTTGAGAAAAATGTGATATAATTATTGGAGAAGGAAATGGCAACCCACTCCAGTGTTCTTGCCTGGAGAATCCCAGGGACAGCGGAGCCTGGTGGGCTGCCGTCTATGGGGTTGCACAGAGTTGGACACGACTGAAGTGACTTAGCAGCAGCAGCAGCAGTGATATAATTATATCTGAACTTGAGAAACTAACCTGATATCCATACAGTGGACAAGAGTAGACAAAGCATAGCAATAACATGACTGAATGAGAAACTAAGTTCAGTCAATGGACAGGGAGTATTTGAACTGGAAACAGGAGATAAGGATGTCCTACAGGATATGAACTCCACACTTCCTATTAACAGAAAATGATTCAGTGTTCAGAGAAAATCTCAACTCTCATGGTTGTGTTTATTAAGCCAAACTGTAAAACTGGCAACCTTTGCTTTTTGAATTTTCATAGGGCCTTCCATCATCCCTTGTTTCTTTGATAAGGTCTCTTATTTTTCCCTATGTCCAAGGTAAGAGAAACCCAAGTAAGACAGTAGGTGTTGCAAGAGGGCAGACACACTGAAACCATAATCACAGAAAACTAGTCAATGTAATCACACTAGGACCACAGCCTTGTCTAACCCAATGAAACTAAGCCATGCCCTGTGGGGCAACCCAAGATGGGCGGGCATGGTGGAGAGGTCTAACACAATGTGGTCCACTGGAGAAGGGAATGGCAAACCACTTCAGTATTCTTGCCTTGAGAACCCCATGAATAGTATGAAAAGGCAAAATGATAGGATACTGAAAGAGGAACTCCCCAGGTCAGTAGGTACCCAATATGCTACTGGAGATCAGTGGAGAAATAACTCCAGAAAGAATGAAGGAAAGTAGCCAAAGCAAAAACAATACCCAGCTGTGAATGTGACTGGTGACAGAAGCAAGGTCCGATGCTGTAAAGAGCAATATTGTATAGGAACCTGGAATGTCAGGTCCATGAATCAAGGCAAATTGGAAGTGGTCAAACAGGAGATGGCAAGAGTGATCAACATTCTAGGAATCAGCGAACTAAAATGGACTGGAATGGATGAATTCAACTCAGATGACCATTATATCTACTACTGTGGGCAGGAATCCCTTAGAAAAAAATGGAGTAGCCATCATGGTCAACAAAAGAGTCCAAAATGCAGTACTTGCATGCATTCTCAAAAACGACAGAATGATCTCTGTTCATTCCCAAGGCAAACCATTCAATATCATGGTAATCCAAGTCTATGCCCCAACCAGCAATGCTGAATAAGCTGAAGTTGAACGGTTCTATGAAGACCTACAAGACCTTTTAGAACTAACACCTCAAAAATATGTCCTTTTCATTATAGGGGACTGGAATGCAAAAGTAGGAAGTCAAGAAACACCTGGAGTAACAGGCAAATTAGGCCTTGGAATGCGGAATGAAACAGGGCAAAGACTAACAGAGTTTTGCCAAGAAAATGCACTGGTCATAGCAAACACCCTCCTCCAACAACACAAGAGAAGACTCTACACATGGATATCACCAGATAGTCAACACCAAAATCAGATTGATTATATTCTTTGCAGCAAAAGGGAGAAGCTCTATACAGTCAACAAAAACAAGACCAGGAGCTGACTATGGCTCAGATCATGAACTCCTTATTGCCAAATTCAGACTTAAATTGAAGAAAGTAGGGGAAATCGCTAGACCATTTAGGTATGACCTAAATCAAATCCCTTATGATTATACACTGGAAGTGAGAAATAGATTTAATGGCCTAGATCTGATAGATAGAGTGCCTGATGAACTATGGAATGAGGTTCATGACATTGTACAGGAGACAGGGATCAAGACTATCCCCATGGAAAAGAAATGCAAAAAAGCAAAATGGATGTCTGAGGAGGCCTTACAAATAGCTGTGAAAAGAAAATAAGTGAAAAGCAAAGAATAAAAAGAAAGATACAAGCATCTGAATGCAGAGTTCCAAAGAATAGCAAGGAGAGATAAGAAAGCCTTCCTCAGCGATCAATGCAAAGAAATAGAGGAAAAGAACAGAATGTGAAAGACTAGGGATCTCTTCAAGAAAATCAGAGATACCAAGGGAACATTTCATGCAAAGATGGGCTTGATAAAGGACAGAAATGGTATGGACCTAACAGAAGCAGAAGATATTAAGAAGAGGTGGCAAGAATACAGAGAACTACACAAAAAAGATCTTCATGACCAAGATAATCACAATGGTGTGATCACTCACCTAGAGCCAGACATCTTGGAATGTGAAGTCAAGTGGGCCTTAGAAAGCATCACTATGAACAAAGCTAGTGGAAGTGATGGAATTCCAGTTGAGCTATTTTAAATCCTGAAAGATGATGCTGTGAAAGTGCTGCACTCAATATTCTAGATAATTTGGAAAACTCAGCAGTGGCCACAGGACTGGAAAAGGTCAGTTTTCATTCCAGTCCCTAAGAAAGACAGTGCCAAAGAATGCTCCAACTACTGCACAATTGCACTCATCTCACATGCTAGTAAAGTAATGCTCAAAATTCTCCAAGCCAGGCTTCAGCAATACGTGAACCGTGAACTTCCTGATGTTCAAGCCTGTGAGGAACCAGAGATCAAATTGCCAACATCTGCTGGATTATGGAAAAAGCAAGAGAGTTCCAGAAAAACATCTATTTCTGCTTTATTGACTATGCCAAAGCCTTTGACTGTGTGGATCCCAATAAACTGAAAAATTCTTCAAGAGATGAGAGTACCAGACAACCTGACCTGCCGCTTGAGAAACTTATATGCAGATCAGAAAGCAACAGTTAGAACTAGACATGGAACAACAGACTGGTTCTAAATAGGAAAGGACTACGTCAAGGCTGTATATTGTCACCGTGCTTATTTAACTTCTATGCAGGGTACATCATGAGAAATGCTGGGCTGGATGAAGCACAAGCTGGAATCCAGATTTCCGGGAGAAATATCAATAACCTCAGATATGCAGATGACACCACCCTTATGGCAGAAAGTGAAGAGGAGCTAAAAAGCCTCTTAATGAAATTTAAGGAGGAGAGTGAAAAAGTTGGCTTAAAGCTCAACATTCAGAAAACGAAGATCATGGCATCTGGTCCCATCACTTCATGGGAAATAGATGGAGAAACAGTGGAAACAGTGTCAGACTTTATTTTGGGGGGCTCCAAAATCACTGTAGATGGTGATTGCAGCCATGAAATTAAAAGATGGTTACTCCTTGGAAGAAAAGTTATGACCAACCTAGATGGCATATTGAAAAGCAGAGACATTACTTTGCCAACAAAGGTCTGTCTAGTCAAGGCTATGGTTTTTCCTGTGGTCATGTATGGATGTGAGAGTTGGACTGTGAAGAAAGCTGAACGCCAAAGAATTGATGCTTTTGAACTGTGGTGTTGGAGAAGACTCTTGAGAGTCCCTTGGACTGCAAGGAGATCCAATCAGTCCATTCTGAAGGAGATCAGCCCTGGGATTTCTTTGGAAGGACTGATGCTAAAGCTGAAACTCCAGTACTTTGGCCACCTCATGTGAAGAGTTGACTCCCTGGAAAAGACTCTGATGCTGGGAGGGATTGGGGGCAGGAGGAGAAGGGGACGACAGAGGATGAGATGGCTGGATGGCATCCTGACTCGATGGACACGAGTCTGAGTGAACTCCGAGAGTTGGTGATGGACAGGGAGGCCTGGCGTGCTGTGATTCATGGGGTCACAAAGAGTCAGACACGAATGAGCAACTAAACTGAACTGAACTGAACTGATTTTTCCACACTATTAATTCTTGACCTTGATAGCTTATGATAAGCTTAATTCATAAAAAATGCACAAATAACAAATAATGTTTATTATATCACACTTGTCAGGACTTTGAAATTTAAGAAGGAATATTTATGAATTGTTCATGAATCATGGTTGTCTTTAGGCATCATCAAGCATGTGAGGTAATTTTTGAGAGTATAGGGTCTCTAATATTTCCCCTTAAGATTGAATCATATAGGTAAGGTTATTATAGATATGTATAAGGTGTATCATATCAACACAATGTATACCAAAAGATAATAAAATAGGAAAGAGAAAGCTGGGTTTTCAAGTCACCTTAGGTGTTGAGAAACTTCTTTAGGCCTAAACGGTCCTGATTATCAAAATACATTTCTTAACACTTTGCTTTGGAAGTCTATGTTTAGTTCCTTTCCTACTTTTAAAATTCTAAGTTTGTGAGCTATGTTTTAACTATTAGGGATTTAGACTGAAAAATAAAGACTATTAATATTAAGGACACCAATTAATAAGGACAACAGCATATTAAAAGAACAGTTCAGTTCGGTCACTCAGTCATATCCGACTCTTTGTGACCCCATGAATTGCAGCATTCCAGGCCTCCCTGTCCATCACCAACTCCAGGAGTTTACTCAAACTCATGTCCACTGAGTCGGTGATGCCATCCAACCATCTTATCCTCTGTCATCCCCTTCTCCTCCTGCCTTCAATCTTTCCCAGCAACAGGGTCTTTTCTAGAGTCAGTTCTTCGCATCATATGGCCAAAGTATTGGAGTTTCAGCTTCAACATCAGTCCTTCCATTGAACACTCAGGACTGGTCTCCTTTAGGATAGACTGGTTGGATCTCCTTGCAGTCCAAGAGATTCTCAAAAGTCTTTTCTATCACCACAGTTCAAAAGCATCAACTATTCAGCACTCAGCTTTCTTTATAGTCCAACTCTCACATCCATACATGACTGCTGGAAAAACCATAGCCTTGACGAGATGGACCTTTGTTGGCAAAGTAATGTCTCTGCTTTCTAATGTGCTGTCTAGGTTGATCATAACTTTCCTTCCAAGGAGTAAGCATCTTTTAATTTTATGGCTGCAATCACCATCTGCCGTGATTTTGGAGCCCAGAAAAATAAAGTCTGACACTGTTTCCGCTGCTTCCCCATTTATTTGCCGTGAAGTGATGGGACCAGATGCCATGATCTTAATTTTCTGAATGTTTAGTTTTAAGCCAACTTTTTCAATTTCCTGTTTCACTTTCATCAAGAAGCTCTTTAGTTCTTCTTCATTTTGTGCCATAAGTGTGGTGTCATCTGCACTCCTGAGGTTATTAATGTTTCTCCCAGCAATCTTGATCCCAGCGTCAGTTCATACAGACCAGCATTTTTTGCTGCTGCTGCTGCTGCTAAGTTGCTTCAGTCGTGTCTGACTCTGTGCGACCCCATAGATGGCAGCCGATCAGGCTCCTCTGTCCCTGGAATTCTCCAGGCAAGAATACTGGAGTAAGGTGCCATTGCCTTCTCCGTCAGCATTTCTTGGTAGGTTACAACAAAAGGGCAGCCAAATTAATCAACTGACTCCTGGGACAGGGGTGAAAGTGAAATTCTTTCAGTCATGTCGGACTCTTTGACAACCCCATGGACTACATAGTCCATGGAATTCTCCAGGCCAGAATGCTGGAGTGGGTATCCTTTCCCTTCAGGGGATCTTCCCAACCCAGGGATTCAACCCATGTCTCCCGCATTGCAGGCAAATTCTTTACCAGCTGAGCCACAAGGGAAGCCCCAAAATATTGGAGTGGGTAGCCTACCCTTTCTCCAGCGGATCTTCCTGACCCAGAAATTGGACCGGAGTCTCCTGTCTTGCCTGGAAAATCCCATGAACAGAGGAGCCTGGTAGGCTGCAGTCCATGGGGTCGCAAAGAGTCGGAGACAACTGAGTGACTTCACTTTCACTTTTCACTTTCATGAATTAGAGAAGGAAATGGCAAGCCACTCCAGTACTCTTGCCTGGAGAATCCCAGGGAAAGGGGAGCCTGGTGGGCTGCCGTCTAGGGGGTCGCCCAGAGTCAGACACGACTGAAGCGACCAAGCAGCAGCAGCAGCTCCTGTATTGCAGGCAGATTTTTACCAACTGAGCTATCAGAGAAGCCCAAGGGATGGAGGTAGAGACTTACGTATAAAATTATTGACAATTTATTTATGATTAGACAAAAATCCCGAAGTTATAAACAGTGGCAACTCGCAAATTTCCAGGGTATTTTCTAGTAGTTTCATGTCACTTTGTATCTTATAGTAAAATACCCTACGCCTTTACCCTTCCTTACTTTTCTTCAGAATACTTCTCATTGTTTTAAAGTATATCTTTTTATCTCATTATTACTTGCTTTTCCAGTTATGCCATGATTTCCACAGAAAGGAGAGGGTTACTTCTTACTCTCCAGTATATCTCTTATGCCTAAAACAAGGTCCAACACCTAGTCAACATTTGATATTTCTTGGAAGAGCGTTGCAGAACTGGGAACATGGAGAAAATATTCCAATAGTTTAATTATTGAAAGCTCACAACTTTTGAAAATTATTATGACATATACCAGAGGTTAGTAAATTTAAAATGAAAAGTATATTTTCATTCAACTGTTTAAAATACGAAATCTGCAAATATGACATAGTAATTATGAGTTACAACTACCCAGGGATGAAAGAAAGGACCCCTGCTGGGTTCAGAGAGAGCTAAATTACATTCATAAAGGAAATCAGAATGAATTTTGTTAATACAAAGCAAGCTTGGTTAAGTCAGTAAGATAGGAAGATCGCCTCCCTACCATCTCTAGGAGCTACCTGCTGTGTAGTATACTAAAGTTATAATGTAATTTTCTCTGAGTCTCAATTTCTTTATACTAAGATCAGAATTAAAAGTCCTGTTTTGCCTAACTCACAAGGATAGAGATACTGCAATATTTAAATATGATAATATATTAAAAAGATAAAAAGGCTATACAAAATATATTTGAAGTTTTTCAGCTTAAATGATCTAAAAGCTATTTTATTCAAATAATCAAAAATAACCAAATACATATGAAAAGTTTTTTAAATATTAAGTTTAATGGAAATGATATCATTAGGTTTTGGGGTGGAAGGAGACTGAAACATTTGCCTTTATTAGCAACTTTTATATTTTGCAGCCGGACTTGTTCTCACTTTCAGTCTAATTTCTCCTTAACTTCACTGAAGGAATTAGAGAGCTTTATATTTAATCAGCCTTATCAACCAAGGCAAAATAGATACTGAAACAAAAGCTAAAAGGATTATATTAAACAATGTTACAGGAAAACAATGTTGTATGAAAACTTTTTGAACTTTTTGTCCTTACAGAGTGTTAAACCACATATTGGCACAGTTTTACAGAATAATTTCCTAAGCTGATTACCATGCTTCTTGTAATTTTTCTTTAGAATTATGGTGAGTTTGCTAATGACTTCTAAACATGCTCTAAGATTTTTAAAAATTTAGGGAAAAAAATGACACTGAAGTAGACAAATTTTCCAGATCATTTTTTTCTTTCCCTTTTCTTTTCTTTCTCCCTTTTTTCCTTCTATGTCTCCCTCTTTTCTGATAAACTACCACTATAAACATTTAGCTATGCATATCCATAACATACTGTTCATACTGTTCAGTCCATTCTGAAGGAGATCAACCCTGGGATTTCTTTGGAAGGAATGATGCTAAAGCTGAAGCTCCAGTACTTTGGACACCTCATGCAAAGAGCTGACTCATTGGAAAAGACTGATGCTGCGAGGGATGGGGGGCAGGAGGAGAAGGGGACGATAGAAGATGAGATGGCTGGATGGCATCACTGACTCGATGGATGTGAGTCTGAGTGAACTCCAGGAGCTGGTGATGGACAGGGAGGCCTGGCGTGCTGCGATTCATGGGGTCGCAAAGAGTAGGACACGACTGAGCGACTGAACTGAACTGACTGATCCATAACATTGTGTGTCTTAGAGGACATATTATACCTTACATATGTACAACAATTTATGTCATAACATTTCCTTAAAGTGTTTGTGATGTGCTTAGAACAAGGACTTGTTTATCTTGTAGATTTTGAAACCTATGATTCCCCAAATTTGTACCTGAAACTTTCTTAATATCTGATATAACTGAAAATATGTAAACCATTGCTGTTCTTTAATAGTATCTCTCTTCATTGTTTTATTTGTTTGCTTTATACTAAGAGTTATTCATAGCTAATTATGTGCCAGTCACTATTCTAAGCAGATTAGGTTTCTGTTACTATGCATAACAAACCTTTTTTTTCTGCTTTTTTTAGAGATATAATTAACATGTAATATTGTATATATTTAATGTGTGCAAGCTATTAATATGATAGTTGTATGTATTGCAAAATGATTACTCTCATAGTGTTAGTAACACAGGTTTCCAATGCTTTCTGAAAATATCCCTTTGACACTTTTGCTAAATTGAAATGGTCTGAAGCAAAGGCTGTTGCCCAGCTTTCCAAAAATTCCTGTCAGGCCAGTTTGCTTTTTAAAAAGATCTATATTAGTATATAATGGCTTTTTTCTTAAAAGTAAAAATCCTCTTTAGATTTTCTTCAGTTAGTGAAGACAGGTACTGATGTGACTACTATGTTGGCAAATTTCAAGTATGTGTTTCTATATGTGCATAGTCAAGTGTGACTCTTTGCCACCCCATGAGCTGTAGCCCACCAGGCTCTTCTGTCCATGGAAATCTCTAGGCAAGGATACTGGACTGTTTCCTCTTTTATAGTTGTTAGCATTTGCCGTATGTATTGACTTGTTCCTATGTTGGATGCATATGTACTTATTATTGTTATATCTTATTGAATTGATCTCTTGATCATTATGTAATGTCCTTCCTTATGTTTTCTCATGGTCTTTATTTTATAGTCTCTATCTGATATGAGTATTGCTATTCCTGCTTTCATTCTGCCTGCCCTCTGATGGATGAACGTTCAACATACCCCACAGTTGCACTCATCTCACATGCTAGTAAAGTAAAATTATCCAAGGAAGGCTTCAACTGTATGTGAACCGAGAACTTCCAGATGTTCAAGCTGGATTTAGAAAAGTCAGAGGAACCAGAGATCAGATTGCCAACATCTGGTGGATCATAGAAAAAGCAAGAGAGTTCACCGTTATGGCAGAAAGCAAAGAACTAAAGAGCCTCTGGATGAAAGTGAAAGAGGAGAGTGAAAAAGCTGGCTTAAAATTCAACATTCAAAAAACTAATATAATGGCATCTGGTCCCATCACTTTATGGCAAATAGATGGGACAACAATGGAAACAGTGAGAGACTTTATTTTGGGGGGCTCTAAAATCAAACGGTGACTGCAGCCATGGAATTAAAAGATGCTTGCTCCTTGGAAGAAAAGCTGTGACCAACCTAGACAGCATATTAAAAAGCAGAGACATTACTTTGCCAACAAAGGTCTGTTTAGTCAAAGTTATGTTTTTTCCAGGAGTCATGTGTGGATATGAGATTTGAACCATAAAGAAAGCTGAGTGCCAAAGAATTGATGCTTTTGAACTGTAGTGTTGGAGAAGACTCTTGAGAATCCCTTGGACTGCAAGGAGATCCAACCAGTCCATCCTAAAGGAGATCAGTCCTGGATATTCATTGGAAAGACTGATGCTGAGGCTGAAGCTCTAATACTTTGGCCACCTGATGCAAAGAAATGACTCCTTAGACAAGACCCTGATGCTGGGAAAGATTGAAGGTAGGAGGAGAAGGGGACAACAGAAAATGAGATGATTGGATGGCATCACCGACTTGATGGACAGGAGTTCAAGTAAGCCCCAGGAGTCGGTGATGGGCAGGGAAGCTGGTGTGCTGCTGTCCTTGGAGTCGCAAAGAGTTGAACATGACTGAATGACTGAACTGAACTGAGTGGTCCTGCTTTCTTTTGATTTCCTTTTTCATAAACTCTTATAACAGCCCCAACTTGTGGATACCACCAGGAACGCTGAGTGCAGGATGAATTGAGAAAGTAGCACTGACATATATACACTATCATGTGTAAAATAGTGGGAAGTTGCTAAATAACATAGGAAACCCAGCCTGGTGTTCTGTGATGACCTAGAGGGGTGGGATAGGGTGAGAGATGGGGGGCTCAGGAGGAAAGGGATAAATCTATATAATTATGACTGATTCACATTGTTGTACAGCAGAAACCAACACAAAATTATAAAGCAATTTTACACCAGTTTAAAAATAAATAAAATTTAAAAAAGAATAGAGCAGATTGCCGTATCCTATTCCAGAGTATCTTCCTGACCCAGGGATCTAACCTACTTCTGTGCCTCCTACGTTGGCAGGCAGATGTTTATCACTGCGCCACTTGAGAAGCCCCATACATTAGATTCCCAAGAACTTATTCATTTTAAACTAGACATTTATTTTCTTTGACAAATGTCTCCAATTTTCTCCATTCTCCAAACTCTGGTAACCATCATTCTAGTCTCCATTACTCTGAGTTTAGCTTTTTTAGAATTCACTTATAAGGGATATCATGTAATAATTGTCTTTCTCTGTCTTGTTTATTTTTTGCATTACAGTTCTTATTGTAGATATATTACTATCCCATTTACACAAAAAATAAACTGAGTCACCAAGATATAATTATTAATGATCACAAAGAAATTTTATCTTAAAATAATGTTAAGCATTTATTAACTTTAATATATTGTTTTATTCTACAAGCAGAAACTATTAAATCAAGGATAAAATTAATGACCATGCAAAATTGGTGTCAGGACAAGGACTGGTTTATTAGTGGTACTTGCTATCCAATAATTATAGCATTTGAGATTACATATTTATGTCTATGTCCCTATCTATCTGTCCTTCCATCTATCTGCTTTGGAGTCAGATTGTGAATTTACATATTGAACAGTCCAGTGGGAAATATATTTAACTTTTCTAAGTTGCAATTTCTTCATTTGCAAAAATAGGAATTAGAGGAAAATAAAGAATCAGAAAAAGGATGGAAGAGATGAAGATGGAAAAGAAAAATATTATAGGGTGTGCCTTAAAAGTGGTCATTCTCAGCTGGAGTTGATTTTTCTCCCCAGAGAACATTTGACAGTGACTGGAGACATTTTTGGTTATCACAGCTTGTGTTGGGGTGTAGTACTGGTGTCCAGTGAGCAGATCCCAGGATGATGTTAAACGTTCAACAATTCGCAGAACACCCTACAACAAAGAATTATCTTGTTCAACATGTGAATAATATCAAGGTTAAGAAACTCTTAAACAAAAATGTTATGAGGATTACAAGTTAACACATTAAAAAAAAATTATTGGCATATTGGAGCCATCTCATACCAGCTTGTGAGAATAGAGTTTTTCATATATCTGACTGACTTCTATTGATTGATAATTTATTGATAATTATTCTTAGGTTGAAGTTGGTCATACTGGGGGTGTTTATGCCAAAACAGTGCACAAACTACAAATCAAGGGCCTCCCTTGATCTAGCCCTGTTCCCAGAGAACTAGTGGCTAGCCATTTACCAGCCACCAAAGCTTAGATATAATACTTTTCAGTCATATTAATTGTTATGTAATGCAAATCTAATCTTGCTACTTCCATATTTAATATTTCACAATGCCTTGTTATTTCTTATGGTATAAACTGAACTATTTCATATAGCATTATGGGCCTTTCAAACCTCATTCCAGTATACCCTGAAAGTCACAGACTCTCCACTTAGATATATCTACTGTACATATTCTATTGCTCTTATTACATTATACTCTCCCACTTTCCTGTCAAACTAAATTTAGCTCTTAGAAAAAACAAGCTTTGTCATCATTTTACTGATCCATTTTTTTTTTCACATATGCCTAGACCTTAGCTTCAAAATAAAAAGCTAATGATTTGACTGTTTTTATATTGAGGAGTCATAGTTTATTAAAAAAAAAAAAAAGGTGAGCATAGAGTTTTCCAAATACCTCCCCAATAAAAAGGAAGGTCATAACAGTTAATATGTTATAATTTGGTTGCTTGGTATGTAGCAATTTGAACATTTTTTATGTTCTAAATTCTACAATGTGAATACCTCTACTAAATTTGTATATAAATTATATTTTTCAAACTATCCAGTACATTACAGAAGCCCAATAAATGTTAAGTACAACAATTGACATAGAAAGAAAAGTATCGGACAATTTGTTCACATGAAGCTCAAAATCATTTGGAACAAATTATGTTTAAACTACAGCATTATTATAAAATATAAATATTTAACAAGCATCTGCTAACATACAATTTATTGTGAACAACATTAAACAGAAAACAAAGGAAAACATGTCCAACATGACGTTTATAAATATTTATGCATTATGAGTTCCTAACCATATACTTAACAATATAAAAATAAGGACATACTTTTAAATGTATTTTTCACAGCAGAATTTTACTACTTAAAATTGCTACAATAAAGCTAAGCAGAGGAAGCCATGGGCAGCATTTATAGTACATGCAACATGCTCTTCTCTAGAATATGTTTTGATTTAATGTTTTTACCCAAGCATATCAAAATTCAAGGCACAATAGGAATCTGTGCCCTGACTAGTAACATAAATGTAAGAACTTATGTACTGGCCATCACATGAGAAAGAAATAAAAAGACTTGCACTAGCACCTATCAGAAACGTATGACTTTCAGTCATCAAACATTTAATTGAGCATCATAAAATGCCAGTGTGGAAAAATGAGTAATACATGGCCTCTGCCCTTGTAGCTCAGTCAGTAAAGAGTCTGCCTGCAGTGCAGGAGACCTGGGTTGGACCCCTGGGTCAGGAAGATCCCCGGAGAAAGAAATGGCAACTCACTCCAGTATTCTTGCCTGAAAAATCTTGTGGAGAGAACAGCCTGGTGGGCTGCAGTCCATGGGGTCGCAGAGAGTCCGGCAAGACTGGGCGACTAACACTTGCTCTGCCCTTGAGGATATCACAGGCTACAAAAAGTTGTTTTGTATACCAGAAGATTAAAAAACAGGTGGGCAATTTACAGGGGAGAAAACATAAAATGACCAAGAGGATATGAAGTTAGTAGAAAATAAAAGCGCAGTGAGCTACTATGTCACATTCATTAAATTATGAAAAAATAAAATACCAAGCAACACTGAATGATGACAAACATATGGAGTCATAGAAACTTTCATATATTGTTTGTTGTGTAAATTGGAACATCACCTTGGAAAACAATATATGAAAATTTCAATATATGAAAAAGTAAAATATACATGTCCTAGATCCTAACAATTTTACTTCTTGATATGAAGCCTAGAGAAAATAACTCACATATATGGACAAAAATATTTGGAGGAACATTTGTAACAGTATAAAAAATAATAATCGATGCTGGTTATCAGAATAATAATTAAATGAGTTACATCTGAACCATGCAAAGATACCACAGATTTCCTCTTAAACACATACATCACAAATATATTGAAACTCTAGTCCAAAAAAGTCAGTCATAGAGAATACACAAACACATGTATATACATGCATAAAGAGAATATAAATCTTGAAGACATCTGAATAATATATATGTATAATGTATTATTATATCTGTATACTTATAAAAATATAGTAAAATATATAAACTATGTATAAAAACAAAAAATATCAATATTAAGATGGTTAATTCTAAGTAGAAGGTGGCATATATTGTACCAATAATATTTTGTTTTTTACAGTAGCTTTTGTGAGAATAATTCTTTCATATTATTATATAGGCTTTTTGAATATCAGAAAAATTTGATAGTACTTGTTAAATGTGAATAATCCACTGGGAGCACAAAGAAGAAAATACCAAATTTGTTTGGAAAATTAAAAGAGAACTTGCCAGACTACAATTTGGGGAACATATGTTAAAGAAAAGCAATGAGCTTTCTAGAGTGGAAAGGAATGTTGTTGAAAAATCAGTGAAGGCAAGGAGTCTTACAGTTAGCTAAGACTGAGAAGCGTGAAGAATGAAATGTTTAGGTACCAATGAATACAGACTTCATTGGCTTATTTACCTAGAGCCCTGTAATAGGCAATAGTAGTTAATAATGAACCTGTATAAGAAAGTAGAAAATATTTTGATAGAAACTTCTAGAATAATATTTGACCAGATATCTGGGTACATAGCCAAGCTGATAGAAATTTAGTCATCACACTCAATAATTAGTGTTTAGATGAGCAATTTCAATTTAAATCATGAAAATTTATTTTAGTACCATACAGATAGAGTCAACTACACAAAAGTTTCCCAGAAAATAACATTGTAGTACTTATCTATGATGGACTTTAAATTTTAATTTTAAAAAACAAATATAGATTTTTAATTGGAGACTTTACTCAGATAAGTTTCATGTCTAAAATATCTAATTTTGTCTATAATTCCCATAAAATTCAATTTGTAAACATGAGATGTTGATTATACACACTTCAATTTATAGCATTTGAAATGATGTTAAAATATTCAATCTTCTGACTTAATATTATGGCAGCATATAGTCACAATATAGTGTACTCTCTTATATTGTTGTATAATTGAGGAACTCATTTATCAAAATGCATAATTTGTGTAAGAATTTTTTCTAATAATTGTGTTCCAATATCATGTTGAAATTTAAAACAAATGTTATGGCCAATTTTTTATCTACTTATTTATTTATCATACTGCATCAAATAAGTGATTTATGTAGTCAACTTTTATAATAGAAAAATGAGTCTGAGAACTAGGTATGGATTCTAGGTATGACTAAAAAAAAAACAATGTGTGAGTTTAAAAGAGTGGTTTAATTTCTTAGAACCTAAATATCCTTATTAGTCCAACTATAGAAATGATTATCCTAAGCATTTTAATAAATATATAAATACCACAACATTATTTGAGGATATTATTTTATTATCAGTTAAAATGAGATCATAGAAAAAAAAAGACTTATACCCATAGGAGTAAATGATACTTTCATATATTAACATAATGTCTTTTAAGCTTTTAGTAATTTCCTTTTGCCCTCCCAGCTAATTTATCACTGCATGCAGGATGGAATTCCATCGTAAAAGAAAAACAACCAAAAACTGATTCTGAATATAAAATGCATATGCTTTCATGTTATTATGTCCTATAGTGTTGCTTTTCAATCCCTGAGGAAAGTCAAAGATAAATTATATTCCATAAAATACTACGGATTTTCAGGAACGCACCATGATGTAAGAGCCAGATTTTTACCTTTCCCTGACAATATGATGGATATTCTCTTCTTGCCTCTCCAGATGCATTCTTCATCTTCTCCTGCTGTGTCTCAGAAGTCTGCACCATATTGAATGTACCAATGATCTCCCCTGCCCTCTGGCAGAATATCAGAGTCAAGGACGAGAGAACGGCCAAGGCATGTAATCTCCATTTCCCTAGAACTCTCTTGCTATTGATCAACATTGGTTGGCTGTGTCCATTGTCTGAAGTGTGCAGGTCTTGGACCTTCATCAACTATCTTTCCCATATAGTTACTTTTTCTAGTTTCCAAAAGCTATTATCTCCTTGGCTACTCTGACCTAGGGCAGCTAATATTTTACCATTGTTTTTAGTTCTGGGAATAGCAACATCCTGTATTGGTCAAACCAATCAACATTTGAAAATAGTCTCTTTATTTAAGTCTCCATAATTGCCCTCTTTGAATGTGCCTTTCTTGCCTGCCAGAACACTGGCATAGTTTCAAATGTTTTAAACATTTATAGACTGTTGCTAGAATATAAAAGGAGATAAATCAACTAGGTGTAACTATATGTTGGAGGACATGACCCAAATAAATCCAGACTCTTCTTTTTTGCTGAGTTGCACTCCACCCTGGAATTGGGCTGCTCTATTTCCTGAATTTAGACTTCCCTGTGGCTTAGATGGTAAAGCATCTGCCTACAATGCGGGAGGCCCAGGTTCAATCCCTGGGTCAGGAAGATCTCCTGGAGAAGGAAACAGCAATCCAGTCCAGTATTGTTGCTTGGAAAATTCCATGGATGGAGGAGCCTGGTAGGCTACAGTCCATGGGGTTGCAAAGAGTTGGACACAACTGAGCAACTTCACATTTCCTGAATTACCTGGAGAGACCTGCATCCTGATCAAGGCATAAAACACACTGATTCATTGTGTTGCTTGGTAACCATAGGTCTGTGGAGCCTGAAGATGGTTTTTTATTGGGTAGTCAGCATTTTTGTTGATAACAGTGAGATTAATGATTTGTACCCAGTATCTGTCAGGTCTCTGGAACAACTTGTCTTTGGTTCTACTAGGTGGAATACACTTACATGACCTTTAGAAACTTCAAGGGAGTCCCCATTTTGGGCTCTGTTACTGAAGTATTTTGTGTGTATATAATGCTTCTGATCTGAGGTGGAAAGTGTGTTTGATACTGCATTACAGGACAATTGTGGCTCAAATTTGACTTTTTTTGGACACTGTCCTAAAAAACATTCATCATCTGTGATACATATCCTTACTTTAATGCTGTTGGTATACTGTATCTTTTCCTGAAATAGACTATACATGTGTAAGTATTTTATTTTGGGTCATATTCACCTTCTTTATCAATCAGACCCTTCTAAGTGACACTGTTAATGTAGCCTTGCTTTGTTTAGGTTGCCTGAGAAGTTGGCACCCTTCATTGCATGTATCAGTTCAGTTCAGTTACTCAGTTGTGTCCTACTCTTTGCGACCCCATGGATTGCAACACTCCAGGCCTCCTTGTCCATCACCAACTCCCAGAGTTTACTCAAACTCATGACCATTGAGTCAGTGATGCCATCCAACCATTTCATCCTCTGTCGTCCCATTCTCCTCCCACCTTCAATCTTTCCCAGTATCAGGGTGTTTTCAAGTGAGTCAGTTTTTCACATCAGGTGGCCAAAGTATTGGAGCTTCAGCTTCAGCATCAGTCCTTCCAATGAATATTCAGGACTGATTTCCTTTAGGATGGACTGGGTGAATCTCTTTGATATCCATGGGACTCTCAAGGGTCTTCTCCAACACCACAGATCAAAAGCATCAACTCTTCAGCCCTCAGCGTTCTTTATAGTCCAACTCTCACATCCATACTTGACTACTGGAAAACCATAGCTTTGACTAGACAGACCTTTGTTGGCAAAGTAATGTCTCTGCTTTTTAATATGTTGTCTAGGTTAGTCATAACTTTTCTCCCAAGGAGCAAGTATCTTTTAATTCTATAGCTGCAGTCACCATCTGCAGTGATTTTGGAGCCCAAGAAAATAAAGTTTGTCACTATTTCCACTGTTTTCCCATCTATTTGCCATGAAGTGATGGGACCAGATGCCATGATCTTCGTTTTCTGAATGTTGAGCTTTAAGCCAACTTTTTCACTTTCTTTTTACTTTCATCAAGAGGCTCTTTAGTTCTTCTTCACTTTCTGCCTTAAAGGTGGTGTCATCTGCATATCTGAGGTTCTTGATATTTCTCCCAGCAATCTTGATTCCAGCTTGTGCTTCATCCAGTACATCATTTCTCATGATGTACTCTGCATATAAGTTAAATAAGCAGGGTGACAGTATACAGCCTTGACGTACTCCTTTTCCTATTTGGAACCAGTCTGTTGTTCAGGTCCACTTCCAACTGTTGCTTCTGGACCTGCACACAGGTTTCTCAACAGCAGATCAGGTGGTCTGGTATGCCCATCTCTCTAGGAATTTTCCACAGTTTGTTGCATCTATAGCATCCAGCATAGCTCAGAAGTCATTAGAGATAGATTAGATGGAGATAGAGATAGTAGATAGAGATAGAAGCACGAACTCTTCAGTCAAAAGGGGCCTGAGAAACTTTTTGTTACATTTTTCTGTGCAATTGTGAGTAACCTTAGGTTTCTGTTGTGCCCAAGAGTGGTGTGGATAAAGTGTTAACAACCTTGGTGTTTAGAGAAATCTTGTGATGGGTAGAAGGAAGCCTGAACAACACTTTATATTGTCCAGCTCTGTGAGACTTTGTGAGGATGTAGATAACTCAGCAGATGCCAGTGGAGTAAGGTGACAGTACCCAAAGAATTTATAATCTCACCTTCCAAGTAATTTACTGCCTAAGCTTCTGATTGTAGAACTCACTCTGGGGTGAATGAGGCATATTGTGACTGGGGAAACACATTATGGAATGAGATTTTAATTATTGATTGAATAATGCTTCTCTATCGTGTAATGTAATGAAGCTCATTTGTAAATTAAGTTCATTAATAGAAAAGTGAAGTTACATTTGTAATACCTAGAGGTTATAGCCTGAGATTAATATCTATTTGGAATACTGACTTTTCCCTCAGGCCACCCAGGATACTCATAAATTAACAACCTTCGGAGAATCTTACCCAGTACCCTATATTAAACAAATGTTTATTGAATATGCAGTAGGAAATGAATAATATTATGAACAAAATCTGAGAAGAATCTTGTTGAAATAACCTGACAATCAAATATCACAAATAAATTTATAATTTATTGCATAATAAATTGTCTGAATTATGGAATACAAAGAACATGGTCCCAAGTTTCTGTTTAAAGTGTGGTCAGGTTTACTACTGGAGGAGTGGGCCAGTGAAGCTCTTTGTTGATAAGACATTTGTATTAAAGTGTAAAAGATCAAGAAAAGATGAATGAGTACATTTGAATGTACTAAGACAGAAAGAATATCTAAGAAGGGAAAAAGATAAATGTTCAGTAAGTTAAAAGATCAGTATTCCCAAATATCTCTGAAAAAAAAAAATCTTAGATACTATTTTACCTGCAGCTAAGAATCTCTACCCTGAGGGTGTGTGTAAATGTATGTTTCAAAAGCAATTTCAATTTCAATGAAATTTCTTTACAAAAGTGAAAGAGGCCTTTTTATTAAACTTTGACTTTAGCCAAAGGTTATAAACTCAAGTTCCTCTGTGGCTAAAGAAAAGAGTATAAAACATACTAGAAAATAGTAAACTGCAGAACTCACGCTTATCTAGAATGGAGAGTTATTAATAATAGTATTGTTGAGTAATCAACCAAGATAGGAGGATACCAAGCATGGTGTGCTAATTAATGGTGCTAAATGCTACAGCTACACAAGGAGGCAGATGATATCATATCTCTTCTTTAATGATGAGGAAGCTGAATCTAATAAAGTTACCTGCTTAATATTCATCCTGTTTTTGAAAGTACTGAACTTCTACAATGAAACATATGATACTCATACTCATGTTTATATTTATTGTGCTGTGTCAACTCTGAGAAGAGAATTTATTTTCTTTTACTAAATAGCATATCAGTTTCCTAGGTCACTTAGTGGTAAAATATCTACCTACCAATACAGGAGATTAAGGAGACACAGGTTTGATCCCTGGGTCATAAAGTTTTCCTGGAGAAGGAAATGGCAACCAACTTTAGTATTCTTGCCTGAACAGTCCCCTGGACGGAGGAGCCTTGTGGGCTACAGTCCATGGGTTCACAAATGAGTCAGACAAGACTTAACAACTAAACAGAATAAGGAGTGAGTTTGTGTGGATGTCATTTCTTCCCAGTGTGCAAATGCTGCTTTCTCCTTTTATGAGAGAAACCTTATTGATGCACATGTACTTCCTCAAGAACTCAACCCATGTGTTCCAAGGGAAAATGATTGATGGATTCTGAATACTCTGATCTAATCCTGGTAAACCCATTCCTCCTGCAAGTATCTGACATACAAGAGGGCAGACCTAAGCAAATTTGGTCAGTTAACCTGAAAACTATTTGATACAGGCTTCTTGAAAAGAAGCATCCTTCCTATTAAAATACAACCTGAGGAAAACAGGCTCCCTTGCTCACAATTATGCATGTGGAAGCTTGGCCCAAATTGCTGCTGCAGTTATGAAGGGTCCAGTCTCAAGTTGTAGCAAACATGCAGGGGGCAGAGCAAAGCCAGGATGTTGCTCAATATTTCAGCAAAATTTTCATCCTTGTTTTTGTTACCTGCTTGCCTTCTCTTAAAGATTATGGCTTTGTAAATTAGTGAGTATGTCTGTGTTCACACCTGTGTTTTAAGTCAGTTTAAGTTTTAATTTATTTCATTTGTTTAATGAACTTACTAATAATGTAGGCAGCCTCAATAGTTAAACAAACAGCATTTGGAAGAGAATTTTCAAGCGCACAGGAAAGAAAAAGTGATTTTAGGAAGATGAAAAAGATGGGAGGAAAAAAAATCATGACAAGTGGCCTGGGACCAAAGAAGTTTCTGTATGATTAAAGCAGAATTTTAAGTTAGGGTGGAGATATAAGAAAATTTAGAAAAATATAAGTAAAATAGAAAAAAATACAAGACAAATCAAATTGATTGCTGCTTGGTTGGAATTTATAAGAAAAAGTATTTACAAATATAAATATACATATGCTTTAATAACTATGTACATTTAAACAGTAAGGAATAGAATAAAATCTAAAGAATCATAGCAGTTATGAAAATAAAAGGGACATATGCATGAATTCCTATCATCAAACACAGCACTAAATATTTTATGAGGATAAATATATACCAAAGGACAGAATTAAATATATTAGAGTATGCACACTTGGGGAGGAGGAAAATTATACTGGAGGTTAGGAATAATGTGGAGAAGAAAATCATTAGGATACTGATTTTATTTCATTGGAAATATACCCAGAAGTATAATTGTTGAATTATATGGTAGTCTTATTTTTAATTTTTTGAGGAACCACTCTACTCTTTTCCATATGGTTGTACCAGTGTACATTGCCGCCAACTGAGAACAAGAATTTCCATTTTTTACAGGGTCACCAATACTTATATTTTTCATTTTTTGAAAATGACTATACCAGGTGTGAGGTGATATCTCAATGTGGTTTAATTTGCATTTCCCTGAAATAGCAATATATCAAGCATCTTTTCATATACTGGTTGGCCATTTGTCTGTGTTTTGGAAAAATGTATATTTAGGTTCTTACATATTGCCTTTTATTTTCTGTTGAGTATATGCATTCCTTATACATTTTGGATATTAACCCATTATCTGAGATATGATTTGCAAATATTTTCTCCCATTCCATAGTTTACTTTTTCATTTTTTTATTGCTTCCTTTGCTGTGCAGAAACTTTATAGTTTGTTGCAGCCTGTTTGTCTGTTTTTGCTTTTGTTGCCATGCTTTCAATGCCAAATTTAAAAAAATTGCCAAGACCAATGTCAAGGAAGCTGCCCCCCAATATTTTCTTCTAGAAGTTTTATGGTTTCAGGTCTTATGTTTAAGCCTTTATTTCATTTTGAATTTTGTGTGTGTGTGTGTGTATGATGTAAGATAATGGTACATTTTAATTGCTTTTCATGTTGATGTATAGTTATCCCAGCATCATTTTTGAAGATACTATTCTTTCTTCCCTGGGTATTCTTAAGTATTTTTGTTGAAGTTCACTTGGCCAAATATATATAGGTTTATTTCTGGGCTCCCTATTCTGCTCCATTGATCCATGCATCTACTTTTTGTCAACACCATACTACTATGATTACTGTAGCTTTGTCATATAGCTTGAAATCATGAAGTGTGGTATTTCCAGTTTTGTTCATCTTTCTCAAGATTTACAAGATTAATTCTCAAGATTACCCTGGATATTCAGGGGTATTTTGTGATTCCACTTGGATTTTAGGATTGTTTTTGGTACTTCTATGAAAGATGCCTTTGAAATTTTGACAGGAGTTGCTTTGACTTTATAAATCACTTTTTGTACTATGGCTAATTTCAAATAATTTGTCTTTTAGTTTACAGATTATTTTTTCTCCCTCATCAAGTCTGTTCTTGACACTCTGCTACTGCTAAGTCGCTTCAGTCGTGTCCGACTCTGTGCGACCCCATAGATGGCAGCCCACCCGGCTCTCCCGTCCCTGGGAGTCTCCAGGCAAGAATACTGGAGTGGGTTGCCATTTCCTTCTCCAATGCATGAAAGTGAAAGTGAAGTCATGTCTGACTCCTAGCGATCCCGTGGACTGCAGCCTGCCAGGCTCCTCTATCCATGGGACCTTCCCGCAAGAGTACTGGAGTGGGTTGCCATTGCCTTCCACACGTTGCACTTTTTCAAAACTTTCATTCATTTTATTTTTCAGCTCCATAATTTCTGTTTGGTTCTTTGTTATGGTTTTCATTATACATCTTTTAATACTACTAAATGAGTTATGTCTTTCCCTCTTTAAAATAGAATTATCTCAATATTTTTCATTAGATATTTATCCAAATGAATTGTATATGTTTATCTAAATTAATATACCCCTATTGAAAATGACACTTTTGAAATAATTGTTGAACTTTCTTAAACTACAAATTCAACAGTGCTCATGAAATAGGTGTGTTTGCTTCAAAGTCATACACATGTGCATTTTCTTTCTGTAGGAAATATGGCAGTATTTGTGCTTTTAAAGTAAAGGTTATTCTCTGAATTTAACAAGACATTGTGTGCAGGTGTGCTAAGTTGATTAGTCACGTCCAACTTTGCTATGGACTATATGCTATGGACTATAGCCCACCATGTCCATGGAATTCTCTGTCCATTGGATTCTCTGGGCAAGAATACTGGAGTGGGTTGCCATGCCCTCCTCAAGGGCACCTTCCCAACCTAGGCAGTGAACCCACATCTCTTTTGTATCCTGCACTGGCAAGCAGATATTAACTATAAATCAACTTTGCACTTTTTCAAAAGATGAAACTATAACAAAATATTTTGTCATATTAATCTTAAGAGGAAGTGGTACTTCATTCATGAAAGATTAAATTTGAGGAGAGCAACAAACATGTCAAATAAATAATTAAAATAGAGTTCTCTAAATGATATATTAAAAGGATATACAAAATGCTAAGAGATGATACAGGAGATATAGTTAATAAATATATTCAGGCTTATACATGTTCTTTTATAGGTTCAATTTCTTGCCAAGTTTAATTCTTCCCCAGAATGTGAGGAATTGTAACTAACAAATCAAATTATTTCCAGTATCTAAGCAGTTTCATTCATAACAATACTTAACAAGCCATAACAGTAATTTTGAAATGTAGAACTGTCTTACTATTTTATTATAAACATAATCTAAATGTATATAAAAGAAAATTATTATAGAATCTATATTTTTAGTTAATTACAATATCTAGTTATCAACATTAGTATTTTCAGAAGGAAAATAAATAAGGAAAAAGTTGTAGTGATAGTGATTAGGGTATTATTATATCTTACAAGAAATGCAAATTCTAAACATATTCAATCTCAGGAAAGCAAAACTAAGCTCTTGTCCATGATTGCAGTTTCCAGTCTAACGTTTCTCACCTTCAGTGCTTTTGCTTAAAATCTTTTCTCTCTCCTTATCCTCATATCTGTGTGTTCAAATTTTACTTTCTTTTCAAGACCTATTTCTCCTATGAGTCTTTTTAGATCACATGAGTTAAAGCTACTCTTTTATAGTATTTATAAATCCCAAGTGATTAATTCTATTCATTATAATCTGCAATGGATTTTCACATTCATCTTTGTTTGTAGTATGGCAAGATAAATGCCATGCCAAGATAAATCAAATGCCAAGATAAATCACAGATGTTTATTCTAAGTGGCTGTGATTAGTTTTAAATATTCATTTTGCCTATGGTAGAAATAATCACCAATTGTGATTAGATATCAGATAGATTGCAAAAACATTTTAAAATAGAAATCAAAATAAATCAGCTTCAGGTAGCATGACATAATATGTAATATAACATGATTTTGGAACTATACAACCTTGCATTACAGTCCTAGCTCACTAATTTAGTTCTGTTATATGTCAAGCCTTGAATTGTAGTGCCCTTCTTATTTGTATAATAGGAATAATATTACTTAACGTTCAAAGAGATCTGATAATTATAAATCATAAATATAAATACTGGAATAGCACTTCTTACAAATGCTTACAAATTGGTGATTAATACCAGGAGAGGTAATAGCAGTCAGTATTATCAGTTGTCTAAAGATTGACTAGAAAAAAAGCACCAAGAAGCCTATCATATTGAAATTAGAATTATTGAAATTGAAATTAAAAGATGCTTGTTCCTTGAAAGGAAAGCTATGACAAACCTAAACAGAGTATCAAAAAGCAGACACATCACTTTGCTGACAAAGTTCCATATGGTCAAAGCTATAGTTTTTCCAGTAGTCATCTACGGATGTGAGAGTTGGACCGTAAAGATGACTGAGTGCCAACAAACTGATGCTTTTGAATTGTGGCACTGAAGAAGATTCTTAAGAGTCCCTTGAACTGCAAGGAGATCAAACTAGTCAATCCTAAAGGAAATCAACCCTGAATATTCATTGGAAGTTTTGGTTGCTGAAGCTGAACTTTTTCATTGATGATTTTTCATTGGAAAAATACTGGGAAATATATAAGGCAAAATGAGAAGTGAGCAGCAGAGGATGAGATGGTTAGGTAACATCACCAATTCAGTGGACATAAATTTGAGCAAATTCAAGGTGATCATGTAGGACAGAAAAGCCTGGCAGCATCTGAGGTCCGTGGGGTCACAAAGAGTTGGAAATGACTTAGAGACTGAACAACAAAAATTGGAATTAAGATAACAGCCAATTTGGTTAGCTCATATGCACATATTTGTGATAATGTACTTATAAATATAAATTGTCTGATAAAACTTATGATAATATTCATCAAATATTAGATACTTCCAGCACAACAAAAGCTCAAATAATAGACAAGTGTAGCTTGATCAGATATTCTGTGGTTGGCCATGAGTTAATGAAAACTTTTAAAATATGTAGCCATAGTTTATATGAAAATATATGCTATTAATTGACAATATAAGCTTATCTATCTTAATTGAAGGAGTAAAATAATTATTTTAGAAGCTACCAATTTTACTTGTATAACTCAAAATGCAATTTTATAAATATCCAAATATCAGATGCATGAATATATTTGTATACTTCTTTGACTTCTACTTCATTTCCTTATTTGAGAAAAAATGTATATCTCTATGGGTAGTGTGTGTGTGAGAGAGAGAAAGAGGGAGAGAGAAGGAGGGAGAAAGTAGACAGTGAGAAAGTATACAAGATAGAAATAGTTTTTTAAATGATGAAATAAAATAAACTGAAGAGAATGCACCCAAAATTTATCACTAAGAAATAGACTATAATACTAATACAAAACAACTGTTGTCTTTCCTTGAGATTTATGTTTTGAAGGGACTTCTATAAAATATTCTCATCATAATAGTTCTCAAATCATTGTGCATATTTACTTTAGAAACTATACAAGTACATTTAAAAATTGTGGCTCAAGACAACAAAGAATCTGCCTGCAATGTGGGAGATCTGGATTCGAGTTGGGAAGATCCCCCAGAGGAGGTCATGGCAACACACTCCAGTATTCTTGCCTGGAGAGCTCCATGGACAGAGTAGCCTGGCAGGCTACAGTCCATGGGTTCACAAAGGGTAGAATATGACTGAGCAACTAACGTGTGCATGTGTGTATGCACACACACACAGACACACATACACTCTGATGTTCAGAACTCACTTCTAAAATAATTGTTTTCTAAAAACTCCTCTTGTGCGGTCAGAATGGAGTTAACATTCACACTTTTTATATTAAACTCCTTAAAGCATAAATCCTTTCAAATACAAGAAGATCCTAAAAATAGTCACCAGCCAGTAAGGATTAATCAGACTTTGCTCATCCTATCAGTTATTTATATAACATTTTCCCAACTAAGTATCCCTACACCATAATGACCGGAATGCATGCAGTGCTCAGCTGCCAAGTCAAAGCTTACAAGCTGATTTTATGGCTTTAGACACATTGAACATCAGAAGAGCCCATCAGCACAGGAACATTAGGATGCCAGAAGTGTGTTCCAATCATTTGAAATAGGAAATCACTCTACAGTATGAATATATATCAAACCTTGGGTCTCTTTTTTTGAAGTCTCTAACACCTAATAAACTATATCTTAGCAGCAGTGATAAATAACATTCTCTTGAATTGCAAATGATATTTCTTTTTTATTGAAATATAGCTGATGTGCAATGTTGTGTTCATTTTATAAATGCTATTTTAATTTTATATTTAAGTTAAATGATCACCACTGCGCACTAATGGTTCTATAGTTAATCTCTTTGCCTTCATGGCACTACTGAAATTTGGGGGTATATTGAATTATCTTCTGTTGAGTCAGAACAATAATCTTAATATCCATGATACTTAATAGTACTTTTATTTTGGGGGTTGAGTCCCAGACCTTGCATAGAGTATTCCTATTCTTATACCATAGGGATTTAATTTGTGTTTACTTTGAGTCACTGAGTTAGACAGTTATTTATATCTTATTCATCTGTCCTTGAAAAATAAAAGGGTTTTTAAGGGTATGTATATATATGTATTTATTTATATCTGTAGTAGATCCATTCCAGAAACCAAAGTAAAGATGGGATAATTATCTCTAATTCACATATTTGTATCTAAACTTTTTTATCTTAGAAATTTCACATATGCCAATTTATAGTTACTATAGTTGATGATTTCATATTGTAATATCCTTATCTTATGCAAAATATATGTTTAATGCCATACCATACTAGGAGGCTGAAGGAATTAGAGACTGTCACTAAAAAATGTATCACTGTAAGCATTTATTTTGATATCACAGTTCATTTTCTTACAACAGAAAATCTCAGATTGGCAGAATCCTCTAAAATACTGATTCATTGTCAGAGCTTCATTGCAGAGAATGAAACTTTAATGAAATTTTAATTATTTTCAATCAAACAAAACATCTATTATGTTTAATTTTATGTTGATGACTTCAGCAAGAACCAAAAGTGTTCAAATATTTGACAAAGCAATGGTAAAGTAAATAAATCAAAAAATAAATTTTAAAAACTTTAACTCCCATTTTTGCATTGTCATGATGGCAAATAACTCTGTATATTTAATTCATCATTTTTCACAGATTTTTAATATAATAATGTAATGTTGTTTATGTGAGCCTATTACCATAACTTTATCAATTTACTAAGCAAATTCAAATATTTTTTTTCTATCTTAATTATTTAATATTAAATTACAAGAAACAACTGATAGAAATAAATACATATATATACATACCCTTAAAATACAGGGTAAACATCATGGCCTGTTCAAGTGGTCATATTGCTAATAAGGAGTACAGCTCAAACACAGTGAGCATAAATCTGAATGGTTGTAAATGATAGGGTATTTCTCAATTAGGTATTACTCTATGTCATGAATTGTCAGAGCATCTAGCATAGTTTACGGCTTGTAACATGTTAAATAAAATTTTCTTGCTGAATTAACAGTAAATTATAAGGTGGTCTTTAGAAGACATTAGAGGAAATCAAAAATTAATGCATTTGAAGGTTCTCTGGACTTATTAAATAAGTTACATTACTAGAATACTTGATAATTAACATTTAAAATTTTAAGTGTAGTTTGTTTCACTTTGGACTTTTGATAGAATTAAACCCATTTAATTCAAAATAATTTAGAGTAAAATAATATTTGAAGTATTCTGTTAAATAATAAAATTTTACTAAATGCCGCGATGGAAGTGATTGATTTAGGGTATGGGAAATCATGTTGGACAAAATGAAGTTTGGGTGGAGGGTGCCTAAATCAGTAGAATTAAAAGGCCAAAAATAAGATTGGTTATAAAGTCCACCTGGAAAAGGAAATGGCAACCCACTCCAGTATTCTTGCCTGGAGACTCCCACTCATAGAGGAGCCTGGAGGGCTATAGTCCATGGAGTTGCAAGAGTCAGACACGACTTAGTGACTAAACCACCACCACCATAAAATCCAATATGCAGTTGATTTTAACATTGAGTTAAGAAGATGCTGTGACCAAAAGTGGTTGATATTCAAATACATTTTTTCACTGCTATCTTGTGTCATGTTGACAACTCTTGGGAGTTTCTCTTTTAATGATCTTAAGTGATCCAGGAGAAAGTCTTTGAATAGCTTATCATTCAAAAATTGTCATCTGTTAATTGGCTAAATAACAGCCATTATAATTTAAAAGAGATTGATAATTTTATCTACAGAGATAAGGTGAACTATATATGAAAAACCCCTAATGGAAAAAAATAATGAAACTATGTAATATTAGGAACTATAAAACAGAAATATTATCCTGTGGAAACATTAATGTATGTCATTTTGTCATCAGATACATGGAGTGGAGACATTTGAAATTATTAAAGAGGAAAAGATCAATTCTCTTGCCTACATGAAAATGAAAAACTATTCATCAAAGGGGAAATACTTTAAAAAAAAAGGGGCAACAGTAAAATAGGAACAAGATATTTATAATAATTGATTTAAAAGGATGCTTCAGTGAATTTGTCAGTATTTTTTGATGGAACTTAACCTGGAAAATTCCATGGATAGAATTGGCAGGCTTCAGTCCATGGTGTTACAAAGAGTCAGACACAAATGAGCACACACACTCAACCAATGACAGGCCTAAGAGTGAGGGCACGAGGACAGTTCATTTCCCAGGCCATATGTGTCATTCATAGATGAACCTATTTTTCCAGTAAAGCCAATGAATCATCTTCAGGAAGTATGCTAGAATGACTTTCTAAGAAATGGTCTTGAGTTTGATGGTATAATTGATTGTATGGATTATGGAATCCAGAGCTGTTCAGGGCCATCTTTAGTGCCACAAATAGAATGGTTGAAAATGGACAACATAAAAATAAGGCTATAATTGAAAGATAAAATGAAGGATTCTTAAGTATTGCTTGAAAATTTGAATCTATGTCTGGAATTTTAAAATTCCTGGCCCTTCCTATTTTATGAATTGGTAAGTTCTATTTCAACTTCAATCAGAAATGTTTTGTCATTTGAAAGTAAAAGTTATAAATAATACTAATATCTTATTTTTAAAATGAAGAATTCATACAAATTGATGAGTGGAAACCCCCAAAATGAACAGATAATACACAGACATTCATTACATACACTTCTAATTATCAATCAGTTGAAAAATTGTTGAAGTTCATTTGTAATTGAATCTGGAAAAGCATATCAAATGTCTTAATTGGAGTATAATTGAAATATAACATGTAACTTTCAAGTATAATGATTTGATGTTGTATATCAACACATTGCAAAATGTGACCACATTAAGTCTAGTTAACATCTACCACCATTCGTAGTTGTAATATTTTTTTGTGATAAGGACTTTTAATATTTACTCTCTTCAGTTTACTTCAGTCTCTCAGTCACGTTCGACTCTTTGTGACCCCATGAACCGCAGCACGCCAGGCTTCCCTGTCCATCACCAACTCCCGGAGTTCACTCAAACTCATGTCCATCAAGTCCTTGATGCCATCTGATCCTCTGTCATCTCCTTCTCCTCCTGCCTTCAATCTTTCCCAGCATCAGGGTCTTTTTGCTCTCTTAGCAATTTTCAAATATGCAATACAATGTTATTAACTATAGTCACCATGCTTTACATTATATCTCCATGGCTTATTTCATAATTGGAAGTTTGTACATTTGACATTTTATGCATCAAATCTTAACTGATTAAAATGATACTTGTTGTAGTCATGATTTGGACTGTAATTTGGAGTGTCCTTGGAAAGGAAAGCTGGTTTCTGCTGTCCCTGGAGCAGCTGGAAAGCAGCTTGCTTGGTGGAACCATCTAACTTTCTCATTCATGAAGTCTGAATTAGGAAGCCTCAAAGAGTTGGGCCTCCTTGACCATTTCTGTCTCTGTGCAGTCTTTCTTTGTGTCTCTGCAACATGGACTCTTTAAGGTAGTGGGTTTTGTTTGTTTGTTTGTTTTAAGCTTCTCTTTGCTGAGGTGAAACTGCACTCCTTTTTAGGACCTAGAACTCAGCAGTTACATAGTATCATTTCTACTGCATTCTATTCATCACATCAGTTTCAAATTCAATAGTAGATTCAAGGGAGAGGAAATAGACTCTATCTCTTGATAGAGTGACAAGCTTCTGAAATATCACTGTTACTGCTGTTAAGTCACTTCAGTCGTGTCCAACTTTGTGCGACCTCGACTCTGTGCTGCCCACCAGGCTTCTCTGTTCCTGGGATTCTCCAGGCAAGAATACTGGAGTGGGTTGCCATATCACATGAGACTACAAATGCTCTTATGGTCATTTTTGACTAGCACTGTTGGTCTTGTTTCATTTTCTCTGGGTGTAAGAGTTAGTAGATTGGTAGAGTTAGTGTGCCATATTGGGTCCTACAAGAAGGGCAAGATAGAGAGAAATTAACATGACTGGGATTTATTGAGGTTAATGTCTAGGAAATCTGAAGAAGAGAAAATCAGGGGTTGGCAAGAAAAACTTCCAATGAATATCTAATAGCTGTGAAAGAAGATGAGACAAAGGGAGGAGTAGATAGTAGGGAGCACTTTAGACAACAACTGTTGTGCTTTTAGTACCTTTGCTGTGCTCAGGCCTTGGTTGGGGGCAGCCCAGAGAGAAACTGGCCTCAGTGCTGCAATAAACTCAAAAGAAGTAGAAGATGGAGGCTGTGGTCTATAGTTCTCACAGAAGTTTCTCACTTGAAAAAAGATCTTAGTGTTATATTTGATTAGTCTGTATAGCTGACTTCTTATACATCATGAGCTGCACCAAATTTTTCCAATTTTTTTTTCTCTTTTTAAAAATATAAATTTATTTATTTTATTTGGAGGCTAATTACTTTACAATATTGTATTGGTTTTGCCATACATCAACATGAATCCACCACGGGTGTACATGTGTTCCCCATCCTGAACCCATTTCCCACCTACCTCCCCGTACCATCCCTCTGGGTCATCCCAGTGCACCAGCCCCAAGTATCCTGTATCCTGCATCGAACCTGGACTGGCAATTCGTTTCATATATGATATTATACATGTTTCAATGCCATTCTCCCAAATTATCCTACCCTCTCCTTCTCCCTCTCCCACAGAGTCCAAAAGACTGTTCTATACATCTGTGTCTCTTTTGCTGTCTTGCATAGAGGGTTATCGTTACCATCTTTCTAAATTCCATATGTATGCATTAGTATACTGTATTGGTGTTTTTCTTTCTGGTTTACTTCACTCTGTATAATAGGCTCCAGTTTCATCCACCTCATTAGAACTGATTCAAATGTATTCTTTTTAATGGCTGAGTAATACTCCATTGTGTATATGTACCACTGCTTTCTTATCCATTCATCTGCTGATGGACATCTAGGTTGCTTCCATGTCCTGACTATTATAAACAGTGCTGTGATGAACATTGGGGTACATGTGTCTCTTTCACTTCTGGTTTCCTCGGTGTGTATGCCCAGCAGTGGGATTGCTGGGTCATAAGGCAGTTATTTCCAGTTTTTTAAGGAATCTCCACACTGTTCTCCATAGTGGCTGTACTAGTTTGCATTCTCACCAACAGTGTAAGAGGGTTCCCTTTTCTCCACACCCTCTCCAGCATTTATTGCTTGCAGATTTTGAATAGCAGCCATTATGACTGGCATAAAATGGTACCTCATTGTGGTTTTGATTTGCATTTCTCTGATAATGAGCGATGTTGAGCATCTTTTCATGTGTTTGTTAGCCATCTATATGTCTTCTTTGGAGAAATGTCTGTTTAGTTCTTTGGCCCATTTTTTGATTGGGTCATTTATTTTTCTGGAATTGAGCTGCGGGAGTTGCTTGTATATTCTTGAGATTAGTTGTTTGTCAGTTGGTTCATTTGCTATTTTTTTCTCCCATTGTGAAGGCTGTCTTTTCACATTGCTTATAGTTTCCTTTGTTGTGCAGAAGCTTTTAAGTTTAATTAGATCCCATTTGTTTATTTTTGCTTTTATTTCCAATATTCTGGGAGGTGGGTCATAGAGGATCCTGCTATGATTTATGTCAGAGAGTGTTTTGCCTATGTTCTCCTCTCAGAGTTTTATAGTTTCTGGTCTTATGTTTAGATCTTTAATCCATTTTGAGTTTATTTTTGTGTATGGTGTTAGAAAGTGTTCTAGTTTCATTCTTTTACAAGTGGTTGACCAGTTTTCCCAGCACCACTTGTTAAAGGGATTGTCTTTAATCCATTGTATGTTCTTGCCTCCTTTGTCAAAAATAAGGTGTCCATAGGTGCATGGATTTATCTCTGCACTTTCTATTTTGTTCCACTGATGTAATATTTCTGTCTTTGTGCTAGTACCATACTGTCTTGATGACTGTGGCTTTGTAGTACAGCCTGAAGTCAGGCAGTTTGATTCCTCCAGTTCCATTCTTTTTTCTCAAGATTGCTTTGGCTATTTGAGGTTTTTTTGTATTTCCATACAAATCTTGAAATTATTTGTTCTAGCTCTGTGAAAAATACTGTTGGCAGCTTGATAGGGATTGCATTGAATCTATAGATTGCTTTGGGTAGTATATTATTTTTCATTATATTGATTCTTCTGATCCATGAACAAGGTATATTTCTCCATCTATTATTGTCCTCTTTGATTTCTTTGACCAGTGTTTTATATTTTTCTATATATAGGTCTTTAGTTTCTTTAGGTAGATATATTCCAAAATTTTTTGACAGTGATTTCTCCAAGTTTTCTGTAAGCCTCTCTTCTGAGGAAAAACTTAGAAAAAGAAAGTCAGTTGGAGAAATTATAGCTCATGTCACTATTGTTGGTCTTAAGGCTGCAACTGCTAATCCTCTTCTTCCCTGCACTATTCATTCTAAATTCCCCGTGTTCAGAGCTATCACCTTTCTAGATCTTTATTATTTTCCTGGTAATGTGATCCAAACTTTTATTCATGAATCCTCTGAGCCTTATTCATGAATCCTCATGAATATTATGCTTCACAAAGCCAGAGTTGTTACATTTGTGTACTCACCATAGCTATTAGGCAAGAGAGAATCAAATGGTACACAGGTGAGTCACTGGGGTTCTAAACTTTCTGGCTCCCATTATGTCCAAAAAGTAGGTTTCTCCTGTTGATCAGAGTTAGTTATTCCTGCCAAAAGGATGACCCTTCTCATCCATCTGTGGGTTCAAATAATTCAAAGTGCCCAGATGGCAGCTGTAATATAAATTTCAATAAGATGCTTGCTATGTCCCCTGGCAAGAGGGTAGCCTTCATGGAAACCAGCACTCCAATCATCCAGTGCTCAGAATTTCAGGGACAGGAGACCAAAGTTCTCTAGCAGTAGGCCTTGAGTAGGAATTATAAGGGGTCTACTCTTTCCTCTTATTTTGGTTACCAAAATCATGTATTCTCCCTTTTAGGAATGCACATGAAGGCCTTGCTTTTAGAATGTATAATGTATTTTAGAGGATGGTAACCTCTCCTTTTTGAGTATTTTTTCTGGACTCAAGTATGTTCTCTGGTTGACACTGTGGCTGTGTCTTCAGTAGGTCATCCCAATGTTTTATCAGACTTATTGCTTCTTGATAGTGTGTCATATGATACAACTAGCAGATCAAAAGATCATGTTCCCACCTTGTACCTCCAATGTTGTGGAGAATGTCTCCTGGTTGGAGGCTAAGTTCTATGAAATTCTATGGCTATGGGTCAGATATTTGGTAGAGACCCATTTATTGTTGCTAGATGAATCTCTGCAGGTAAGAAAAGGAAACCCATACCCAGAACAGATATCTGTCCCTGTGAAGATAGACCTGTGGCTCTTCTACTAGAGAAGAGGCTCAAAGAGATCAACCTGCAACCAAGTGGTTGGTTATTCTCCTAGAGTTATAGTGCCATACTTGGGGAATCTGTACTTTCTCTGCCAGACTAAACATTCATATGAGGAAATATCTAGATTGACCTCAATAACTAGGAGTTTATGATTTGGGGTCAAATATAGCCTCTGTATCTGCAAATGTGATTATTCCATTCATGTGCTCATTATTCAGTTATGGTTAATAACAAAAACTGACTGATATCAATTAGTCAATTCATTTTGTATTCTTGGTATTCCAGTGTGTCTTCCATGGTGGATAAGTTCTGGCGGGCATTGATACATAAATGCTCACCAGCATTGAGGCATAAATGTGCATTATCTAATCCCATTGATCAATGTACATGACCTCTTTGTCTCAGATCTTCTAGCCATTATAACTCCAGAACTTGACCAGCAGTCTATGATCAGCCACTGCCCAGAATTCTGTACATATTCTTACCTCAGACTAGTTCATCTTCCACAGAAGGGATGATCAGTTCTCTTCTTGAAACTTTTCATTCATTGAATGAGCTTTTCTTTCATGCTGAGAGTTTACTTCAGTATTATCTCTCAAAGAAAACCCTGAATGTCCCTGGAATGTAGCTGCCATCCATTTTTCAGCTACAAGTACCACTGAGTGGACTTATTCATCAAGATATCTCCAGATTTTTTCCCCTCATTCAGCTAGTTAAATGGGAACAATTCCCTTTCTTTGTAGCCCTGTATGTCAGCTAAGGACCCCTGTTTATACCATGGAGTTTCATGGGATATTGTATGGTTCACTCATGTCCTCTATTCTCCTTTGGGCTTAGTACTTTATGTGCCATTTCATCTTAGGATGAACTAATGATGGTCCATCTTTATGCCTTGATAGGTCTAAAGAAGCTAGCTCATAATGAGCAGTTCCAAATGAATCAGCACTTAGTAATCCAGAGTCAAACATTTGTGTCTATCAGAACTAATAGCATACTATAAAATCTTTATTGAAAGATATAATACTTCAGTATAGGTGACACAGCTTTGTTCCAGATCTCCAGTGGCTCAGTGATTCTGCCACTGACTCTGGCCATGCATTCCATGCTGAATCATTTCCCACCAGTGATACCTCTAACAATGTAAAGTCTGACAATCATGTAGCCTAAACGGATAAAGCTATTCATACTGTATCCTAACTTAAAGAACAGTTTCTTACTTTTCAATGCACAGAAATAAAGCGGAGTTCCATGTCACACAGAACAGGGGAAGTTTCAGTATTCCTAGTTGTAAAATATATTGCCTCCAAAATATAAAGAGGCATATCATACACTGTAGTAGTGGATGCAAAGTACAGCCTAGTAACTTTTCCTTTGGAGGGGATTTCCTGCTGTATTTTGTCTGATGTATCCTTAAATATTTTACAGGAGTCTCAGATCCTTCAGTTTCAAAGGTTTATCTGTCACTGTCTGGAGTTCACATAGCTTACAAAAACCTTCAGCAGGCTAGTTATCTTGTGTTCATTTGACTTGATCAACATGATACCGTTGATGTAATGATTCACTATGATATTCTGTGGGATTCCCAGATGATCTAGAGCAGCAGTCCCCAACCATTTGGCACCAGGGACTGGTTTGTGGGAGACAATCTTTCCACACACCAGGATGGGGAGGTGGTCAGGTGGCAATGTAAGTGATAGGGAGCTGCAGATGGAAGTTTCGCTTTCTTACTGGACTGCTGCTCACACACTGCCATGCTGCCTGGTTCCTAACAGGCCACAGACCATAGCTGGGGCTGGAGACCCTTGGTCTAGAGCACGTTGGACAGAGAAAGGGAGATTTAACATAGACCTGGGGCAAAACTGTAACTGAATGTTGTACTGTCCAGGTGGATATAGCGTGGTTTGGATCTTCTTTCCTGCTGGAATAAAACTAATTGTATTTTCCAAGTTAACATCTATGCACCATGCATCTGAGGATTGACTAATCTATAGCAACAATAAATATGGCCAGTATGGCAGCTGCAACTGTGGCTACTATTTGTTTGAGTTGAAATGGCCAACAAGATCATTCAGATTTTGGCAGAGGACATACTGGTGAATGGGCGTCCCTGATGCCTCAGACGGTTAAGAATCTGCCCGCTATTCAGGTGACCTGGGTTCGATCCCTGGGTTGGGAAGATCCCCTGGATGAGGGCATGGCAACCCATTACAGTATTCTTGCTGGAGAATCCCACGGGGAGAGGAGCCTGGCAGGCTACAGCCCATGGGGTAGCAAAGAGTCGGACATGACTAAGCACATATTGGTGAAATGAGTGACTAAGCACATACTGTGAAACAAGGGGAATTACATTGGGACCACCAAGTTTGAATCCTTTAGAACTTCAAGTATTGCACCATTTTTTACCATAACTCACTTCCTGCCTCTATTCTTTCATGAATTGCATTGTTGTCTTGACTTACTCTCTTGCCTGAAAGTGAACAATATCAGAGGTTTACATTTGGTCTTTCCCTCTTTTACAGCTCTACTCTTTACATGAAGGATTTAAACTGCTAAGGGTGTCAGTTCCAATTATAATACTTAGGAGTTGAGGAAGTAATAATGTAAGCTTAGTAATATTTTATTTAACACCTTGCCCCTGCATGCCTCCACTCAAATAAGGAGCCTTTATGCACTTCAGTCTCTAGGTATAAATATCAATTATGACCCTATATCCTGTAGTCCTCAAATATCAGGACATTTATGTTCATGTGATTTGCAGTCACCTAAGTAAATATCCATAGGCTCTTTTGGGGAAAAAACTGAAGGAATCACTAGAGTACAGACTGACTTAAGTCACTGAATTCTAGATCTGAAAACTGGTTGATGTCTGAGAGCTGAGAAAGGGATCAGAAGATTTTATTGTGTAAACCACCTTCATATTCCTGTTCTTCCATTCATATTTTTCTGATTATAAATATTGAACAACATCTTCATCCTCTGCTTGTTTTGCCCCAGAAACATCATATTCTATCCATTCTCCAACCCTGTGCTTTTCAGCAGTTTATGACTCTCTGGCATCAGGTGGTTGAGCAACATATGGCCTGTTATAATCTAAAGATATATTCTTTCCTTTTTATTAATAGACAAGCTCTGTGGCTACATCTTCTACCATCAGCTCCAACCTGGGAACAAGAGCCTCCTCTCAGCTATGCTAATGTCACTCTACCCACTGAAGTTAATAAGTGTTTGACAAAAGGTAAGAACACTGGGCCTTCCCATGGCACATGCTGTTTTGTTTGTCCTCTGGTCTTAATTTACATAATCATTTTATGCACACATACACCAAGCCTTTTTATTCCTTTATCTAGAATCTGTCGAGGTAACTGAGACACTTCAATGTCACTAAGTTCAGTTCAGTTCAGTTGCTCAGTTGTGTCCGACTATTTGCAACCCCATTAATCACAGCACACCAGGCCTCTCTGTCCATCACCAACTCCCTGAGTTTAATCATTCTCCTGTCCATTGAGTCGGTGATACAGTCCAACCATCTCGTCTTCTGTCATCCTCTTCTCCTCCCACCTTCAGTCTTTCCCAGCCTCAGGGTCTTTTCAAATGAGTCAGTTCTTCACATCAGGTGGCCAAAGGATTGGAGTTTCAGCTTCAGCATCAGTCCTTCCAATGAACACTCAGGACTGATTTCTTTTAGGATGGACTGGTTGGATTTCCTTGCAGTCCAAAGGACTCTCAATAGTCTTCTCAACATCACAGTTCAAAAGTATCAATACTTCGGTGCTCAACTTTCTTTATAGTCCAACTCTCACATCCATACATGACTACTGGAAAAACCATAGCATTGACTAGACAGACCTTAGTCGGCAAAGTAATGTCTCTGCTTTTTAATATGCTATCTAGTTTAGTCATAACTTTCCTTCCAAGGAGCAAGCATCTTTTAATTTCATGGCTGCAATCACCATCTGTGGTGATTTTGGAGCCCCCTAAAATAAAGCTTGCCACTGTTTCCCCATCTATTTGCCATGAAGTAATGGGACCAGATGCCATGATCTTAGTTTTCTGAATATTAAGCTTTAAGCCAACTTTTTCACTCTCCTCTTTCACTTTTATCAAGAAACTCTTTAGTTCTTCTTCATTTTCTGCCATAAGGGTGGTGTCATCTGCAT
Organism: Oryx dammah; assembly: GCF_014754425.2. NCBI lineage: Eukaryota > Metazoa > Chordata > Mammalia > Artiodactyla > Bovidae > Oryx > Oryx dammah. Next base: position 56,381,900 of record NW_024070186.1, read on the forward strand.
ATTGAGGTTATTGATATTTCTCCCGGCAATCTTGATTCCAGCTTGTGCTTCATCCAGCCCATTGTTTCTCAAGATGTACTCTGCATATAAGTTAAATAAGCAGGATGACAATATACAGCCTTGACATACTCCTTTCCCTATTTGGAACGAGTCTGTTCCATGTCCAGTTCTAATTGTTGCTTTCTGACCTGCATATAGATTTCACAAGAGGTAGGTCAGGTGGTCTGGCATTCCCATCTCTTTAAGAATTTTCCACAGTTTGCTGTGGTCCACATAGTCAAAGGCTTTGGTATAGCCAATAAAGTAGAAATAGATGGTTTTTTGGAACTCTTGCTTTTTTGATGATCCAACATATGTTGGCAATTTGGTCTCTGGTTCCTCTGCCTTTTCTAAATACAGCTTGAACATCTGGAAGTTCATCTGGAAGTTTGGTTCAGGTACCAGTGAAGACTGGCTTGGAGAATTTTGAACATTACTTTACTAGCATGTGAAGAGAATGCAGTTGTGCAGTAGTTTGAGCATTATTTGGCATTGCCTCTGTTTGGGATCAGAAAGAAAACTGACCTTTTCCAGTCGTGTGGCCACTGCTGAGTTCCAAATTTGCTGGCATATTGTGTGCATTATCTTTTCGGATTTGAAATAGTTCTACTGGAATTCAATCAAAGTTATGATCAACCTACATAGCATATTGAAAAGCAGAGACATTACTTTGCCAACAAAGGTCCATCTAGTCAAGGCTATGGTTTTTCCTGTGGTCATGTATGGATGTGAGAGTTGGACTGTGAAGAAAGCTGAGCACTGAAGAATTGATGCTTTGGAACTGCAGTGTTGGAGAAGACTCTTGAGAGTCCCTTGGACTGCAAGGAGATCCAACCAGTCCATTCAGAAGGAGATCAGTCCTGGGATTTCTTGAATGATGCTGAAGCTGAAACTCCAGTACTTTGGCCACCCCATGTGAAGAGCTGACTCATTGGAAAAGACTCTGATGCTGGGAGGGATTGGGGGCAGGAGGAGAAGGGGACAACAGAGGATGAGTTGGCTGGATGGCATCACCGACTTGATGGACGTGAGTTTGAGTGAACTCTGGGAGTTGATGATGGACAGGGAGGCCTGGCGTGCTGCAATTCATGGGGTCACAAAGAGTCGGACACAACTGAGTGACTGAACTGAACTAAACACTAGCTTTGTTCTTAGTAATGCTTCCTAAGGCCCACTTGTCTTCACGTTCCAGGATGCCTGGCTCTAGGTGAATGATCATACCATGATGATGATCTGGGTTGTGCGTATCTTTTTTGTATAGTTCTTCTGTGTATTCTTGCCACCTCTTCTTAATATATTCTGCTTCTGTTAGGTCCACACCATTTCTGTCCTTTATTGAGCCCATCTTTTCATGAAATGTTCCCTTGGTATCTCTAATTTTCTTGAAGATATCTTTCCCATTCCATTGTTTTCCTCTATTTCAACATCACGAGGGGCCATCATTTCCTCTAGGTTTTATAAAGACCACCCTAACCATTAGTTTACATAATCCATAGGTTCCTTGCCATTCTATTCCATAAAAGTGCCCCTACATCAAACGAATTCTTGCTTATTTAGTTTTTATTCCAGATCCCTTGAAATACAGCAGTAGAGGCCAGTGGTGCTACTTAACCACTGTAAAAATTAGCAAGGTCAGAGGAACAGCCAAGAGGGCTTTGCTGACAGGAAGTTGATGAGTTAGTTAATAAAACATAGTGTTGCTAAGGTCAAAATCCAATATCAGGAGTATTCCCTTGGATCCTGTTGTTACATGCTAGCTGATTTTTGCAGCTCCTTTGGGTTGTAATCTCTTGCCTTCTATATCAAAGTTAGCATATTGCCCACCTGGTTATGCTATTTAGCTATAATTATCAGCCTGGGACAACTTCTGTGGGAAATGCCTTTTAGTCTGCAGTATCTCCTCAAGAAAAGAGTAATACATGAGATGGGCCACGTCTGTGAGCTCCAAGTGGTCAGAGAAGTCTGAGGAGCCCCACTGATCAAGGAACTCATCTTGTTATCTCTGTTCCTTGTTTCCATGTCTTAGGTAAGAGACCTTCCTTGGCTGAGAATTTAGTCATATTTGGATCTCTAAATAAACAATTAAAGATCTGTGCAGAACATTGGCATGAATACCATACTGGATAATATTATATAATATAATATTATAATAAAAGTTTTTCTTGATTCAGGGGCATTAATGTTGAAGAATCAATATCATTTATCTTACAAGTTTATATGTCCACCAAAAATGCACTGATCCATGTTTCTAGGATTTATGCAAAAATGCAGAATTGGTATCAGTGAATCTGAATTTGCAGATTATTTGCTTCAGTAATTTTTCCCTTTTCCTCAAAAAAGATCAAGATTCCCCAAGACATATATTTAATCTACCCACTGACCTTTTGATTAGAGGGAAAACAGAATTTATACTAAAAGTTTAATTCTTCAGAAAACCCAGTAAAAATATGAAGTGAAATAATACCTTCATAAAATAATTTCATTTTTAAAGTAATGATCTGTTTTCATTGTCCAGTGGCATACATTTAATTTACCAGAAATGATTTCTATGAACTGGTTAATCACTTCTTGTTAGAAATTAGGAATATCTTGAGATTGAAACATGGAATGCATGCTGATATTTTGTATGCCAAACTTTGAGAGATTAAAGTTTCTGTAATTTTCTCCTTTCAGGGGGGAACCTCTAATTAAAAGAAGTTCCCATTGGCTTATTCTTTAATTATCTATAATATTGATAAATAAACTATATAAATTATTAATATAATTGGATAAAAGTTTAAAATAGAAAATAATTTGAAATACTATAGTTAGTGAAAACTGTATTCTTAAATGAGTTATTTGATACAGAATTATAAATATAACTCAATTTTATATATTAAAAACCTGAATGTTTATTAAATATGATGGTATAAAAGGAAAAATTTAGAAAGCAAGTGAAATAACAAAGCAGAAAACCTTATTGAATTGGGCTCCATTAATTCATTGATTTGGTAGCTTTCGCTGGGAGCCCTGAATTTTTGTTCCCTTATTCTGTCTAACTAGAGATAGCTAATTAGATGTTGGCAAAGAAACATATACTCTATTTATTATGAAACATATATATATGCACATATATTCTTTTATTTCTAAAAATATTTATTTAAAAATTGATCCTTTAGTATATGATATGATAGGGCATGGGCAAACTAGATTTTTACTAATTAAACCATAATATTCTTCTCTAATTATATGAAGTATAAAATTTCTATGTATTCAATGACATATAAAATCAAACCTCCTCATATCATCCTTACATAGTTAACATTTCTTTGTGAGTAAGATGATTTCCATAGTGCCAATCACATTCTGACTAAAGTGAAAAATGACAAAATTTAGATAGATGAAAATCATGACATTTTATATACTTGTCTCTAAGATTGTTTTGTGTTCATGTATTATATTGTTCATTTCTATTCTATATTGAAGTATTCTATAATTTAAGCTTAGGGAAGTTAGAAGTTACAGTCAACATACAGATTGTGTTATATTTTTGAAATTTTAAATTAATTTTTATGAAAACATTGGTAAGAACAGAATTTGGTTTGCCATTAGATTGTGGAGATAATATCAATCTGTGATCAAAAGAGAAAAGGATCATGAGAAGTAATAATTGTCATTATAGAAATGTCAAATGCATGTGAGATTGCTTGACTTTTTAGAACCTTCTAAATTATTTGTGGACTCTCCCATTTACAGCCGTTGTGTGTGTGTGTGTGTTTGTGCATGTGTGTGTGTGCATTTATTTCTGTCTTCATGCAAAAGTTTCAAGGCTGATGACTTACTGCAAAAGTCATGGAAAATGAAATGGTAAAACAAAAATAGAAAATAGCAGTCAAAGAAGAAAATAACAAAGGCACCAAGCATGCATTTTAATGTCCTTTTTATGCATGAGTTTCAGAAGTCCCGGAGTTACAAAGAGAAGAATGCACAAAAGGAAAACATATGCAGTCATCTAGTTGTCATTGTTGGAAAAGATGATGGATGCCAGTTCTGTAGAAAAAAAGTTCTCTATCACTAAATTACGGCAGATATCTCATCTGCTGCATTATAAAAAGGAAAATTTGTATAAGAATATTATATGTTCTTAACATTTGCAGAAATTTTAAATCACTTTTACTTAGTATATTTGTTTCCTAGTAGCATTAAATCAATATTGAGCGAATTGACATCAGTATGTAAATAAATAAAGATCTTTATTAATCTATTATTGGATCTTAGAGAAATTTAAAGCCCAGAAAAATTTTATTTTGATAAATAACAGTCATATAATTTTTTGTTGAGTGAAGGACCCAAAATACTAACATGAATTATTTATTTCAGGCTACAGTGAAAAGTCAGTGATGAACCATCGTGTCCACTAGAAAGACACATATGTCTTTATTCATTTGGTTATACTTATTTTCACACCTTTCTAACAATCACAGACCTGTAGGTAATTTACTTGATTCACTTTGAACATTCTGTAATTTCTCCTTAAGTCAAAGTATAGACACGTGACAGGAGGTGATGGTTCTAATGAAGAGACAGGCACAACATGAAAAATGAGAAGGATGGAAGGAGTGAGGGATTTAAAAAAGGGGAAAATGTCAACAAAGTAAAGAAAGGGTCAAATTGAGAGAGGATCAAGAAAAAGAAATAGATCTTGATAGAAAAAAAGAGACAAAGCTAGTAACATCAAAAAAAGGGACAATACGAAAGATTTTACTCACCACTTCACTTACAGCACATTGGACAAAATCTCAGTACATTTCATGTCCTAAACCTTCTAAGATATCTAAATCACTGAAACAACAGAAACAGACCCAAAATAACTTCGGCTATTGAAAGTATCTGAATTAAATATAAAATATATATGTTTAGTACATTTGATCCATTAAGAGATAAGATTAAATTTGTAAGATTGAGAGAATATTTGAAACAATGCTTACTGCTACTGCTAAGTCACTTCAGTCGTGTCCAACTCTATGCGACCCCATAGACCACAGGCCACCAGGCTCCTCCATCCCTGGGATTCTCCAGGCAAGAACACTGGAGTGGGTTGCCATTTCCTTCTCCAATGCATGAAGGTGAAAAGTGAAAGTGAAGTCGCTCAGTCATGTCCAACCCTCAGCGACCCCAGGGACTGCAGACTTCCAGGCTCCTCTATCCATGGGATTTTCCAGGCAAGAGTACTGGAGTGAGGTGCCATTGCCGTCTTCAAAACAATGCTTCATGAAATGAAAATAGTGTAGTTCAGATTTCAAGCTCAGTGATGGATTAGCTAGAAGATTAAACACAGCTAAAGAAATAATAAACAGTGCTGCGATGAACATTGGGCTACATGGGTCTCTTTCAGTTCTGATTTCCTCAGTGTGTATGCCCAGCAGTGTATGTGGAGGGAGGTGGGAGGGGGGTTCAGGATGGGGAACACGTGTACAACTGTGGCGGATTCATGTTGATGTATGGCAAAACCAATATAATATTGTAAAGTAATTAGCCTCCAATTAAAATTAATACATTTATATTAAAAAAGAAATAATAAACAGTAAAATGGATAAATTGTATAAGATGTAGTCCAGGTAGACAGATGGAAAATGAAAGAAGGTTAAATGGTATGAAGGATAGCATGAGATTGTTGAATATATACCTGATTGCATTAAAAAAAGAATACAGAGTATAGAGCTTTCCTGGTGGCTCAGGTGGTAAAGAATCTGCCTGCAATTCAGGAGACCAGGGTTCAATCCCTGAGTTGGGAAGATCCCCTGGAGAAGGAAATAGCAACCCACTCTAGTATTCTTGCCTGGAGAATTCCATGGACAGAGAAGCCTGGGAAGTTATAGTCCATGGGATTACAGAGTCAGACATGACTGAGTGACTAACATACACACAAACACACACACACACATGGTATGGGAAAGAAGAAATGCTTAAAATATAGTGGCTGGCTTTTTTTTTTTTTTTTCTCGTTTTTGTTAAAGGACAATAACCCCCAAATCCAGAGGCAGCCCAAGGATCTTAGGCATACCACATCGGCACTTCGAGACAAAAGAAGGTGTCTTTTGGTAGAAAGGGTGATTGATCATTTGTATAGCCTTTTCGGTTGCCTGCTCTCTCCATTGTTAGGTAACTCCTCTTTCCTGGAGGATTTTCAGTGTGATCATTGCTTCTCCTAAAAAATACTATTCACAGCTAATGTATGGTCTCTTATCTGGATGTAGTCAGAACTGACTGTCTTCCAGTCTGTCCTTCCACTTCTCCCTGGATCTGCAAATACAAGATTGATAGCTAAGTCCTCTATATGGTCCTCAGTTAAACTATACATTCCACAGATTCTAATTCAAGGTCTCTTCACTCAACTACTCCATCCGTTGAAGGTCAGGACTGTCTCCCAAATCTCAGCTATGTTTGACTTTTTCCCCTAGAACCTCTGGATCCTTTCCATGCTACGTAGGACTTAAAGGAGGGTGAGGTACCACAATCTCTGAACAAATCTCTGCCTACTTGTATCCTGCTTCTATTTCTATAAGGCTACAATTACACTGTACTCATGTGGGTTCCCAGAATTTCAACAGAAAATATAACCTGCCTCCTCTGCTAGGCTATGCACTCATTCTGTTTAGTTTCCATTCTCTCATAAACTGTCTTTCACCATTGATCAGGGTCTAGAGCAGCAGAGAATCTGCATACAGGAGGTAATGGATTGAAGCTCCATGAGTTAGTCCTATTACTGAAGTTTGCAAAGAAGAGGAAAAGAAGTTGTTTTCCAAAAGAGGAAATATAAAGAGGAGCGTGACAAAGTTTCCCACTTCCCAGGAGTCGCTCCTGGTAAAGAATCTGCCTACCAATTCAAGGGATGCAAGAGACATGGGTTCAGTCCCTGGGTCAGGAAGATCTTCTGGAGGAGGAGATAGTATTACACTCCAGTATTCTTGCCTGGGAAAACTCATGGACAGAGGAGCTTGATGGGCTACAGTCTATGGGATTGCAAAGGGCCAGATATGACTAAGCAACTGATCACACAAGAAAAAAAATCCTTAAGCATACCATTCTGTCTTTGATTCTTATTTAAATGTGTATCCTATAAAGTTTGTTTTTAAGTGAAAGTCAATATAAATTTCAAATTGTCAGAATTTTCATGAAATGTAGTTACAATAATGGTTTCCTTGTGACTTAGCCATGAATATGGTATAAATTAAAACAAATATTTGGTAATGGAGAGGAGAAAAAGAGATAGTAATTCAAAAAATTTTTATGTAATCATTATATTTCATTGGGTTCTTAATAAATAACCAACAATCATATATTTATGATGTTTTCACTAATTCATGAAATGGCATCTTATTTATATGATATGAAGTTTAATGATGATCTATTATTGATCTTGAAAAGGACAGGGCAATAATATTTTATGCTCTCTCAAGACTACAACATTTTAATAATATATGCATATTAATTTACATATTATTAAATAAAATATAAGGTCTATCTGTTACAATAATCAAGTTGCATTAAATTTTATTACATTATTTTATCAGAAAACTAAGCTATAACTATAAAGAAAACCTTCTTGACAAAATGACTCTAAGATATTAGAAATTATCTCCTTGGAAAATCTATTAGATTTATAATTGTTTTAAACAGTATCTATTAACTTTTATTTTTTAATTTAATTTAATTTTTTTTAATTTTTATTTATTTTTTATTTTACTTTACAATTCTGTATTGGTTTTGCCATACATTGACATGAATCCACCACGGGTGTACATGCGTTCCCAAACATGAACCCCCCTCCCACGCCCCTCCCCACAGCATCTCTCTGGGTCATCCCCATGTACCAGCCCCAAGCATGCCGTATCCTGCATCAGACATAGACTGGCAATTCGATTCTTACATGATATTATACTTGTTTCAATGCCATTCTCCCAAATCATCTCACCCTCTCCCTCTCCCTCTCCCTCTCCCTCTGAGTCCAAAAGTCCGCTATACACATCTGTGTCTTTTTTGCTGTCCTGCATACAGGGTCATCATTGCCATCTTTCTAAATTCCATATATATGTGTTAGTATACTGTATTGGTGTTTTTCTTTCTGGCTTACTTCACTCTGTATAATCGGCTCCGGTTTCATCCATCTCATCAGAACTGATTCAAATGTATTCTTTTTAATGGCTGAGTAATACTCCATTGTGTATATGTACCACTGCTTTCTTATCCATTCATCTGCTGATGGACATCTAGGTTGTTTCCATGTCCTGGCTATTATAAACAGTGCTGCGATGAACATTGGGGTACATGTGTCTCTTTCAATTCTGGTTTCCTCAGTGTGTATGCCCAGCAGTGGGATTGCTGGGTCATAAGGCAGTTATTTCCAGTTTTTTAAGGAATCTCCACACTGTTCTCCATAGTGGCTGTACTAGTTTGCATTCCCACCAACAGTGTAGGAGGGTTCCCTTCTCTCCACACCCTCTCCAGCATTTATTGCTTGCAGATTTTTGGATCGCAGACATTCTGACTGGTGTGAAGTGGTACCTCATTGTGGTTTTGATTTGCATTTCTCTAATAATAAGTGATGTTGAGCATCTTTTCATGTGTTTGTTAGCCATCCGTATGTCTTCTTTGGAGAAATGTCTATTTAGTTCTTTGGCCCATTTTTTGATTGGGTTTGTTGTGCAGAAGCTTTTAATTTTAATTAAACAGTATCTATTAACTTTTAGAAGAAGCAATTATTTTGTGTGGACCAAAATATCTTCATTGTTCAAACATGTCAAAGTCATTATTTGGCAAAAGACATTCCAAACCCTAACAAATCTCTCTGTTTCATGCAAAGCACATATTTTTGTTACTAAAGCCATAATCCAGAATCCTGGTTGGCTTTGAAGTAAGTATTTATCATTTTCCCATTTAACATTTTTATTTCAGTGAAAAATCCTGTGATGTGTGAAATATCACATGTCAAATTCCAAATAGTGGGAGGGGATATAATACAAATCATATATGAAAAGAAATAACAAAATCTGATCAGATTTCTGGCAAATTTATGATAATACTGAAGTGTCCTACAGTTTTCAGATATGCTCCCCTTCCAGCAACATATCTCAGTAATGTTTTATCAATTCTCAATAAATGGATACTTAAGAAAAAAAGCCTCTGCCTGCTACAGATTATGGTTACTTTTAATTGGGAGTGGGACACTGTGAGCAAGGATGTGGAAACGGGTGGGGGGACTGGATAAGAGGATACAGGGGGGAAGAAAACATAATTTTATGACTGGTATTTTATTATTAATATCTCCATAAATCAAAGATCTTGTATTTTTTTTCTCTGTAGTAATTGACAGATGCTTTCTGTATGTTAGAGAGTTTCACAGCAGCTGTGATTCAGTCTGAAGAGGCTCTTGCTTGTATATGAGAATGGACTTTTTGTAATCTGAAAAATCCCATTGGGTCACTGTACTTTGAGACTAAAATATATACACAGTAGCCTCAGTTTCTCTGTATTCACTCACAAAAACACTGAAAATATGCTACATTTAAAAAATAATTAAAAGTTGATTTCTCAGCATGTAAATCTAGAGGCCCATATCAATTATCTCATATATTTGAAAATTATGAAAATTCAAAGAATTATTTATAGCTGTAAATTCTCATGAAAGTCTTTATGTGATCTTATTATTTAATACTTATGCTATTTATTTTTATTGACAGATATAAAATATCCATAATTTCATATCTGTATGGGATATGCTGTGGAAAATATTTAAATTTGATATATCTATGTAACTATATTGAGAAATATGCAGACAAAAGAAATAGCTTTAAAATTAAAGATTTCTTAAGAAAAATTTTATATTAAATCAGTAGAATGTAAGCACAAATGAAAACAAAAACATAATAGTATTTATATTGCAGGAAGACCCATGTGGCCAAAATGGTGACACTGAGGATTAAATGCCTATTTTCTCTCATACCATCATCTCTTCCTTTTCTGTTCTCCTCTCTCCCCTACACTTCTCTTTTTCTCCTTTTCTACCTGTAAAAATAGAGAGTTATGTCAAACATTTCAAATTTTAATTTAAAACATTACGAATTAATTACGTATCTTCAAGAGAAGTATATTTAATAAATAACTTGCTTTCATTTGGTATTGATTTTTAACAGATAGGTAGAGTGTAGGTTTAGTTGAGTGAGTGCTCTGTGGCTGGTCCTTTACATACCAAAGTCTGCAAACTAAAACACAGAACTGAAATGTTGTTATCACTCACCTTACACTTATGCAGTCACATTTCCCCTCCCAGGAATGTATGTGCTCTAACTACAGAAATAATACTATGAACCTGAGTGACAACTCTCACAATCAGAAAAGTGAAAAAAAAAAAAAAAAGAAATTTAAAACTGTTATTTTGTGGTTACCTGTTATACAAACTTTTATTACCGTAGTTAATACAAATTCAAAGTTATCATTAATTTATATGTATCTGTATTTCTTTGGTAACTTATGGTTTCAGTGGGCATTGTTTTATTAGCTAATTAATCTAAAAATAGTGGTAAGTTGTTTATGTTATAACCTTATTTTAAAAAAAACAGATAGGACACAGTTGACTATGAATACAACCATTATTGAAGTGGTGGGTATAACCATAATTTTTATTTTAATACTTTGAAGAAATGGATTATAATAGAAGAACACAGAGAATAACAACTAAATATTTACTGAACACCTATTACATGAAGTTACTATGTCCCGTTTGATTTGCCTGTTACTGTATATTGACTACCTCATTTCATGCTCATAGGAGTCCACTTATATATGATAAAACCAAGGTTTAGAAGCATCAACTAAATTGTATATAGATATGCTAAAACTAGAATTACATCCAAATCCTAATTATACTATTCTAAATTCTAAAAATGAAAAGTTGTGTTCATAATACTATTTTACTGTTATTTTTATAAAATTTAAAATGTGTTCTGTTGATTTGACTTTAAAAAATTTCTTTCCTTACTTTTATTTTCCTATTCTGAAATCAGAAAAGAATCAGAGACATTTTCATTTTTAAATAATATTTGTAGTGTACCTTTCCTTTAAATATCTTGCTGAGTTCTGCAAAGTTTGCCTGTTAATTGCTGGCTGCCGTCATTCAGCTGGTAAACTGTTTCAGCATCATTTAGCTTGGTAAGCATTTTGTTTTTCTTCTTAGGACTGAATAAAACATGGAATTCGTAAAGCTCATTTTGTGAAATGATACATTCATGGAAATTTTAATTTGAATTGCTCATATTTAATTTTCATCTAGCACAAGAACATGAGAATATACATTTGATATATTCTAGAGGTCAGAAGCTAAGAATCCACCAGCAATGCAGGAGACCTGGGTTTGATCCCTGGACTGGGAAGATCTCCTGGAGAACAGCATGGCAACCTACTTCAGTATTCTTGCCTGGAGAATCCCCATGGACAAAGGAACCTGGTGGTCTACAGTCTATGGGGTCCCAAGAGTCAAACATGACTGAGCAACTAAGCATAGAATAGGTCAGAAGATATATCTTCCATGATCATTTTAAAAGTTATAATTAATATGCACATAAATAAAATATCCCATGCATGGAGTAATACATCATGGGAAATTCCCTAAAGGGAATACTGGAACTGAGTTTCAATATCTAATTCTATTTTAGTGCTTAAATTTTAGGTATCCACTTAGAGTTATTATCTACATATAAGAGAAAGTGAAGTCAGTGAAGTCACTCAGTCGTGTCCGACCCTTTGCGACCCCATGGACTGTAGCTTACCAGGCTCCTTCATCCATGGAATTTTCCAGGCAAGAGTACTGGAGTGGGTTGCCATTTCCTTCTCCAGGGGATCTTCCCAACCCAGGGATTGAACCCAGGTCTCCCGCATTGCAGGCAGACGCTTTACTGAGTTATTATCTACATATAAGAGAAAAGATGCTAATAAATATTAACAATAGTTCTGAATTCAGCAGGAAGCTCTGTATTGGAGTCTGTATCTTCTTACTCCACCCTCTCCCTATTACCATTTAGAAAATAATGGGTCATTCAATAAATAAGATAAATAGGTAAAAGCTTGACATCAATCCATACTAATGACTTCAGTTGCATATTGGAATCCACTTGAATTGATGTTTCCTTAGTGTTGATAATACTCCTCAAAACTAGAGCCCTAGCCATTGAATTTTCAAGTAGGTCATGTTCATTCTGCATCTGTTTTAGATTCACTGTCATAATTAGGAAACGAAGAGAGAAGAGCAGGCTCAGCAAATTGAATGAACTAATTAAAAAGCAAGTTGGGATAGTTTTTCTCCATACATGTAAAATGATCAAATTCCTTTAAAAAAAAAATACAACTGCCTGAATGAGAGCTTGAAAGAATAAGACAACAGATTATACAAACACTTGAGCACAAAATTTAGTTGTCTTTGACTTGTTTTGGAGAAAGCTTTAAGGTAATTTCATTCTCATGAATAATTTACTTCCTATATATTTAGACATAACTAAAAATTGTTACGGTTTTCATAGAGATGATAGCTACTTAAAAACTGAGAAAAATCACTCAGAAAGGTAGACATCTTGAGAAAATGTTATGTTTCAAAATAAATTCATTCTCATAAATGTGAACTCCAGTCCATGTACGAAGAGACCAGACCTGCTAGCAAATAAATTAGAAATCTTCTTTCAATAAAATAATTTAAGATATCTTTAATGAATAGAGTTCCATAGTGTACTTTTAAATATGTAGATATACGTTTCCTTTTATGAAATATTTCAGAAAAGTTTTCTTCTCTTAGCTAAATACCTGCCCTGAATTCCTGAACTGACTTTACAAGGATCCCAAATATGCATGTTGCATCTTCTTTATGCTCTTTATTTATCACCTTTTTTCAAATCATGTGTTCTTTAAATTTTTAACATTGTAAGTTTCCTTTGCTATCCTCTAATTTATTTACTATGGTTTTGTGGTATATATTTTGGTTTCATTTTCCCCTAATTTAACCTTCATTTCTAAAATCAGTCTTAATTTTTAACATTTCTTGATTCTGGTCAGTTCTCAAATTTTCAGTCTCTGATCAAGATATCTCATTCTCAAGGCATTGCCTTTATAATAGTTTAGATTATCTTAAGACCCATATAGGTTTACTAATTTAATCAATTTAAAAGTATTAAATAACGGTTTCATATGATCTGCATCCCCCATTTTCATGACTTTAAATTTAGTTCAGCTTTATTTTGTCTCAATGCCAAAGAATGCTCAAACTACTGCACAGTTGCACTCATCTCACACACTAGTACAGTAATGCTCAAAATTCTCCAAAACAGACTTCAGCAATATGTGAACCGTGAAATTCCAGATGTTCAAGCTGGTTTTAGAAAAGGCAGAGGAACCAGAGATCAAATTGCCAACATCTGCTGAATCATTGAAAAAGTGAGAGAATTCAAGAAAAACATCTATTTCTGCTTTATTGACTATTCCAAAGCCTTTGACTGTATGGATCACAACAAACTGGAAAATCCTGAAAGATATGGGAATACCAGACCACCTGACCTGCCTCTTGTGAAATCTATATACAGGTCAGGAAGCAACAGTTAGAACTGGACATGGAATGATAGACAGTTTCCAGATCAGGAAAGGAGTACGTCAAGGCAGTATATTGTCACCCTGCTTATTTAACTTACATGCAGAGTACATCATGAGAAATGCTAGGCTAGATGAAGCACAAGCTGGAATCAAGATTGCTGGGAGAAATATCACTAACCTCAGATATGCAGATGACATCACCCTTATGGCAATGAAGTTAAGAAGAACTAAAGAGCGTCTTGATGAAATTGAAAGAGTAGAGTGAAAAAGTTGGCTTAAACTCAATATTCAGAAAACTAAGATCATGGCATGTGGTCCCATCCCTTCATGGCAAATAGATGGGGAAACAGTGGAAACAGCATCAGACTTTGTTTTGGGGGGCTCCAAAATCACTGCAGATGGTGATTGAAGCCATGAAATTAAAAGACACTTGGAAGGAAAGGAAGACTCCTTGGAAGGAAAGTTATAACCAATGTAGACAGCATATTAAAAAGCAGAGACATTACTTTGCCAGTAAAGGTCTGTCTAGTCAAGGCTATAGTTTTTCCAGTGGTCATGTATGGATGTGAGAGTTGGACTATAAAGACAGCTGAGTGCTGAAGAATTGATGCTTTTGAACTGTGGTGTTGGAGAAGGCTCTTGAAAGTCCCTTGGACTGCAAGGAGATCCAACCAGTCCACCCTAAAGGAGATCAGTCCTGAGTATTCATTGGAGGGACTGATGTTGAAGCTGAAACTCTAATACTTTGGCCACCTGATGCAAAGAGCTGACTCATTTGAAAAGACCCTGATCCTGGGAAAGACTGAAACCAGGAGAAGGGGACGACAGGATGATTTGGTTGGATGGCATCACTGACTCAATGGACATGAGTTTGGGTAAGCTTCAGGAGTTGGTGATGGACAGGGAGGCCTGGCGTGCTGTGGTCTATGTGGTGGCAAAGAGTTGGACACGACTGAGTGACTTAATTGAACTAAACTGAACCTTTTGGTTTTAGTATAATTTTATCTCTCTGTGAAGAGGGTAGTAAAGCCAAGGTATTTTCCAAATTGTCACAGTTTGCCATTTTTTCATCTATTGTCATCATAAAGCACTCAAAATATGACCTGTGTAGCTTCTTCAAGATCTGTTAGCTTTATCTCAATTTGAATATTTTTGTTGTTTTATGTATGTCTTCTTATTTCTAGATCTTCTTAAATCTATATAAATACTGCCTTTCAAGAAAATGTTCTCTAGTTTATATGTTGTATTTTACACTCACTGAACTTTCTACTTTCTGTTTTTCTTTCTATTCATTCTGGCTTTTAGTTAATTTCCTTTTTCTTTTTGCCTGGCTAAATTTTAATGTTGCACACAGGGTGAATTTCTGTCCTTTGAGAAAGAGTGTTTGATGGATGTTTCTGAGGGTTTTTACATCTGTGACCACCAGAGCCCTATTTGGTCACTTGCTGTCCCTTCAAGTATGTTTTGTTTTGTTTTGTCCTTATCCACAACTCCAGGACTGTAATTTCTTACCCTGGTACTTAAATCACATACTCAGTTTCCCTTTTTGTCACTCAGGGAAGTACTCTCCTTTAGGGCGTGAATTACTTGGAGGATTCATTATACCAAAGCTCTTAACACTTGGTAGCATCTTCCCACCAGCTCATGCAAAAGCTGCTAATGCTGCCTGCATTCTGCTCTTTGAGATAACAACTTGGGCAAACACTGCTTGATACAGGTATTATTTTTGTTGAATATTTGCATAAAAAGGAGTCCACATCTCATAACTTCTATTGTCTCTGTAAATCAGAAAGCAAAAGTAATCTTCAGAGAATGATACAAATACTTAGAAATTTCAGACTGAAAAAAAATAAAGATTTGATTTAGTCTTTGTAGAGAGAATGATTAAAGAGATGGCAATACCACTTAGTCTTTCTGATGGTTTATTCTTATTTATTTTTCACACATTAATGTTGGAAACAATTTGTCTTTTTTAAGAAGTACTAGTTTGCTTATGTGCCAGTGCAGAGATTATCCAGAATTATGTTCATTTAAACTGGGAATTTTTTTTTTTTTAAGATTTGAAAAATAAAATAGACCAGCAAAGAATCTTCATGAATTAGCAATCTAAGCTAGATAACAAGAAAATTAAGAATAAGAGGATGAATAAAAATAATGTAAATAGAGTGGGAAAAAAGTATAGAAGCGGATTGCATATCTTGACAAGTTTGTAAAGGAGTCACAAACTGCTTTTGCTATTCGAGGTTTTTTTTGTATTTCCATACAAATTGTGAAATTATCTGTTCTAGCTCTGTGAAAAATATCGTTGGCAGCTTGATAGGGATTGCATTGAATCTATAGATTGCTTTGGGTAGTATACTCATTTTCACTATATTGATTCTTCCAATCCATGAACACGATATATTTCTCCATCTATTAGTGTCCTCTTTGATTTCTTTCACCAGTGCTTTATGGTTTTCTATATATAGGTCTTTAGTTTCTTTAGGTAGATATATTCCTAAGTATTTTATTCTTTTCATTGCAATGGTGAATGGAATTGTTTCCTTAATTTCTCTTTGTATTTTCTCATTATTAGTGTATAGGAATGCAAGAGATTTCTGTGTGTTGATTTTATATCCTGCAAATTTACTATATTCATTGATTAGCTCTAGTAATTTTCTGATGGAATCTTTAGGGTTTTCTATGTAGAGGATCATGTCATTGCAGACATGATCCTTCTTTACTTCTTCTTTTCCAATTTGGATTCCTTCTATTTATTTTTCTGCTCTGATTGCTGCGGCCAAAATTTCTTGAGAAAGAAGAATGGACCTGGAGGAATCAACCTGCCTGATTTCAGGCACTACTACAAAGCCACAGTCATCAAGACAGTATGGTACTGGCACAAAGACAGAAATATAGATCAATGGAACAAAATAGAAAGCCCAGAGACAAATCCACACACCTATGGACACCTTATCTTTGACAAAGGAAGCAAGAACATACAATGGATTAAAGACAATCTCTTTAACAAGTGGTGCTGGGAAAACTGGTCAACCACTTGTAAAAGAATGAAACTAGAACACTTTCTAACACCATACACAAAAATAAACTCAAAATGGGTTAAAGATCTAAACATAAGACCAGAAACTATAAAACTCTGAGAGGAGAACATAGGCAAAACACTCTCCGACATAAATCATAGCAGGATTCTCTATGACCCACCTCCCAGAATATTGGAAATAAAAGCAAAAATAAACAAATGGGATCTAATTAAACTTAAAAGCTTCTGCACAACAAAGGAAACTATAAGCAATGTGAAAAGACAGCCTTCACAATGGGAGAAAAAAATAGCAAATGAACCAACTGACAAACAACTAATCTCAAGAATATACAAGCAACTCCCGCAGCTCAATTCCAGAAAAATAAATGACCCATTCAAAAAATGGGCCAAAGAACTAAACAGACATTTCTCCAAAGAAGATATATAGATGGCTAACAAACACATGAAAAGATGCTCAACATCGCTCATTATCAGAGAAATGCAAATCAAAACCACAATGAGGTACCATTTCACACCAGTCAGAATGGCAGCGATCCAAAAGTCTACAAGCAATAAATGCTGGAGAGGGTGTGGAGAAAAGGGAACCCTCTTACACTGTTGGTGGGAATGCAAACTAGTACAGCCACTGTGGAGAACAGTGTGGAGATTCCTTAAAAAACTGCAAATAACTGCCTTATGACCCAGCAATCCCACTGCTGGGCATACACACTGAGGAAACCAAGATTGAAAGAGACACGTGTACCCCAATGTTCATCACAGCACTGTTTATAATAGCCAGGACATGGAAGCAACCTAGATGTCCATCAGCAGATGAATGGATAAGAAAGCCATGGTACATATACACAACGGAGAATTCAGTTCAGTTCAGTTCAGTTCAGTCGCTCAGTCGTGTCCGACTGTTTGCGGAATCACAGCTCGCCAGGCCTCCCTGTTCACCACCATCTCCTGGAGTTCACTCAGACTCATGTCCATCGAGTCCGTGATGCCATCCAGCCATCTCATCCTCTGTCGTCCCCTTCTCCTCCTGCCCCCAATCCCTCCCAGCATCAGAGTCTTTTCCAATGAGTCAACTCTTCGCATGAGGTGGCCAAAGTATTGGAGTTTCAGCTTTAGCATCATTCCTTCCAAAGAAATCCCAGGGTTGACCTCCTTCAGAATGGACTGGTTGGATCTCCTTGCAGTCCAAGGCACTCTCAAGAGTCTTCTCCAACACCACAGTTCAAAAGCATCAATTCTTTGGCGTTCAGCCTTCTTCATAGTCCAACTCTCACATCCATACATGACCACAGGAAAAACCATAGCCTTGACTACTCAGCCATTAAAAAGAATACATTTGAATCAGTTCTAATGAGGTGGATGAAACTGGAGCCTATTATACAGAGTGAAGTAAGCCAGAAAGAAAAACACCAATACAGTATACTAAGGCATATATATGGAATTTAGAATGATGATAATGATAACCCTGTATGCGAGACAGCAAAAGAGACACAGATGTATAGAACAGTCTTTTGAACTCTGTGGGAGAGGGAGAGGGTTGGATGATTTGGGAGAATGGCATTGAAACATGTATAATATCATATATGAAATGAATTGCCAGTCCAGGTTCGATGCATGATACTTGATGCTTGGGGCTGATGCACTGGGATGACCCAGAGGGATGATATGGGGAGGGAGGAGGGAGGGGGTTTCAGGATGGGCAACATGTGTACACCCGTGGCAGATTCAGGTTGATATATGGCAAAACAAATACAATATTGTAAAATAATTAACCTCCAATTAAAATAAATAAATTTATATTAAAAAACATAAAAAAAGAAAAAAGAAAAAAAAGAAGTCACAGAGAAATGAGCAAAGTGAAAGTAGCCAAGTGTTGGTTCAGAGTGTGATAATTGAGTCAGTGCAGTGCTTTGAAATTGGATTGATTTAGTTTGTTGACAGGCTTCCAGGTGTGGGTGTGGAGATAACCCTTTAAAGTGCAATAGATTAGAAAGTCAGTGGCTATAAACAGGCTAAGGACTTCACTGAATGGAAGGATTAATAGAATATTCAGCTGCTCATAGAAGTTGTGCAGAAACAGAGCAGGACTTGATATTTAAGGAGAACGTCTCATGCCAGTTGAAATGTTTGTAGCAGGAATCATTGGGGACAACCACAGGATGTAAGGAGAAAATGTCAGGTGTCTATTCCATCTGGGCTTCCATAGCAAAATACCACCAACTCGGGAGCTCATATACAACAGAAATTCATTTCCCACAGTTTTGGTGGCAGGAAGTCTATGAGAAGGGAACCAATATATTTAGGTTTTAGTAAAGGCCCTCTTTTGGGTTGGAGACTTCTAATTGTGTCTTCTAGAGGATGAAAGTGGCTAGGGAGTCCTGTGGGGTCACTTTTATAAAAGCATTAATCCCATTCCTGAGAGTACCACCCTCATGACATAATCACCTCTTTAAAGGCCCCTCCTACTAATACCATCACACAAAATTTTGAAAGAATTTTGGGGGGACACAAGCATTCAACCATGGCAGCAGGATATCTTTAAACATTTGGAGTTAGGAATAATCTCTGTATACTATCTGCAGAGATATGGAAAACACTGACAACAATCACTTGAGAACTTTATTGAACAGCCACCATTCAGTGATATTCTCAATATCACTATGGCAAGTGAGTCATTGTAAGAAAGAATGAAAGTGGAGAGAACTTTAAGAGATTAAAGTCATTAGAGGATTTCTTAGTTATGGTGCACAGTCTTGAGTATACAATGTTAAAGTTTGGCATTCAGGTAATAAGAAAGTTCAGAACACTAAACGGTGATAATAGATAAGTGGTCACAGCCATGAATACCTTAATATTAACTGGTAAAGGCAAGAATAAGTGGTGTGGAGGACTTAAGTCTCCTTTAGAAGAGTGTACCCTGAGCCATGTATTCAGAGGTTATAACCTAGTCTAGAGTAATGAATAAATATACATTTTGAAATACATACAATATTTTACTAATGCATAGATTATGTACACTTACTCAAAAGATGAATGTTAGTTTCTTCATCTAAAAATAGGATAGTAATCTCTATTCCAAAATCATATTAAAGCTTAATAACAAGTATGTATAATATTATTACCTGGTACTTATAATATGCTTAATCTTTTCTAACTATACCATTGGTTTTTTAAATTTCATATCTGTAGTTTAATATCTATTTCAAATTATATGGAAATTGTAGGTTCTTTATATGAAAAAAGATGGTGTTTTATTTTTTATGCAGCTGTTTATTTTCAATATTGTACTCTTCAGGGACTATAAATTTTGTTAATAATATATTTAAAAGGGGAAATCTATGTTGTAACCTGAAAGACAGATCAAGGTGGACTTTCTGGATCATGAACTTAAGATATTTATCAAAGTATATACCCAGCAACATGACAATTTAATTGTTCAAGGTATTCAGTATATGTGTGTCAAACTTTTGTGAGAATAACTCTTTAGGTCATGATACCAATCAAACAATTCAAGAAAATTGTACTGGTTTTATTAATAAATATTAAACCATATAATCATGAGACTGCATATAAAAAAAATAAATTTGTTTGGAACCTAGTTAGAAATTTTCCAAGCAGAAATTCTAATATAAAATGTATTAGCTGTCATACTGAAAGCCACTCAGGGCCCTCTTGGAATGCCAACATCAGTTTTTAACAATACACTGGCAGAATTTTCCATTATTGTGAGCTGTGTCGCAAATGATCCACAAATATTTTCCAACTTTAGCATATATACCTAGAGAAGTTTCAGTACAATGATTCATAAATAATACTGATGCATATGTTACTTTACATTTCTTTCCATGATAATATGATTTATTCTGTTAAACCAATTACATGGCTTTGGAGCAAAGGTGCCATGAGTAGGAGGATGCTGTGGGAATACTGTCAGTGTGAGAAACTGACCTTGATTTTATAATAACTCATTTATTAGGGTGCAGGGCCAGAGCAAATAATGCAGAAAATTCAACAGAAGAAATGTTATCTTCCAGAGCAGAGATTTTCTTTTTAGTTACCAAGTTTTCTTCCATGTTCACTGAGGCATTTGTCCCTCCAAAAAATACATTTTTTTTAAATGCTTCAGTCATCAGCAGATTGTTAGAATTCAATTAAAATCTAATTGTTTAAAATACAAATGTTGAGTTTTGAATTTATTTTATATTTTTGACATTTTGTTTAAAAAAATCTCCATTGCCTAAATTTTGAATGGACAGCTTTATATTTGCTGCCTTTATGTTACAAGAAACTTTCTATAATTGCATATGGGGCTTACACACATTCACTCTTTTGAAATATAAGTTCATATTTTTGTAGAATGATGAGTAAATGTGTCAGTTCAGATTTTAAAAAAATCTTATTGTGAGACATTGAGATACCCTAAATTGCCAACACTGTTGTTGTTTAGTTGCTAAATCACATCTGAATCCTTTGCAACCCTGTTGGCTGTGGCCTAGCAGGCTCCTCTGTCCATGGGATTTCCTAGGCAAGAATACTGGAGTGGGTAACGGTTTCCTTATCCTGGGGATCTTCCCAACCCAGGGATGAACCTGCGTCTCCTACACTGGTAGGTGGGTTGTTTACCACTGAGCCACCTGGGAAGATAGTAGACTTGATAAGAGAGTTTTAAAAAATCTGTAAAATCTCATTCACTGCTAAAATTCAAAGAAATGACTGCTTCAGAGATGACTCAACAGCTGTCTTTTTTTTTTTTTTCTAATGAATTAACTTATTTTAATTGGAGGCACTGCCTCACAATTAGACCAGGTTCCCCTCTTCTGCTTGTCATGGGAGGCCTTGGCCAGGTGGAGAGCAGCTGCCAGTGTGATGAGCTCCTTGTCTCCCATTAGAGGGATCTTCTTAAGTGTATGGGGGGGGGCAGTCTGCTTGCACTGGGGCTCTTAAAAAGCACTCTTCCTCCAAGCAGGCTTCTCATGGGGGTGATTTGCAGGGTCTCAAACTCAGAACCGGTACTTTTATATCCCAGGGCCCCCAGAGAGACTCTCTTTACCCAAGCAGTTCCCCCCCCCACCTTTTCCCAAACAGAAAAAGACTAAAAGATGGAGTTCAAGGCCCCAGCCATCCTGAAACTCTATGCGACTCCAATAGGAAGGGGCTTCCTGTGCAGAATTGCCTTGATTATTTCCCCTTTTCATCTTCATTTCTGTCTCAGATAGCTGGCAAGACACATGACAGGGTTACATCTCCAAGAGCTAACCTATCCCTCTGCTCTGCTTCTCACTGGTATCCAAGGGCGCTCCAGTGGACACTGACAGAAACACACACTCACCAGCTCAAGCAACTCAATATCAAATGCAACCCAATTTTAAAAAGGGTGAAAGATCTAAATAGACATTTCTCCACAGAGACATACAGATGGCCAACAGGCACAGAAAAAAAGTGCTCAACATAATTATTCAGTTCAGTTCAGTCACTCAGTCATGTTCGACTCTTTGCAACCCCATGAATTGCAGCACGCCAGACCTACCTATCCATCACCAACTCCTGCAGTTCACACAAACTCATGTCCATCGAGTCGGTAATGCTCTCCAGCCATCTCTCCTCTGTAATCCCCTTCTCCTCCTGCCCCCAATTCCTCCCAGTATAAGGGTCTTTTCCAATGAGTCAACTCTTCACAGGAGGTGGCAAAGGACTGGAGTTTCAGCTTGAGCATCATTCCTTCCAAAGAACATCCAGGACTGATGTCCTTTAAAATGGACTGGTTGGATCTCCTTGCAGTCCAAGGGACTCTCAAGAGTCTTCTCCAACACCACAGTTCAAAAGCATCAATTCTTCGGTGCTCAGCTTTCTCCACAGTTCAACTCTCACATCCATACATGATCACTGGAAAAACCATAGCCTTGACTAGACGGACCTTAGTCAGCAAAGTAATGACTCTGCTTTTGAATATGCTAACTAGGTTGGTCATAGCTTTCCTTTCAAGGAGCAAGCGTCTTTTAATTTCATGGCTGCAGTCACCATCTGCAGTGATTTTGGAGCCCCCCAAAATAAAGTCTGACACTGTTTCCACTGTTTCCACATCTATTTCCCATGAAGTGATGGGACCAGATGCAATAATCTTCATTTTCTGAATGTTGAACTTTAAGCCAACTTTTTCGCTCTCCTCTTTCACTTTCATCAGGAGGCTTTTCAGTTCCTCTTCACTTTCTGCCATAAGAGTGGTGTCATCTGCATATCTGAGGTTATTGATATTTCTCCCAGCAATCTTAATTCAGC
This sequence comes from Oryx dammah, assembly GCF_014754425.2. NCBI lineage: Eukaryota > Metazoa > Chordata > Mammalia > Artiodactyla > Bovidae > Oryx > Oryx dammah. Next base: position 56,404,860 of record NW_024070186.1, read on the forward strand.
TTGTGTTTCTTCCAGCCCAGCGTTTCTCATGATGTACTCTGTATATAAGTTAAATAAGCAGGGTGACAATATACAGCCTTGAAAATACTGCTTTTCCTATTTGGAACTAGTCTGTTCCATGTCCAGTTCTAACTCTTGCTTCCTGACCTGCATATAGGTTTCTCAAGAGGCAGGTCAGGTGGTCTGGTATTTCTATCTCTTTCAGAATTTTCCACAGTTTATTGGGATCCACACAGTTAAAGGTTTTGGCATAGTCAATAAAACAGAAATAGATGTATTTCTGGAACTCTCTTGCTTTTTCCATGATCCAGCGGACGTTAGCAATTTGATCTCTGGTTCCTCTGCCTTTTCTAAAACCAGCTTGAATATCTGGAAGTTCATGGTTCACATATTGCTGAAGCATGGAGAATTTTGAGCATTACTTTACTAGCATGTGAGAGAGTCCCTTGGACTGCAAGGAGATCCAACCAGTCCATTCGGAAGGAGATCAGCCCTGGGATTTCTTTGGAAGGAATGATGCTAAAGCTGAAACTCCAGTACTTTGGCCACCTCATGTGAAGAGTTGACTCATTGGAAAAGACTGATGCTGGGAGGGATTGGGGGCAAGAGGAAATGGGGACGACAGAGCATAAGATGGCTGGATGGCATCACTGACTCAATAGACATGAATCTGAGTGAAGTCCGGGAATTGGTGATGTACAGGGAGGCCTGGTGTGCTGCGATTCATGGGGTCTCAAAGAGTCGGACACGACTGAGTGACTGAACTGAACTGAACTGAGATGAGTGCAATTGTGCAGTAGTTTGAGCATTCTTTGGCATTGCCTTTCTTTGGGATTGGAATGAAAACTGACCTTTTCCAGTCCTGTGGCCACTGCTGAGTTTTCCAAATTGGCTGGCATATTGAGTGCAGCACTTTCACAGCATCATCTTTCAGGATTTGAAACAGCTCAACTGGAATTCCATCACCTCCACTAGCTTTGTTCGTAGTGATGCTTTCTAAGGCCCACTTGACTTCAAATTCCAGGATGTCTGGCTCTAGGTGAGTGATCACACCATCGTGATTATCTTGGTCATTAAGATCTTTTTTGTATAGTTCTTCTGTGTATTCTTGCCACCTCTTCTTAATATCTTCTGCCTCTGTTTGGTCCATACCATTTCTGTCCTTTATCGAGCCCATCTTTACATGAAATCTTCCCTTGGTGTCTCTAATTTTCCTGAAGAGATCCCTAGTCCTTCCCATTCTGTTGTTTTCCTTTATTTCTTTGCATTGATTGCTGAGGAAGTCTTTCTTATCTCTTCTTGTTATTCTTTGAAACTCTGCATTCAGATACTTGTATCTTTCCTTTTCTCCTTTGCTTTTTACTTCTCTTCTTTTCGCAGCTATTTGTAAGGCCTCCTCAGACAACCATTTTGCTTTTTTGCATTTCTTTTCCATGGGGATGGTCTTGATCCCTGTCTCCTGTACAATGTCATGAACCTCTGTCCATAGTTCATCAGGCACTCTATCTATCAGATCTAGTCCCTTAAATCTATTTCTCACTTCCACTGTATAATCATAAGGGATTTGATTTAGGTCATACCTGAATGGTCAAGTGGTTTTTCCTACTTTCTTCAATTTCAGTCTGAATTTGAAAATAAGGAGTTCATGATCTGAGCCACAGTCAGCTCCTGGTCTTGTTTTTGTTGACTGTATAGAGCTTCTCCATCTTTGACTGCAAAGAATATAATCAATCTGATTTCAATGTTGACCATCTGGTGATGCCCAAGATGGGCCGGCATGGTGGAGAGGTCTGACAGAATGTGGTCCACTGGAGAAGGAAATGGCAAACCACTTCAGTATTCTTACCTTGAGAACCCCATGAACAGTATGAAAAGGCAAAATGATAGGATACTGAAAGAGGAACCACCCGGGTCAGTAGGTGCCCAATATGCTACTGGAGATCAGTGTAGAAATAAAGAAAGAATGAAGGGATAGAGACAAAGCAAAAACAATACCCAGCTGTGGATGTGACTGGTGATAGAAGCAAGGTCCGATGCTGTAAAGAGCAATATTGCATTGGAACCTGGAATGTCAGGTCCATAAATCAAGGCAAACTGGGAGTGGTTAAACAGGAGATGGCAAGAATGAACATCGACCTTCTAGGAATCAGCGAACTAAAATGTACTGGAATGGGTGAATTTAACTCAGATGACCATTATATATACTACTGTGGGCAGGAATCCCTTAGAAGAAATGGAGCAGCCATCATGGTCAACAAAAGAGTCCAAAATGCAGTACTTGGATGAAATCTCAAAAACGACAGAATGATCTCTGTTCATTTCCAAGGCAAACCATTCAATATCACGATAATCTAAGTCTATGCCCCAGCCAGTAATGCTGAAGAAGCTGAAGTGGAACGGTTCTATGGAGACCTACAAGACCTTTTAGAACTAACACCCAAAAAAGATGTCCTTTTTATTATAGAGGACTGGAATGCAAAAGCAGGAAGTCAAGAAACACCTGGAGTAACAAGCAAATTTGACCTTGGAATATGGAATGAAGCAGGGCAAAGACTAATAGAATTTTGCAGAGAAAATGCACTGGTCATAGCAAATACCCTCTTCCAACTGACCAATTAACCCTTCCCAATTATAATTACTCATTATTATAACTTCTGATTGTAAAACCTTGGCTTACAAAATAAAAAATCACTTTAAACCATATATGTATAAATATAAGCACATGACATTATCCACTTCTTCAGGGAAGGAAAGCTCAGTATATGGAAATCAAAATTGTTTAAAGTTCTGGTTGTTTGTTTGTTTGTTTATTATTATCACCAGATGATTGGATAAAAAAGTTTTGATACATATACACAATGGAATATTACTCAGCTATTAAAAAGAATGCATTTAAATCAGTTATAATGAGGTGGGTGAAACTGGAGCACATTATACAGAGTGAAGTAAGTCAGAAAAACACCAGTACAGTATATTAGCACATATATATGGAATTTAGAAACATGGTAATACAACCCTATATGGGTGTTTTTATATGGATAAATTAAGTATTGAAAATTTTAATTCTCAAGTAAACATGAGAGTCTACATGGACTTTGTCTAATAAAATTCTATTTAAATTCTAGTCTCTAACTCTGTAGTATTAGAGATCCAACATCTATTTCAATCTAAAATACTTAAATGGACAAAATAGGAAAGATCTGTACTGTTTAGCACATAAGGACATTTTTTAAAATATTTGCTTTAGCATTAAAGAGGAAGACTCTCTTCTCTGTTATTTTCCTTCTATCAATTTCATGTAAATGAACAATCAGAATGGCTTTTTAAGTGTCAGATTAGAAGTCTCAATACATTTTAACTTCTATTATGATTTATTATTTCTTTCTCTATGCTACGTTTTTGTTGTGTGTTCTAGTGGAGCATTTTACAAGAGGCATAATGTAAATATGAAATTAAATATTATTTTAAACATATACAATATGACTTTGCATGTTGATTTACTTCTTTCAGTGTTTGAATAACCAGACAACCGGTTTGACTCTGCTGCTGCAGCTGCTAAGTCACTTCAGTCGTGTCCGACTCTGTGCGACCCCATAGGCGGTAGCCCACCAGGCTCCCCCATCCCTGGGATTTTCCAGGCAAGAACACTGAAGTGGGTTGCCATTTCCTTCTCCAATGCATGAAAGTGAAAAGTGAAATTGAGGTCATTCAGTCATGTCCAACTCTTAGCGACCCCATGGACTGCAGCCTACCAGGCTCCTCTGTCCATGGATTTTCCAGGCAAGAGTACTGGAGTGGGGTGCCATTGCCTTCTCCGGGTTTGATTCTAAGTCATATATATTAACCTATCAAATGAAAATCTTGGCAGAATTATCCATTAATTGTCCTGCCTGCAGGACTCAATTGCCTTTAGTATTATGTGAAAATAAAAGATTTAGTCGCATCCAACTCTTCCACCCCCTTGGACTGTAGCCCACCTGGCTCCATTGTCCATGGAATTCTCCAGTCACAAATACTGGAGATGGCTCCCAATTCTCTTCTCCAGGGGACCTTTCAGATCCAGAGATTGAGCTCAGGTCTCATGCATTCCAGGTATATTCTATACCATCTGAGTCAGCAGAGTTATTTAAAAAACAACAACAACAACAAAAATGGAGTTACTTATACAATGTAATCTACATTTAATCTGTATCAAGTGAACAGTGAAAAGTATCTCTGGCTACTCTTTATTTTGTACAATGCTAATTACTTTGCCAACTAAGGTCCGTCTAGTCAAGGCTACGGTTTTTCCTGTGGTCATGTATGGATGTGAGAGCTGGACTGTGAAGAAAGCTGAGCGCTGAAGAATCGATGCTTTTGAACTGTGGTGTTGGAGAAGGCCCTTGAGAGTCCCTTGGACGGCAAGGAGATCCAACCAGTCCATTCAGAAGGAGATCAGTCCTGGGATTTCTTTGGAAGGAATGATGCTAAAGCTGAAACTCCAGTCCTTTGGCCACCTCATGCGAACAGTTGACTCATTGGAAAAGACTCTGATGCTGGGAGGGATTGGGAGCAGGAGGAGAAGGGGACGACAGAGGATGAGATGGCTGGATGGCATCACTGACTCGATGGACGTGAGTCTGAGTGAACTCCGGGAGCTGGTGATGGAGAGGAAGGCCTGGCAAGCTGCGATTCATGGGGTCGCAAAGAGTTGGACACGACTGAGCAACTCAACTGAACTGAATTAGGAAATTAATTAAGCAAATATACTAAAGTACTAAAAGTTTCTAGAAAAAAAGATAAAAACTTTAAAATTATAAATTTACATTGACTGTTTACAGAGTAATGACATAGGATCTGAAAGACCATCTACAAAACATACCTGAATATTTTTATTTAATGAAGTTTGGTACCCACCTTTGCATTTTTTGATTATTTAGACTGTTAAGAGCCTATATAGAATATAAATGGAACAATATTATATGCAAAGAAATAAAACTTTTTGAGAAATGCATTAATACTTATATTAAATAATTTGTATTATGTTTTACATTGGGAAAAGAATATTCAGTGTAAAACATGACATACTTATCTTGGTGGATAAACTGATTTCTCACCAGTAAAAACTATAAATCCTAAGAGGAACATATCAGATTTGTATCATCTTAGTTTTGCTCTTCTACCCAACCTAATCATCAGGATTTAGAACAATATAAAGTCTTGCCTCTTGGAATAGAAAATCAAGAGCCCCAGAGATCTATTGTAACTCAGTATATCTTCCACTGCCATAGTCTTTCCACACTTCAAAGAAAGTAGCTATTATCTTTAACAAGTGAGAAAGCTACTGAGTCTGATTTCCCAGAATTTCTCAAAATATCCTTGGTATTCCGTGAAGAATAGCTTTGAGAAGTATGATTGAGTCCTGGAAGTTGTTGGAGATTGCATAAATAACAGCACAACAGGACCACATAGTTTAAGAATAGCCTATTGGTCCAAAATAAACTGCATATTATTTTGAGTTATAAATAGAATTAATATTACTGACATTTTGGATTGTGAGGGATACACTTCCAATCAGGAGCTAGGATTATTTTAGAATGGAATTCTCCACCTCCTGTTACTTTTTTATCCTGGTTCTTACAATGTTCATTTTTATGTTCAGATGTAATTAAGAATTTATTGATTCCATGTTATTGTTCAGAATTTTAGTACCTAAAGTGTGGGCACAGTTTATCTAACATATCTAGGATTTCCTCAATGATTCCATTATTGCAGCCATTGCATAAATCATAGCAAAACATAAAATACTGAAAGAATTTGAGCCTTAGTACTGCTTGAATGTGAACATCTTAAATATATTATTTCTATAAAGTTTCTCTCTATGAAGATGTTCTACAAATTTTCTTTTGTGGTGGGAGTGAGATGAGTTATAGAAATCCTTTGATTTATATAGGGGAAAGATATCTTATGGGATTCATGTTTTAATTTCACATTTAAATATTCCCCAGTACCTATTAAAATTCAATAATCCTGATTCTAAGAGTATTTCTTATGGGAATTACTTTGGAATCCCTGGGCAATTAACCTCATCAAGGTATTGATTTTAACACTGAGAAATGATAAACAAACTGAAATGTGCAGCAGTAATTACAGACTTTATAGCTATCCATTAATGAAATACTATAAAAGCATTAACTTTTTTAAAAAAAAGCTTTAAATACTGTGTTATTAAGTGATTTCATTCAATGACAAATAATATGATTTTATGATACAAATATAAATGGATAAAATAGTTGAAAGTATGTGGACTATTTATCTTAGAATGGTTGTGGAAGATTAAAGATGGCCCGAGATTCTTTAACATTTCTCCCATTAAAAGGTGGCAACTGTTTCCTCTTGAATCTGGGTAGACATGGGACTATTTTTATCATTGAATATGGAATAATTGATTACATGCCAGTTACCTATCCCAAACTTTGAAACCAGCAGTTTTTACTCCCCTTCCTGAGAATGCTTGGATGTTTTCACTAGGGGAAACCAGGTGCCATGTCTCCAAATTTTGGCTTGCTTTGTCTTGCAATGGTAGATAACTAGAACAATGATAGCCTTGTCGTATTTATTTTCTTCTATTTTAAAAAAACAATTCTTTGTAAATTCAAACAAATAAATTGTAATTTACTACTAATGGAATATTATTAGCTTAAACCATTTCTTTCGTCATAGTGGTTAGGGGACTTCTCAGGTGGCTCTAGTGGTAAAAAATTCACCTGCCAATACAGACGATGTAAGAGATGTGGGTTCAATCCCTGGGTTGGGAAGCTCCCCTGGAGGAGGGAATGGCAACTGACTCTAGCATTCTTGCCTGGAGAATCCCATGCACTGAGGAGTCTGGCAGGCTCCACAGGGTCCAAAACAGTCCATAGGGTCCAAAAGAGCTTGATACTACTGACCCAAATTAGCATGTACACACGTAGGAGTTAGATTTAATAGTTGATGATTGTGTGTGTGTTAGTCGCTCAATCATCTCTGAACTTTTCCGACCGCATGGACTGTATCTCACCAGCTTCCTCTGTCCATGGAATTCTCTAGGCAAGAATACTGGAGTAGGTAACTGTTTCATTCTCCAGAGGATTTTCCTGACCCAAGGATCAAACCCGGGTCTCCCACATTGCAGGCAGATTTTTTACCACTGAGCCACCAAGGAAGCCATCGGTAGAGGATTACAGCATAGTATTGCCTCATTTGGGCTTTTAGTTGTAACTCTGTTGTTCTTATCCCATGTTAGTTTTATTTATAGACAACTGCTCTCATCATAATATCATATTAGACATAATTCAATACCGATATGACTTCATTTCTGTGGCCATGAGCATAGGTGATTGGTTAGGGTTCTAATGTTGATATATCTTTGATTAAAAAATTAAATTTATGTCTAATTTTACTGTTTAAATTAATTGATGAATTAAATCTGAGACACATTTAAAACTCAATGAAATAAGAGCTGTCTTTTTAAAGAACTAATCCTGTACCAGGTACTCTCCTAACCACATTAAAAATTTTATTATCATAGCTATTTTTAAACATAAGAACTATTATCTTATTTATCATGGAGATCAGAAAAATGCAAGCCCAAAGAAAGGGAAGAACTCATGCAAGATCACACAGCTTGTAGGTGGTATTATCATCTAGTATGATAGCCTGGTGTCAAAGTCTGTTTTAGCTTTTAGACCTTAGTTTAGTTTACTTATATCTAAAATGGGAAAATGGTAAAAATCTACCTACCAGGATTAATATGAGAAAAGAAAATTCTCTAGGAATGTAAGTAGCATATTTATCCTCTGATACCATTGCTGAAGGGTAAAATCATTTAATAGAATTAAAGCATTTAGGATCTTGTGAATAAATATTCACTACATGATGAAAATAACAAGAAAGGTGCTTAAAACAGAAATATAAGAATGGTCTAGATGAAGATAATAGTGCTTTGGTATCCACAGTACTGTTTCATAAGTGAATGTAAGATATTGGAATGGGGGAAACTATATTGGACAAGGAACAAGAATAACTGAGCCCCAGATCAACAAGTTACCAGCCATTAAACTTGGGCAAATTACTTTACTTTTATCCAGTTTCTTCACTTACAAACAAGAAAGAATATCTACCCATCCCCCACTTCACAGGTCAACTAAACAGACTTTATATTTTACTGTATAAACAATAGAATAAAATTGTACATATACAAAATAAAGATAAATATCACAAATATTTAACATAAGTATAATAGTAAAGCATTCTAAGTGAAATAGAGATGAAATAGAAATGTAGATTTCTATGATTTATAAATAAATCAAATAAAAATATAAATGTTTGCAATCATTTATACATTATATTATGCTCTGTTTCTTAAACTTTCATTTTTGTTGTGGATAGTTTTAGGTGAACAGGGAAGGAACTCAGCCATTCATATACATGTATCCATTCTACCCCAAACTCCCTTCCCTTCCAGACTACTATATAACATTGAGCAGATTTCCGTGTGCTGTACACTAGGTCCTTGTTGGTTTGTTGGTTATCCATTTTAAATATAGCAGTATATACTATTTCATATATAGAATAATTTGAAGGCAAATATTTTGTATAGCTATTTATTTCAGAATTATGTATATATAATATACATGTATATATACGTACACACACATATACACACACGTGGAATATTAATTCCTAAAGCATAATCCACTAGAGAAATCCAAAACATCATTATTGGCTTTTACTTTGAATTTGAAGGAATCAATAATTTTTAGTTGATATTTGAGATTTTTCCAAACAGAAAGTAAATTTGAGAATGTAGACTTAGAAAAAGACTAACTTTAAATAATACATCTCCCCCAAATTTTATAATAATCAGTGTAGAAAATTTCACTATAGAAAATATGAGCCTCTTATATTCATTTTCACAGACTGTCTTTAGGGAGAATAATGTGCTAGTCGCTCAGTTGTATCCAGCTCTTAGAGACCTCATGGACTGTAGCCTGCCAGGCTCCTCTGTCCATGGAATTCTCCAGGCAGGAATACTAAAGTGGATTGCCATTTCCGTCTCCAGGGGATTGTTCTGACCCAGGAATGGAACCTGGGTTTCCTGCACTGAAGGCAGATCCTTTACCATCTGAGTCATCTGGGAAACCCTTAGGGAAGGGGGATAGCATTATGCAGAATTGAATGAAATACTCCCATGATGAAGCCGAGACTCTTAGAATAGCCAAATTGTATAATAATCATATTTTTGACAAATTTTATGTTGCTACAAGTTGTATAAGTTTTTCTAGTCATCTTTATTTTCTCAAAGATTTGTGTTTTGTCATTTAGATCTATAAAGTGCATAACTATTTTGAAAACAACACCCAGTAGGTCACTGATGAATTCACCACAAGTGAATAGTGTCCAGCCAAAAATCTAGCTTTTTTCACAAACCTTTAAAAACTCACCTCCTCGTTTTAAGTGAGAACTGCTATAAGCAATTTAACAGAAAGAGAAATCTAAATATTCACAAGCTGTTGGAAAATAGATGGAGGATGGAAACTTTCACTAAACACTGTTAATTGGAACCAATCAGTTTCTTAAGCGCTATACAGAGTCCTGTTTGGAAATGTCTCACCAACTGAGAAAGAATAAGCAAAAACCACATTAACTCACTATTTTAAAAAGGCATATAAACTAGCTTTTCACTATTATTTTTAAAGGCAAATAACTTCATATGTACATTTTGAAATTAACATAAAATATACAAAATCAGAGCTGTATGTTTTATAAATAATATAACTGTTAAAGCTGCAAACTATTTTCTCTGTGGTTTTTGAGGAAAGAGGTACAAAAAATAATACTCATCTCTAGTTTAGAATATTTTTCACCATATGTGTCCATCAGAATATATCACTTTTCAGAAATAATATAATATTGACTAATATTTAGTGAAAACCATCATAAATGCATTGCAATTGATAATGGCAAAATACTCTACAGTACAAAGCAGTTGCATGTGTTTTGAATTAAATGGATATGTGACATAAATATTAAAAATGATACTAAAGAAGTTCTGTATTTACATATATATGAAAGTAAGCCACTATTTCTAATAGATTTCAATAATTGCAGGAAAGAATAAAATATCTAAAATATTATACACTAACTCCTAAAAGTGAAAGTGAAGTCGCTCAGTCGTGTCCAACTCTTTGTGACCCATGGACCCACTAACTTCTAAATGGATTGGTAAATCAGGGAAGATGAGAATTTATGGCATTATGTTATCCTTATTATATCTATGTTGTGCCCAGGGGAGAAAAGCCTTTACCAGTAATATTTTGTGGGTTTTTTTGTTAATATTTGCTCTGTCTTACTAATTCTTACATTGTTTTTTTTTTTTTTTTTTTTCTGTCAGAGAAAGCCAGTGAAACACTGGAGCTGATATGTCTTTTCATAACTGCAAGGCATGGTTCATTACAGATAGGTTATTTTGATAGTGGAAAACAAGCACCTTCCAAGATGCTAGGTATAGTTAATTACATTTTAAAGCTGTTTGCAGTATATCAATGCAATGGAACTACAAAAACAAAATGGTAGTTAGAAATGGTTGCTTGGACCCCAAGCAAAGAAATATTTTAAAATACCCATAATATAAAAAGTATTCTCATCCAAAAAATGAGAAATGTACCTTTGTACACTTGTAAATTCAGGTTTGGTGTGAAAACGTTGTTTAAATATTAGGAGTGCTAGATAGACAAAAGGGAGAAAGATAAAAGACCTAGAAAATATTTGTGAAGATAAAATTTGTAGAGTCAGTAATGGAAGACTTGAAGCTGCCATATCACAACTGGTAGCAGAAATTTCTAGCATATAAATAGCAGTGTAAATCCAACATTCCTAAAGGGATCACCTGTAGGAATTCTGGGGTTTAGATCACCTGTCAGCTGTTAGCTACAAGGTGAAGCTTTCTGTGTGAACACCTTAAAGAAAATTATATCATTCCCCAGTATCACTTCTAATTCCTACCTCATGTTGATTACTTAATAAATAATTGATGATGATGATGATGATTAATGATAAATTTAGTCACAGAAGCTGCATTTGATTTATCACATATTGAGTGCCAGGAACTCTTAAAACACTATCATATGTAATCCTGTAAATATACTTCATCAGAAGATATTATAATTATCTTTTTATAGATGAGAATAGTGAGGCACAGTAAAGTTGAATGGCAAAGTAAACAATTACTGACTTAAATTAATGATATAGAAAGAAACCTGTCTCTAAACTCAAGTTCCATACTCTCTGAAACACTGTAACCTGATTGTTTTTATGTGAATATGTGGATGAAAGAATGCCATATGTTCTGAAGATTTATCTAGCTTCACATGTATGTACATATACAGTATGTGTATGTATTTACACATACACATAATGTTAAGTTTCCACTTAGTAAATGTCAATACAGATCATAGGAATGCATTCATACATTTAGAGAAGTAGAGAAGTATTAGTCCTTTTACAAATATTTTCACGTTATTATATTTTTATGTGTTTATCTCCACTAATCACTTATAACTTTTATATTCAACCCCTGAAAACACAATAGTCCATTCTACGCAAATTCTCTTTGTCAGAGTATCATCAACCATCTAGGGAACTATGAAAGAAAAATTTTCATTTGAGAAGTTGTTTCATGAACTTTTACCTGTCTTGTTTCTTATTTCTTGGGGGAGGATGTGAAGAAGGATAAAATAGTAGTTTGTTTTAACTTTACTTTACTGTAATTTTCTTTTAATTTTAACTAGAAAAGAATATCACAATGAATACTGTGTTAGCACAGACTGTCCCACATAGATATCCTTTCACCACACATGTAATTTTAGAAATGGACTCCAAAATCACTGCAAATGGTGACTGCAACCACGAAATCAAAAGATGCTTGCTCCTTGGAAGAAAAGCTATGACCAACTTAGATATCATATTAAAAAGCAGAGACATTACTTTGCCAACAAAGGTCCTTCTAGTCAAGGCTATGGTTTTTCCAGTAGTTATGTACGGATGTGAGAGAGGGACTATAAAGAAAGCTGAGTGCCAAAGAATTGATGCTTTTGAACTGTAGTATTGGAGAAGACTCTTGAGAGTCCCTTGGACTGCAAGGAGATCCAACCAGTCCTTCCTAAAGGAAATCAATCCTGAATATTCATTAGAATGACTGATGCTGAAGCTGAAACTCCAATACTTTGGCCACCTAATGTGAAGAACTGACTCTGGAAAACAGCCTGAAGCTGGGAAAGATTGAAGGTGGGAGGAGAATGGAACAGCAGAGGATGAGATATTTGGATGGTATCACTGACTCAATGGACATAAATTTGAGTAAGCTCCAGGAGTTGGTGATAGACAAGGAAGCCTGGCATGCTGCAGTCTATGGGGTTGCAAAATATCAGACAGGACTGAGTGACTGAACTGAATCTTTCATACCACCTTATAAAAAATCCTTTCTATTACTCCTACCCAAAGTGGTGGCTAAAAGAAGATTATTGTTTGGTTGCTAAGTTATGTCAGACTCTTTGTGACCCCACGGACTGTAGCCTGCCAGGCTCCTCTGTGCATGGATTTCCAGGCAAAAATTACTGGAGTGGGTAGCCATTTTCTTCTCCAGGGAATCTTCTCAACCCAGGGATTGAACCCAATTCAACAGCATTGCCTGGAAGATTCTTTACTGTTGTGCCACCAAGGAAGCCCCAAAAGAAGGTTAGTAATGTTCAAACTCAACATTATCAGATTATGCCAGAGATGATTGTTTTAGGACAAAACTCTTCCTCTAACTGAAGGGAGTGAAATCTCTTTTAGGGAATGTGGGATTGAGTTAAGGGATTATTGCTTCTCTGTGGCTAATTTCTTAAATAAAGGCTTATAAATCTTGGTCATATTAATTGTTCTGTGTTATCATGATAACTGGAGGATTCTAAACATCTGAAAAAGAGTGCATAGGAGTTTTGAAAAGGGCAGAAACAGAAAAGGAGGGATAAATAGAGAAGATCACAGCATTCAAGTCACTGCTTTCAATTCACTGTCAAGGGTTTGTTGACTCCACGCCTTTTGTTTCTCTTTTCTCCTCATAGCTAGCCATTTAACCAACCTAATATAAATATATTCTAATGTTTCCAGTGAAGAAAATGGTACTAAACATAAAAGAAAATACTTGGAACAAGAAATAGAGAAATAGCTAGTTGCTAAAGTTATGTTTTGAATAATATGAAATATAAACACATTGGATTGAAATTAAAAAAAAAAAACAGTATAAATGTTTCAACATGTATTTTGGAAGACTGTGTAAAAATGCTGTATTTGAATGTGTCCCTAATATTTTCCATAAGAGTCAAAATTACCCATGCAAATTAAGTTCAGTATTGGACTGAATATAACACATGTGTAAACGTAAGAACACTCAAAAGGTCTTCATCCTCTAAATAACACCAGAAATTGGCATAAGTACATAATTAAAGGGGTATATATTTCTACTGCTGAAAATCTCAGAATAAGAATGAAAGTTTCAGCTTCATTAAGCTGTTATTATTTTTCATAATGTACTCTTTCCATTTGCTTTCAAATTTATAGATGAACTTTCAGAAAGCCTCTAAAAGACATTTACCATCATAATCAGGTTTATAGAGAGCATTAGCTCACAATGCAAACTAAGATTATTGCAGTATAATTAAAAACTTGGTGATGGAAAAAGAAATATAAAATTTCACATTTAACCAGTGTGTAGTAAGAAGTATTTTTTTTTCTTTTTTTTAACAATTACAAGCTTAGAGGAAATCAAAGAGAAAATATCTCAAGTAATAATTTGTTGAACTAAAAAACAGCAAGATGGCCCTGGCTTCCAAGGTATTTCTCTAACCAAATTTAATTACTTTACCCTTCTCATTCCATAGAATGAAGTTACAATAAATTCAATCTTTAGAGGAAGGATTTTTAGTTCTCAATAAACTGACTTCTAATAAGGTCATTTTTTGACCAAATTTCCCCTTATATTCCCATACAATCACTTTATTATTCCAGGTTATGCCCTCTGCTTTTGACATTTCCTTAATAGTGAATTCTTTTTTAATAACAATTTTCTGATATTTTGTTGCCTTTTTATGATCTTTTTTCCCCTGCCAACCTAAAACCTTTGCCTGTTTCTATCTTTCCCTAATGAGAGTAAATGGCATTCCATTCTTCTGTTGGTCACAATAAAAATGTTGATGTCATTCTTTTCTCACCTCTTCCTCCCTCTCTCTCTTTCTCTCTCTCTCTCAACTTTGTCTTTCTATTATTAAAGCAAGGTTTTTGAGGCTTCTTTTAAAATATAGTCAAAATGCAACTGTCTCCTAAGAACACTATTTCTTCTATACCAGCCCTGTTATAATATTTTCTCTTTTGAACTGTGGTGTTAGAGAAGACTCTTGAGAGTCCCTTGGATTGCAAGGAGATCCAACCAGTCCATCCTAAAGGAAATCAGTCCTGAATATTCACTGGGAGAACTGATGCTGAATCTGAAACTCCAATACTTTGGCCACTTGATGAGAAGAACTGACTCATTAGAAAAGACCCTGATGCTAGAAAAGACTGAAGGTAGGAGGAGAATGGGATGACAGAGGATGAGACAGTTGGATGGCATCACCAACTAAATCGACATGAGTTTGAGTAAAGTCCAGGAATTTGTGATGGACATGGAGGCTTGGCATGCTGCAGTCCATGGGGTTGCAAAGAGTCAGACACGACTGAGCAGCTGAACTGAAATGAACTGATACAGTAGTCATTAAAATAAACTTAATTACCAATTATCAGTTAAAAATGTAAAGAAATTGAAAAACGTCTCTTCTATCCGCTCTTCTATAGCAAGGACAAGAAGATTAACAAACTGAAAATTAATGACTTACATTAGACCCATCAGAAAACTGAGGTCTTGAGAAAACATTGCTGTTGTTCAGTAACTGAATCTTCTCTGATTCTTTGTGATCTCATATACTGCAGCACACCAGATTTCTCTGTCCTCCACTGTCGGGAGCCACTTTAGGCATTACTGACAAAATGGAGGCACGGCCCCAACCCCCTCTCCTCATCTCGCAGGCACGGCCCCGGGATGAAGGAGGTAGGCCTTGTAATTCTGACTTGTTCTTTCCTTTCTTCAGTTGAGTTGATTGGAAAGAATGTTAAGGTTCTTGAGAGAAGCATGAGAAAGCACAAAGCCTTCTACAGTTGTGCCCAGAAAATAATCTATAAAATAACCATTGACATTTGTTCAAGGATCTTTACAAAGAATGTTCCAGGATGAGCATGTAGGCCACAGCTTGAGGCCATGGGAAGGATTGTTGTCTGAGACCTGTTTGTGAGGGAAATATTTATGGTAAAGAAGTTTGCTGAGTTTAGGGTTTAGGAATAATCAAGAATAGCTAGAAGCTTTTTTAGGAGATAGTGATCTTAAGATGCTAGGGGCAAACAGGATTTAGAAAAATAAGAAACAAACTGAGGAATGTGGCATGAGTTACAATGTAATCACAAGTTAAGTATAGGACACATTAGAGAAAGTAGATAATAGATAGTAAAGCAGATTCTGAGAGAATCACTGAAGCAGGAACTCTGTTTGTAGGACAACAGTGATTTCTGGAGACAGCAAATCTGGGTGGGGGAAACTGAAATTGTCAAACCTCTGAACTAATGCTTTTGTCAAAGTATAAAAGAAAACCTGAATCTTGAAATAAACATGTAGTTTTGTACTATGAGTCAGACATCATCGTCCACCGACACCGCTCACCCCTTCAGGCTGATTCCCTGGTTGCTGGAGCTGGACTCCAGCACTCCACTATGTCCTGGAGTTTGCCCAAATTCCTGTCCATTGCATCAGCGATGCTATCTAACCATCTCATCCTCTGACACTCCATTTTCCATCTTTCCCAGCATCAGTGTCCTTTACAGTGAGTCAGCTATTTGCATCAGGTGGCCAGAGTACTGGAGATTCAGCTTCAGCATCAGTCCTTCCAGTGAATATTCAGGATTGATTTCCTATAGGATTGACTGGTTTGATCTTGCAGTCCAAGGGACTCTTAAGAGTCTTCTCCAGGATGACAGTTTAAAAGCATGAATTGTTCAGCACTCATCCTTCTTTGCGGTCCACCTCTCACATCTGTACATGACTACTGGAAAAAGCATAGATTTGACTATACAGACATTTGTCAGGAAGATAATGTCTCTGCTTTTAATTATGGTGCCTAAGTTTCTCCTAGCTTCCTTGTAAGGAGCAAGCATCTTTTAATTTCATGGCTGCAGTCACTGTGCACAGTGATTTTGGAGCCCAAGAAAATAAAATATGTCACGACTTTCACTTTTTCCCCATCTATTTTCTGTGAAGTGATAGGACCAGAAGTCATGAACTTTAGTTTTTTTAATGTTGAATTTCAAGCTGGCTTTTTCACTCTCCTCTTTCACACTCAAGCACAGCATTTTGAATAATGCACTTTGCATATCAGTTAAACAAGCAGGGTGACAATATACAATCTTCACGTACTCTTTTCTCAATTTTGAACCATTCATTTGTTCCATGTCCAGTTCTAACTTGCTTCTTAATCCACATACAGATTTCTCCGGAGACAGGTAAGGTGGTCTGGCACTCCTACCTTTAAGAATTTTCCACAGTTTGTTGTGATCCACACAGTCAAAGGCCTTGAAGCAGAAGTAGATGTTTTTCTGGAACTCCTTTGCTTTTTCCATGATCTATCAAAGATGGGAAGTTTGTCTGCCTCTTTGAAACATAGTTCATACATCTGGAAGTTCATGGTTCATGTATTACTAAAGCCTACTTTTTAGGGTTTTGAGCATAACTCTGCTAGGATGTGAAATGAAAACAATTGTACAGTAATTTTAACATTCTTTCCATTGCCTTCTTTGGGATTTCAATGAAAACTAACATTTTTCAGTCCAGTGACCACTTTAGAGTTTTCCAAATATGCTGACATATTGAGTGCAGCACTCTAACAGCATCATCTTTTAGAATTTTAAATAGCTCAGCTAGAATCCCATTACCTCCACTACTTTTGTTCATAGTAATGCTTCCTAAGGTCCACTTGACTTCACACTCCAGGGTGTCTGCCTGTAGGTGGATGACCATACCATCATGATTATCTGGGTCATTAAGACCTTTTTATTTTGTATAGTTCTGTTTATTCTTAACACAGATTCTTAATCTTTTCTGCTTCTGTTAAGTCCTTATTATTTCTGACATTCATCATGCCCATCTTTGCATGAAAGATTCCCTTGGCATCTCCAATTTTCTTGAGAAGATGTCTAGTCTTTTCTATTTTTGTCCTCTATTTCTTTGATTTATTCATTGAAGAGGCCTGCTCATCAATCCTTGTTATTCTCTGGAACTCTGCATTCTGTTGAGTATATCTTTCCCTTTCTCCCTTGCCTTTCACATCTCTTCTTTCCTTAGCTATATATAAAGCCTCCTCAGACAACCACTTTGCCTTTTTGCGTTTCTTTTCCTTGGGGATGGTTTTGGTCACTGACTCTTGCACAATGTTACGAACCACCATCAATAGTTTTCTGGGTACTCTGTGTGCCAAATCTAATCCTTTGAATCTATTTGTCACCTCCACTGTATAATCATAAGTGCATTGACTCATGTCACGCCTGAATGGTCTAGTAATTTCCCCTGATTTCTTCAATTTAAGCTTGAATTATGCAATAAGGAGTTCATGATCTGAGCCACAGTCATCTCCAGGTCTTCTTTGTACTGACTATAGAGAGCTTCTCTATCTTTGGCTACAAAGAACATAATCAATATGATTTCAGTATTGACTATCTGGTGATGTCCATGTAGAGTCATCCCTTGGGTTGTTGGAAAACAGTGTTTGCTGTGACCACCATGTTCTCTTGATAAAGCTTTGTTAGCCTTCACCCTGATTCAATCTGTACTCCAAGGCCAAACTTGCTTGTTATTTTGGGTATCTCTTGACTTCCTACTTTTGCATTCCAATACCGTATGATGAAGTGGATATCTTTTTTTTTTTTTTGGTGTTAGTTATAGAAGATGTTGTTGGTCTTCATAGAACCGGTCAACTTCAACTTCTTCCACTGTCAGTAGTTGAGACATAGACTGATTACTCTGATGTTGAATGGTTTGCCTTGGAAACAAACCAAGATCATTCTATCATTTTGTTTTTGAGGTTGTACCCAAGTATTGCATTTTAGACTCTTTTGTTAGTCAAGGGTTACCTCATTTCTTCTAAGGGATTCTTCTGTATCTAAAAAGTAGATATAATGGTCATCTGAAATGAATTTGCCTATTCCCTTTAATTTTAGTTCACTGATTCCTATGATGTTGACACTTATTGTGTCTTGCCATTTCCTGCTTGACCACATCCAATTTACCTTGATTCATGGACCTGACATTTTAGGGTCCTATGCAGTATTGTTCTTTGCATCATCAGATTTTACTTCTACCACCAGAAATTGCCACTACTGATCATTGTTTCTGATTTGGCCCAGCGGGTTCATTCTTTCTGGAGTTATTGATAATTGGCCTCTGTTCTTCCCCGGTAGCCTATTGGACACCTTCCTACCTGGGTGGGGGTGGAGAAGGTGTTATTTTCTGGTGTCATATCTTTTTGGCTTTTTCATATTGTCAAGGTGTTCTCTTGTCAAGAATACTGGAATGGGTGCCATTCCCACCTTCAGTGGACCACATATTTTCAGAACACTTCACATGGCCCTGTCCCTCTTGGGTGACCCTACAAGGCATGGCTCATAATTTAATTGGGTTATACAAGCCCCTTTGCCATGAGAAGGCTCTGATCTATGAAAGTGTTGGGGAAACCACCACTTTTTTTCAAAATTTTGAGACAAGTGAATCCAGAGAGTCACAGTTAAAATCTGCTTAACTAGAGAAAAATTCAATTAAATGTTCAAATATATGTATTTCTGGAGGCTGAGTGTGGACCAGCTTGAGCATGAGAAACTCCTGGAGGCCCCAGTCTCAGGGAAATCCTCATACATCTGTGTGCTTTTCTTCCATAAACTCTACCATGTTCTGACAATGAAGGGTTGAGAAAGGTCCCCTGAGGCTCCAGAAGCAGAGGAGTACCTACTGTGAAATACTCTCAATGTATTCTCAGTAACAAGGCTTGATTTATAGAGACAACCTTATCAAAACCATGGTCTTCCTAGATGGCTCAGTGGTAAAGAATCCATCTACAGTCTTGGAGACACAGGTTTAATCCCTGAGTTGGAAAGGTCTCCAGAAGAAGAAAATGGCAACTCACTCTAGTATTCTTGCCTGGGGAATCCCATGTACAAGGGAGGCTGGCACACTGTGGTTCATAGAATTGCAAAAGAATCAGACATGACAGTGACTAAACAACAAAAATATCAAATTCTTATCCCACCTATCCCCCCTTCTACCACTTGATCTCCATCTAGCATTTTTCTCATGGAAAAGAGAACATATAGCTAAGAATCACAGTGAATGTCACAACTTGGGGACAATATTATCAAAAGATAATTACATAAAAGACAGATTTAATCATAATATTAGAGATTAATTCCTTTCCCACACCTTACCACCACATCAACAGGGTTGTATATAATAATAGTATATATTACTAGGATAATAACATTACTAATATATTACTAATAAATATATTACTAATAGGATATAGTTGGAAGTTGCAAGACTCAGATGCTCTGTGTTGAAGTACTTTATGGAAGTCCAGAGTAAAAATAGGAAACACAGACATGTCCTTAGAAACATTTGCATCTGCTGTCACTTATAGCAAATGTTAAATCATAACTCATAGCTGTTTTAACATAAATCTTCACACTAAATACTAATTTATTTGTTTCTATACCTGTTTGGAATAAATTGTAGAAAATGTCAAAAGATAAGAAAAAACACAAATTATAAGAGACAGAGTGATCTTTGAACCAAACACAGAAAAAAAATGCAAAATTTGCAATTCTAGTGAATTTTGTATGGCTGTCATTAATATCTTAAGAGCCCTAATTGAAAAAAAAAAATAGACTACATACAGAAGAAATAATATAAGAAGAAACATTGAAATTCTAATGAAAACGAAATACCAAAACTAAAACTTTGTAACATACATGAAGAATTCCTTCAGTGAAGTCATCACTGGACTCTGGTTAGCCATAAAAGGAATCAGTAAGTTTAAATACAGATTAAGAGAACTGTCCCAAACTGACATGTGAAAATAAAAAACATATATATTTTTAAAAGACAAATTACACAAGAACTGTGGGATAATTATCAACAGTGAATGTATGTGTAATTAAAATACCAGAAGGAAATGAAGTATACAATAGAGCAGAAGCAATATTTGATGTAATAATACTTTGGATATGTTTCAGAAATAATGACAAATACCATACCACAGAACCAAGAAGCTCAGACAACACCCAACAAGCTAAATAACAAAAACATGTATATACAGGCATATCATTTTCAAACTACAGAATGCCAAAGAAAAGTGAAAAACTTGAAAGAAACCAAAGGAAAATTACCAAAATAAGAATAAGGTTGCAAATTAAAATAGACCTTTAATAAGAAAATATGCATGCAAAAAGAAATTGAAGTGATATATTTTATATTAAAAAAATCTGAGAATTCAATACCAGAGAAATTATCCTTGAATTGCTAAGGAGAAATAAAGAGCTTCTCAAGCAAGAACTGAGAAAATACTTATCATCAGCAGAATTTCTCTGCAAGAATTGTTAAAATGATTTCTTCATGAAGAAGAAAAGTTATATGGGTCAGAAAATCAGATTTACAGAAAGAAAAAAATAGAGACTGTATAAACAAAGGTAAAACAAATGATGTTAACTTTTTTATTCATAATTAACCTAACATATGACTGTTCAGAGCAACAACAGTGCCAGTGTATCTGGTGATCATGGTATATGGCAAATAAGATGAATGATAGCAGTGCTCAACAAGGAATGAAAAGGTGAACTGGACGTACTGTTTTACATGTGAAGAGATATAGTGTTACTTGAAGGTGGGCAGAGATTAATAAAAGTAATTATACAGTAAACTTCAGAGCAAACTTTAAAGTTGTTTTTTTTTTTTTTGGAGAATGTAATTGATATGCTGAGAGTAGAGAGAAAACGGAATCTTACAAAATACAAAATTATAACCAGAGAAGATGGGGAAAAGAAAAAAGGAAAAAAT
Organism: Oryx dammah; assembly: GCF_014754425.2. Classification (NCBI taxonomy): domain Eukaryota; kingdom Metazoa; phylum Chordata; class Mammalia; order Artiodactyla; family Bovidae; genus Oryx; species Oryx dammah. The sequence goes on from NW_024070186.1 coordinate 56,426,098, forward strand.
GAACTAAGTAGAATAAAAGTTGCACACATGGTAGATATTAATCTAGTTATATTAATAATCACTTTAAGGGTAATAACCTAATTACACCTAAAATCAGAGACTTTAAGAGTGGAGTAAAAAAAGAAAAAGACCCAACTCTTGTTTGCAAGAAACTAACCTTAAATATAAATTCTTATATACTTTAAAAGTAAAAGAGTGGAAACTATATTCCATGGTAACATAAATGAAAAAGTTAGCATCAAGAGTAGTGTATGAGTCCATTTATATAATTATCTGGGAAAAGGAAAGGAAATGGAATTTTACAGAAAAAAAGAGTGAACCTTTATTATGGAAATATAAAAAAATATCATTTAGGCCAGGAAATCACAGAATGGTATGTTTAATGTGAAAAAATAATATCACTTTGTTAAATATCTAAAAATTTCCCTGAAGGGGCATGGGGAAAAATATTGCTGAACTAAATAATTTTCATAATGAGTGAAAAGCTTAAGAATAAATGCAAAAGTAACCATGCATAGCACTGCTCTCTAATTGATAAAGTTTCTTGTCAGTTAATAATTTGAAACCACTATACATGCATTCTAGAATTAACTGTACTGTTAAGTACATGAATGATGGATTGTTGGACATAACCTTCTTATAGCATGGGAGTTTATTACAGATAAATAAAAAGAGAAGACCAAATATTATATGGCATATTAATAATAGCTTCAGAACATCAATATGAACTCATATTACTTTAATATAGATATATATGCATACATGTAGAAATATTTATAGATATTTACATATCATATTTTATTCCATCTGATGAGAGAGCCTAGAAGCTATGACACCCTAGTAGAAAGGGCCGTACCTATTTTCCAGATGTAAGTTTTTAATAATACTCTCCAATCAAAGAAGCCAGGGCTCTTAGGAGAAATGGCTGATTCAAACCCTGGGCAAGGAAATATACAAGATAAATCCAAATATCTTGTAGTGCCAGAAACTAAGGATGTGATCCAAAACAAACAGTAACAAGAAAAATACCACCAACAGCAAACACACGTATATACATACATAGATGGGATATGTCAGAGAAACACAAGAGCCATTCAAAAAGCTTCCATTAATCAAAGCTGGAAAAAATTTGAGAAAAAAATTGATAAAGTAATATTGAATTTTAACCCAAAGTACAAAATAAATGATCAGATAAATAAGTAGAGGGAAACAGATGAATTTCCCATGCAGAATAATTCTAACAGAGTATCTTTCTATAAGCTTTACATTTAAATGTGGGCTGTTCATAGTGACTTTTTTTCAAGAGTACAATAACCAAAGGGGAAAAAAATGAGTAACTTTATAGTGAAGAAACCTGACAAAAACTACCTCAACCACCAACTGTGGTTAGTCACGTTATTAGTAGGTACTCTATATGATGGGATGTAAATGTCACTTTTTCTCTATGATTGCCCTCCAAAAACCCATAACCTTGGTGTAATCTTGAGAGAAACATCAGGCAAGTACCAACTGAGGAAATTTTACAAATTCCTTGATCAGAAAGTACTCCTCAAAACTGTAAAGATCATCAAAGCAAAGAATATCTGAGAAACAGTCATCTCTTTAGAATTCTAAGGAAACATGATGACTAAATGTAATGTGGTATCCTGGATTGGCTCTTAGGACATAAAAAGGACATTAGGTTAAAATTAAGACTCTGAATAAAGTATGGATTTAGTGATAGTATTCAGTTCAGTTCAGTTCAATCACTCAATCATGTCTGACTCTTTGCGACCCCGTTGGCTGCCGCATGCCAGGCCTCCCCGTCCATCACCAACTGCCTGAGTTTTCTCACTCATGCCCATTGAGTTGGTGATGCCATCCAACCATCTCATCCTTTGTCGTTCGCTGCTCCTCCCGCCTTCAATCCTTCCCAGCATCATGGTCTTTTCAAATGAGTCAGCTCTTCACATCAGGTGGCCAAAGTGGAGTTTCAGCTTCAGCATCAGTCCTTCCAATGAATATTCAGGACTGATTTCCTTTAGGATGGACTGGTTGGATCTCCTTGCAGTGATAGTATTAATATTAATGTAATTGTTCATGTATCCATATCAGTTGATTAATTGTAACAAAGATACCATTCTAAAGTTAGATGTGTTTATTAAAGGAAACAGTGAGTGGGATATATGGAAACTCTTAGAAATCTGCAACATTTTGCAGAAAAAGTAAAACGACTCTAAAAGAAGAATATCAGTTCAGCTCAGTAGCTCAATCATGTCCAATTCTTTGGGACCCCATGTACTGCATCATGGCCTCCCTGTCCATCACCAACTCCTGGAGTTTACTCAAACTCATGCCCATTGAGTCAGTAATATCATCCAACCATCTCATCCTCTGTTGTCCGCTTCTCCTCCCGCTTTCAATCTTTCCCAGCATCAGAGTCTTTTCAAATGAGTCAGTTCTTTGCATCAGGTGGCTACAGTATTGGAGTTTCACCTTCAGCATCAGTCCTTCCAATGAATATATTCATATAGACCATGTTGCTGATTTACTCAGAATCTTTCCAAAACAACCCCGTCTTTTTCAAAAGTAAAGCCTAGGGTCTTACCACTGCTTGTAAGCCCTTGTGTGTCCAGGTCCACACTGTGAGATCAGTCTGCTATGTCCACACTGGCCTGTTTCCTGTTCCTAGGTATGTTACTACCTCTAGTTCTTTCCATTTGATTTCATTCTTTTTGGAAAACAGATTACCCTAAAAACTGTCAATATCACATATTACAGAGATACTCCTTTGGTCACCTGATGCAAAATATATCCAACCATCCTTACCCATCATTTTACCCTGCTTTATTTCTCATCATAATATTTATTCACACATGCTATATGTGTATGTAAGTACATTCATGTGTCTGTGTTTATTAAATATCTATCTTTCTCAACTTATGTGTAATTCATGTAAAAATGCTTTATTTACTATGGGTAAACACTATAACTCTAGAGTCTAGAGCAGTTTTAGCATAAAAATGCTTAAGAATATTTGTTAAATAAAGAATGAATGACTAAATTGTTTTAATTTTATTAAATTACATGGGTGACTGCATGCTAAGTTGCTTTAGTTATGTTCACTTTTTGTGACTTCATGGACTATAGCCCTACAGGCTCCTGTGTCAAGGCAAGCATACTGGAGTAGGTTGCATTTCTTTCCCCAGGGATCTTCCTGACCCCGGGATTGCATCCAAGTCTCCTGCATTTCCTGAATTGCCAGGCAGGTTCTTTACCACTAGTGCCACCTGGGAAGCCCCATTGAATAACATGTTTATGCTAAGTCGCTTCAGTCATGTCTGACTCTTTGTGACTCTATGGACTGTAGCACACCAGGCTCCTCTGTCCATGGGTTTCTCCAGACAAGATTACTGGAGTGGGTTGCCATGCCCTCCACCAGTGGATCTTTCTGATCCAGGGATTGAATCCACATCTCTTATGTTTCCTGCGATGGCAGGTGGGATCTTTACTAGTAGCACCACCTGGGAAGTCCACTAAATAGCATTATTCCCCATAAAAACTGTAGTGAAAGAAAATATCTTATGTTTTAACAATATTGTTTGACATGTGTGTTGAAAGTAGCATAGGTAAAGATATAAACCAAATATCACTATTTGGAAGTATATATATGTATATACATACATATACTATACATATATAAGATATATATGTATAATAAGTACAAAGGGAATATGTAATTAACAAAAGTATAAGCATTAATGATCCCATTTACAGAAATGTTGGCTGAAAATTAAAACAGAAGCTAGTCTTATTTTCATGTGTTATATCATCCTAGTCTATTACTAAGCTTTTTTCAGCTTGTCATGGCATATGGATTGTTGATCCATGAAGCACTCACCATTCAATGAAAAAAAAAAAAGATTTATATATTTCCTTCTTCAAAACATACAGCATCATCAAAATGATTTTTTTCTGCTATTTAAAGAGATTTCTGACAGAAACACTAGTTTTGACATATATAGTATATTACCATTTCAGATTGTGCTGTGATTTATATTGACTTTAATCCAACCTTATTTTGATCTATGTAGGAAGTGTTACAAATGAAATTTGATATTTTTCCTGAGATATAAAATTTATTAATACATCCAAACTCAGGGTGAGTTATTTGTTAGACCCAAGTGCTGCTAGCCACAATCTTTTTGAATTTCATGATATGTGACTAGGAATTACTTTATGGCATCACAGCCAAGGAAGATAGAACCTTACTTTAGATTAAAAGTAAAACATAAGAAAATAGATAAACATACTTCATATTCACATTATATATTGAACTAGGACCTATAATATAGTCAGGGGATTCACTTATTGTCAATATTTATACTTGGAATTACTCTATTATATTATCCCACTGATAGCAGGATTTTTCTATAACCTGTGTTCTATGCAGAAAACTACTAGTCCTGCATGTAGCATTGTTAAATCTTTCTCTAATTATATTGATTAGATTATTTGTATTATCAAGCTAAAAATATTTACTAGTTCTAGCATATGTAATATAATTTTAAAATTGATTAATAAAACTGCTCTTTTGCATTTAACTACCACAAATGGTATATCATTTTAAGCATGATTTGGACAGCTGGTTTATAGACAGAGCTCTTCAGGTGTTATTTGGAGAAACACTAAAATTTCAAACAAAATTCATAAATTATGGCCTTGTCATTCAATATCCTGAGAAAATTATTTACATAGAATCTTTGAGATACATTTATTTACAATTTTATAAAATTTCATGAATATGTATCACCATTAAATGCTGTTTTATTTTTGATTTACCAAATTGAATTTTAGGAAGAAATAGTTACATTCTGAGTATATCAGATTACCCTGAGTAGATATTCCTTATTTTTCACTAGGGACCCCTACATATAATCATATTCAATTAATTATATATTGTTATTTATATGTCAGAAATTATATTGTTTGCTCCTTCCATAGTCACACCTTTATTTAGTACCCCTTAGAAAAAAGAGAGAGAACAACATACAAACAACAAACCTCCAAGTCTGCAACTTGCTTGATATCTGGAAGTTCAAGAGTTTATGAGACTCATTTTTATAAAATCCCCGAGATATTTACATACTTCACAAAAATGTCCTGACTTCTCCTTATGACCTTACCCATTCATCTAGGTCTTACTGCAGATCACATTTTGCCAACTCATAACTGTTTTCCTCCTAATATTTATTTTAAAAGGCCATTGTCTCAAAGCTGTAATATGACCAAAAATATTACCAAACATTTTTGACATTATTAGAAATTAACAAAGAAAGACTTAAAGAAAATAAATTAAACCAATTTTTAGACAATCAATTGACTTGTATATCCCTATTGTAGAAAAATAATCTTGATTTTTGCCTTCAAATCAGTAAAGATTCATTAAGGTTTTATTTATCACCAACAACAATCCTTTTAAAAATTGCCAGTTAAAGTAAAACATTTTCAAATGAGAATTTGAACCTCAAGAAAAAAAAAAATTTATATCTGTAAAATTTCAAACATATGCAAAAAATATCCACCAAAATTGAATGAACTCTCTGTATCCAGTACCCAGTTTCAACAATGATGAGCTCATAGTCAACCTTATATCGTTTAAACCCAAACTTAACTCTCAAAATCAACCACTAACAGAATTACTTGAACCTTAGATTAGAGACAGTATGATCTCATTTATTAAATTTTTAATACAAATTCCCTAAATGACAAACAATTGGAGAAATTTGACCACTTATTTGATTTTGTTGACATTAATAATTACTGAAAAACTTTGTGATTGTGATTTCTTTGTTAAAATATGTAACTGTTTGAATTGTGTGCATGTGGCAATACATAAGTATATTCTATAATAGGAAACCAGATGATAACATTCTATCTTGTATTAGTTTAAGATTTTTCTATTATTCAAAAATAATTTTAAATACATAGCATAAAAATGGCACAGTGCCGTGAACCTGGAGTTAAAATCAGATTAAGAGAAAATTAAAATTAGTATTAATGTTTTTAGTGTATTTTGACCAACATAAAAGAAAAAAATGAACAAATGGGACCTAATTAAACTTAAAAGCTTTTGCAAAATGAAGAAAACTATAAACAAGGTGAAAAGACAACCTTCAGAATGGGAGAAAATAATAGCAAATGAAGAAACTAATAAAGAACTAATCTCAAAAATATACAAGCAACTCCTGCAGCTCAATTCCAGAAAAACAAACGACCCAATCAAAAAATGGGCCAAAGAACTAAACAGACATTTCTCCAAAGAAGATATACAGATAGCTAACAAACACATGAAAAGATGCTGAACATCACTCATTATCAGAGAAATGCAAATCAAAACCATAATGAGGTACCATCTCACGCCGGTCAGAATGGCTGCTATTAAAAAGTCTACAAGCAATAAGTGCTGGAGAGGGTGTGGAGAAAAAGGAATCCTCCTACACTATTGTGGGAATGAAAACTAGTACAGCCATTATGGAGAATAGTGTGGTGATTCCTTTAAAAAACTGGGAATAGAACTGCCATATGACCCAGAAATTCCACTGCTGGGCATATACACCGAGGAAACCAGAATTGAAAGAGACATATGTACCCCAGGGTTCATCACTGTTTTACAATAGCCAGGACATGGAAGCAATCTAGGTGTCTATTGGCAGACGAATGGATAAGAAAGCTGTGGTACATATATACAGTGGAATATTACTCAGATATTAAAAAATGCATTTGAATCAGTTCTAATAAGGTGGATAAACTGGAGCCTATTATATAGAGCGAAGTAAGTCAGAAAGAAAAACACCAGTACAGTATATTATGCATATATATGGAATTTAGAAAGATGGTAATGATGACCTTACATGTGAGACAGAAAAAGAGACGCAGATGTAAAGAACAGACTTCTGGACTCTGTGGAAGAAAGGGTGGGAGGATTTGAGAGAATAGCATTGAAACATGTATATTACCATATATGAAATAGATCACCAGTCCAAGTTCGATGCATGAGGGGTGCTCAGGGGAAGTACTCTGGGATTACCCTGAGGGATGGGATGGAGAAGGAGGTGGGAAGGTGGTTCAGAATGGGAAATACATGTACACCCATGGCTGATTCATGTGAACGTATGGCAAGAAATACCACAATACTGTGAAGTAAATAGCCTCCAATTAAAATAAATTAATGAATAAATAAAATAAAATGAAATTTATTAAAAAAGAAAATATATTTTAATTTAATAGAATTTAACCCACAGTTATAGTCTTGAAACAAGTTATTACCACTACAGTACTTAGACTAGAATGAATCTGAAAACAAAGATTCATTAAATCTCTGAAGCTCTTGACTTATTATAAAGTATATTCTCAGTGCCAACTGTGACTGCTATTCTAAGTTCTAGAATTGCTTTTACAAATAGAGCAGATAAGACTATTCTTGTATAAAATCTATAACCTATATAATGAAAAAGACAATAGGAAAATTAAAATAGATAATTTCAGAATATTGAGTGATCAGACATTCATTAAGACAACCAGTTCTTAACACTTTAGAACTGGTAAAGTGAAGGTACTTTACTTAGGGTAATACTATGAAATAATACATTGCTGGGTAATTTAGAATTGTCTTTAATGTTATGAAAAGAAATCCAAATTTCAAAATGATCATTTCAATAATAGTTTCATCTTAATGAACCTTGTCAAACTAGTTGCTCACAAATTAAATATCTTGCCTTCTTATTTCAAAATGGTGGTTTGGACTCGAAATTTCATTACATTTTGGAGAACTTTACTAACATATTATTATGGACAGATGTTCATAACATTGTACAGGAGACAGGAATCAAGACCATCCCCAAGAAAAAGAAATGCAAAAAAGCAAAATGTCTGTCTGAGGAGCTGTTACAAATAGCTGTGAAAAGAAGAGAAGCCAAAAGCAAAGGAGAAAAGGAAAGATATACCCATTTGAATTCAGAGTTCAAAAAAATATCAAGGAGAGATAAGAAATCCTTCCTCAATGATAAATGCAAAGAAATAGAGGAAAACAATAGAATGGGAGAGACTAGAGATCTCTTCAAGAAAATTAGAGATACCAAGGGAACATTTCATACAAAGATGGGCTCAATAAAAGACAGAAACAGCATGCACCTAAAAAAAAAAAAAAAAAGATATTAAGAGGAAGTGGCAAGAATACACAGAAGAACTGTATAGAAAAGATGTTCACAATCCAGATAATCATGATTGTGTGATCACTCACACTCACCTAGAACCAGACATCCTGGAATGTGAAGTCAAGTGGGCCTTAGGAAAGCATCACTACGAACAAAGCTGGTGGAGGTGATGGAATTACACTTGAGCTACTTCAAATCCTAAAAGATGATGCTATGAAAGTGCTGCACTCAATATGCCAACAAATATGGAAAACTCAGCAGTGGCCACAGGACTGCAAAAGGTCAGTTTTCATTCCAATCCCAAAGAAAGCCAATGCCAAAGAATGCTCAAACTACCACACAATTGCACTCATCTCACACGCTAGTAAAGTAATGCTTAAAATTCTCCAAGCCAGGCTTCAGCAATACGTGAACCATGAACTTCCAGATGTTCAAGCTGGTTTTAGAAAAGGCAGAGGAACCAGAGATCAAATTGCCAACATGCGCTGGATCATGGAAAAAGCAAGAGAGTTCCAGAAAAACATCTATTTCTGCTTTATTGACTATGCCAAAGCCTTTGACTGTGTGGATCCCAATAAACTGTGGAAAATTATGAAAGAGATGGGAATACCAGACCACCTGACCTGCCTCTTGAGAAACCTATATGCAGGTCAGGAAGCAACAGTTAGAACTGGACATGGAACAACAGACTGGTTTCAAATAGGAAAATGAGAAGTATGTCAAGGCTGTATATTGTCACTGTGCTTATTTAACATATATGCAGAGTACATCATGAGAAACACTGGGTGGGAGGAAGCACAAGCTGGAATCAAGATTGCCAGGAGAAATATCAATAACCTCAGATATACAGATGACACCACCCTTATGGCAGAAAGTGAAGAGAAACTAAAGAGCCTCTTGATGAAAGTGAAAGAGGAGAGTGAAAAAGTTGGCTTAAAGCTCAACATGCAGAAAACTAAGATCATGGCATCCGGTCCTGTCACTTCATGGGAAATAGATGGGGAAACAGTGGCTGACTCTATTTTTTTGGGCTCCAAATCACTGAAGATTGTGATTACAGCCATGAAGTTAAAAGATGCTTACTTCTTGGAAGAAAAGATATGATCAACCTAGACAGTATATTAAAAAGCAGAGACATTACTTTGCCAGTAAATGTCTGTCTAATTAAGGCTATGGTTTTTCCGGTAGTCATGTACAGATGTGAGAGCTGGACTGTGAAGAAAGCTGAGTGCCAAAGATTTGATGCTTTTGAACTGTGGTGTTGAAGAAGACTCTTGAAAGTCCTTTGGACTGCAAGGAGATCCAACCAGTCCATCCTAAAGGAGATCAGTCCTGAGTGTTTATTGGAAGGACAGATGCTGAAGCTGAAACTCCAAGACTTGGCCACCTGATGTGAAGAGTTGACTCATTAGAAAAGACCCTGATTCTGGGAAAGATTGAGGGCAGGAGAATAAGGGGATGACAGAGGATGAGATGCTTGGATTGTATCACCGCCTCAAGGATATGGGTTTGGGTAGACTCTGTGAGTTGGTGATATACAGGGAGGCCTGACGTGCTGCAGTTCATAGGGTTGCAAAGAGTTGGACACAACAGAGTGACTGAATTGAACTGAACTGAACTAAGATATGACTTTTCTAAGATTTAGAGCTCAGGACTTGGGAATAAGAAGATTCAGGTTCTAGTCTCAGATAATGAGCTATCTGTCTTTGTAAAATCATTCCATTCAGTTGAAGAAGTTAGTTCCTCTAATGTCCTGTTTTTATTTCTGTAAAATTAAAGGACTGAGCCAAATAATCTTTAATGATTTTTAAATTCTAAATTTTGAAGTGCCTTCAGTCCAATATTTGGAAAAAAATTTCCTGCAAAATATTTCATAAGAAATGCAGGATAGGCATATCAAAGCACAATCTATAAATTTAGAGATATTGAAGGCTGAATAATTTACCATCTTTTATAATTAGAGGATAAATTTGCATTTCATATATATTCAGAATATCAAGTTACATCTCATTTATTTTTCTTAAAAATATTTGAACATTCTAATTGCTTTTCCTGTGTCCCTTCTATTTTAAAAACAATTTGAGAAAAATTATCTTTACTATATCACCTGAAAATCATTTGGGAATGTTATAAATCCTACTGAGGAATCATTCTACAGTAACAAATTAATGATTTGGTTTTGCATACTGCTAAATTATTTGTGCTAATCAGCACTCAAATATATGTCTGGTCACTTGTACCAGGAAAATTTGAATTCTTGTAGAAGTAATTAAATTGACTTTCATTTTTGCAATTTTAAAATTGCAGGTGCCATTTAAATTTTGACAAACGTGTGTAAGAGCTCTTGTTTTTACAGGCTATGCACCAAGAATGCCTTCATTTCAGTTCAGTTGAGTCGCTCAGTCGTGTCCAACTCTTTGTGACCCCATGAATTACAGCACGCCAGGCCTCCCTGTCCATCACCGCCTCCCTGAGTTCACTCAAAATCACGTCCATCGAGTCAGTAATGCCATCCAGCCATCTCATCCTATGTCTTCCCCTTTTCCTCCTGCCCCCAATCCCTCACAGCATCAGAGCCTTTTCAAATGAGTCAACTCTTCACACGAGGTGGCTGGAGTTTGAACTTTAGCATCATTCCTTCCAAAGAAATCCCAGGACTGATCTCCTTTAGAATGGACTGGTTGGATCTCCTTGCAGTCCATGGGACTCTCAAGAGTCTTCACCAACACCACAGTTCAAAAGCATCAATTCTTTGGCACTCAGCTTTCTTCACAGTCCAACTCTCACATCAATACATGACGACAGGAAAAACCATAGCCTTGACTAGACGGACCTTTGTTGGCAAAGTAATGTCTCCTCTTTTGAATATACTATCTAGGTTGGTCATAACTTTCCTTCCAAGGAGTAAGCGTCTTTTAATTTCATGGCTGCAGTCACCATCTGCAGTGATTTTGGAGCCCTAAAAAATAGTCTGACACTGTTTCCACTGTTTCCCCATCTATTTCCCATGAAGTGATGGGACCAGATGCCATGATCTTCGTTTTCTGAATGTTGAGCTTTAAGCCAACTTTTTCACTCTCCTCTTTCAATTTCATCAAGAGGCTTTTATTTCCTCTTCACTTTCTGCCATAAGGGTGGTGTCATCTGCATGTCTGAGGTTATTGATATTTCTCCCAGCAATCTTGATTCCAGCTTGTACTTGTTCCAGCCCAGCCTTTCTCATGATGTACTCTGCATATATGTTAAATAAGCAGGGTGACAATATACAGCCTTGACATATTTCTCCTTTTCCTATTTGGAACCAGTCTGTTGTTCCATGTCCAGTTCTAACTGTTGCTTCCTGACCTGCATATAGGTTTCTCAAGAGGCAGGTCAGGTGGTCTGGTATTCCCATCTCTTTCAAAGTTTTCCACAGTTTATTGGGATCCACACAGTCAAAGGCTTTGGCATAGTCAATAAAGCAGAAATAGATGTTTTCCTGGAACTCTCTTGCTTTTTCCATGATCCAGCAGATGTTGGCAATTT